>NC_133515.1:4239393-4542424 GCF_049354715.1 Callithrix jacchus
ACATTGACAACCTTTCTCCCGGATAGCTTTTTTAGGGATTTTAAAGTAAGAGACTTCTCAATACAGCAGATGACCACTTTTTGCCTGGAATAAACAAATCTAGATTCTGTAAGAAAACTGTTTCTGACCAGCTGAATTGGAACATGGATGCAACTCTCTCAGTTGAACAGACACACACCAGGGGAGTTTCACAGATATGCTTTTTCTGTGTTTTACAAGCAATCTTACTGCTAGTTTGTATAACACAGGATTTTGCTGAAAATTTTGGTTTTGAGATTCTCCACAGAAAGCAATTGAAATCTACTGCATACACCCAGCAGTGTAACTCTGTAAGTTGAATGCACATCTTGATAACTTTCTCTCAGAAGCTTCCTTTGAGTTGTTAAGGTGAGAGATTCCTCATTACAACATATTTCCACTTTCTGTCTGGAATTAACAAATCTAGCTTCTGTAAGAAAAGTGTTTCTAACTGGCTGAATCTAAACATAGATGCAACTCTCTTCGTGGAACTCACACACTGCAGAGCAGTTTTACTAATACATTTCCTCTGTGTTTTACAGGCAATCTTACTGCTATTTTGTACAACACAAAATTTTACTGGAAATGTCAGTTTTGAAATTCTCCACAAAAAATGTAAGCAACTGGCTGCATACACACAGCAGTGTAACTCAGTAAGTTGAATGCACACATTGACAACATTTCTCCTGAATAGCTTCCTTTGATTTTTAAGGTGAGAGATTTCTCATTACAGCATATGCCCACATTTAGTCTGGAATGTACACATCTAGCTTCTGTTAAAAAAAGTGTTTCTAACCTGCTGAATAGATAAACAGATGTATCTCCCTTAGTTAAATACACACACAACAGAGCAGTTTCACAGATAAGTTTTTCTCTGTGTAACAGGCAGTCTTACTGCTATTTCGTTTTTTTATTGCATTTTAGGTTTCGGGGTTCATGTGCAGAACATGCAAGATAGTTGCATAGGTACACACATGGCAGTGTGTTTTGCTGCCTTCCTCCCCTTCACCCACATTTGGCATTTCTCCCCAGGCTATCCCTCCCCTTCTTATAACAGTTGATTTTGCTGGAAATGTCAGTTTTGAGATTCTCCATGGAAAGCATTTGCAAACTGCTGCATACACACAGCAACGTAACTCTGTAAGTTGAATGCACACCTTGAAAACCTTTCTTCCAGACAGCTTCCTTTGAGTTTGTAATGTGAGAGATTTCTCATTACTGTATATGCCCACTTTCCTTCTGGAATGAACAAATCTAGCTTCTGTAATAAAAGTGTTTCTAACCTTCTTTATCACAACATAGATGCAACTCTCTTAGTTGAATGCACACACACTAGAGCTGTTTCACAGATACATTTCTTCTGTGATTAACAGGCAGTCCTACTGCTATTTCGAATAACAGGGTATTTTGCTGGAAATGTCACTTTTGAGATTCTCCACAGAAAGCATTTGCAAGCTGCTGCATACCCACGGCAGTGTAACTATGTATGTGAAATGCAAACATTGGCAAACTTTCTCCCTGATAGCTTCCATTAAGTTTTTTAAGTGAGGTTTTTCATTGCAGAATATTCCCACTTTTCCTATGGAATGAACAAATCTGGCTTCTGAAAGAAAAGTGTTTCCTTACCTGCTGAATCAAATCCTGGATGCAACTTTCTTAGCCGATTTCACACACACAACAGCAGTTTCACAGATTCATTTCTTCTGTGATTTATGGTCAGTCTTACTGCTACTTCATATAACACAGGATTTTGTTGGAAATGTCACTTTGGGTATAATCCACAGAAAGCATTTGCAAATTGCTGCATACACACAGCGGTGTAACTCTGTAAGTTGTATGCACACATTAATAACCTTTCTTCCAGATAGCTTAATTAGAGATTTTAAGGTGGAAGACTTCTCATTACACCATATGCTTACTTTTTATCTGGAATGAACAAGTCTATCTTCTGTAAGAAAAGTGTTTCTCATGTGCAGAATCAAAACATGGATACACCTCTCTTAGGTAAACAAACACACACCAAAGCAGTTTCACAGATACTTTCTTCTGTGTTTTACATGCAGTCCTACTGCTGTTTCATATAACATGAGATTTTGCTGTAAATATTATTATTAGGTTCTCCACGAAAAGCGTTTGCAAAATGCTGCATATGCAAAGCAGCGTAACTCTGTAAATTGAATGCACACATTGACAAACTTTCTCCCGGATAGCTTCCTTTGAGTTTTCAAGGTGAGAGATTTCTCATTCCATCTTATGCCTACTTTTTGTATGGAATGAACAAATCTGGCTTCTGTAAGAAAAATGTTTCCTACCTGCTGAATTAAAACATTGATGAAACTCTCTTAGTTGAATGAACACATCAGAGCAGTTTCACAGAGAAGTTTCTTCTGTGTTATACAGGCAGTGTTACTGCTATTTCGTATAACATGGTATTTTGCTAGAAATGACAGTTTTGAGATTCTCCACAGAAAGAGTTTGCAAACTGCTGCATACACACTGCATTGTAACTCTATAATTTGAATGCACACAGTGACAGCCATTCTCTTGTATAGTTTCCTTTGAGTTTTTATAGTGAGAAATTTATCATTACAGCATATGCCCTCTTTCTGTTTGGAATGAACAAATCTTCTCCTGTAAGAAAAGTGTTTCTAACCTGCTGTATCAAAATATAGATGCAACAATATTTGTTGAACGCATGCACACCAGAGCAGTTTCACAGATACGTTTCTTCAGTGTTTTACAGGCAGTCTTATTGTTATTTTGTGTAACACGGAATTTTGCTGTAAATGTCAGTTTTCAGATTCTCCAAGGAAATTATTGCAAACTGCTGCATACACACAGCAGTGTGACTCTGTAAGTTGAATACACACATTGACAACCTTTCCCTCGGATCACTTCCATTGAGTTTTTAACGTGAGAGGTTTCTCATTACAGCATATGCTGACTTTCTGCCTGGAATGAACTAATCTAGCTTCTGTAAGAAAATGTTTCCAACCTGCTAAATCTAAACATAGATGCAACTCCCTTAGTTGAGAGGACACACACCAGAGCAGTTTCACAGATATGTTTCTTCTGTGTTTTACAGGAAGTCTTACTGCTATTTCATATAACATGGTTTGTTGCTAGAAATGACAGTTTTGAAATTCTCCACAGAAAGAGTTTGCAAAGTGCTGCATACACACAGCACTGTAACTCTATAAGTTGAATGCACACATTAACAACCATTCTCCTGGATAGCTTTCATTGAGTTTTTAAGGTGAGAAATTCCTCATTGCAGCATACGTCCCTTTCTGTTTGGAATGAACAAATCTTCTCCTTTAAGAAAAGTGTTTCTAACCTGCTGTATCAAAACATAGATGCAACAATATTTGTTGAATGCACACACAGCAGAGAAGTTTCAAAGATACGTTTCTTAATTGTTTTACAGGCAGTCTTACTGTTTTTTCATATAACACGGAATTTTGCTAAGAAGTTCCATTTTCAGATTCTCCATAGAAAGTGTTTGCAAACTGATGCATGTACACACAGGTGTAACTCTTTAAGTTGAATGCACACATTAACAGCATTTCTCTTGGATAGGTTTTTTTGAGTTTTTAAAATGAGAGATTTCTCATTGCAGCATATGCCCACTTTCCATCTGGAATGAACAAATCTAGCTTCTGTAAGAAAAGTGTTTATAACCTTCTGAATCAAAATATAGATTCAACTCTCTTAGTTGAATGCCCACACAGCTGAGCAGTTTCACAGATACGTTTCTTCTGTCTTTTGCGGGCAGTCTTACTACTATTTTGTACAACACAGGATTTTGCTGGAAATGTCAGTTTTGAAATTCTCTACAGAAAGCAATTACAAACTGTGACATACACACTGCTGTGTAAGTCTGTAAGTTAAATGCACATGTTAACATCCCTTCTTTGGGATAGATTCTTTTGATTTATTAAGGTGAGAGGTTTCTCATTACAGCATATGTCAACTTTTCGTTTGGAGCAAACTAATCTAGCTTCTGAAAGAAAAGTGTCTCTCATCTGCTGAATCTAAACATAGATGCAACTCTCTTAATTCAGAGCACACACACTGGAGCTGTATCACAGATACGCTTCTTCTGTGTTTTACAGGCGTCTTACTGCTATTTCCTATAATACAGGATTTTGCTGGATATGACAATTTTTTAGATGCTACACAGAAAGCAATTGCAAATTGCTGAATACACACAGCAATGTAACTCTGTAATTTCAATGCTAACATTGACAACCTTGCTCCCAGATAGATTCCTTTGAGTTTTTAAGATGAGAAGTTCCTCATTACAGCATATGCACACTTTCCGTCTGGAATGAACAAATCTAGCTTCTGTAAAATAGTATTTTCTAATTTGCTGAATTGAAACATAGATGCAATTTTCTTAGTTGAACACACAAACACCAGAGCAATTTCACAGATAAGTTTCTTCTGTGTTTTACAGACCGTCTTATTGCTATTTTGTATAACACGGGATTTTGCTGGAAATGTCAGTTTTGAAATTTTACACAGAAAGCCTTTGCAAACTGCTTCATATACACAGCAGTATAACTCTGTAAGTTGAATACACACATTAAAAAACTTTCTCTCAGATAGCTTCCTTTGAGTATTTAAGGTGAGAGATTTCTCGTTACACCATATGCCTACTTTTTATCTGGAATGAACAACTCTAGCTTCTGTAAGAAAAGTGTTTCTCATGTGCAGAATCAAAACATAGATGTGACTCTATTCGTTGAACCTGCACACACAAAAGCAGTTTCACAGATACTTTCTTCTGTGTTTTACAGGCAGTCTCACTGCTGTTTCTAATAACCTGGAATTTTGCTCAAATGTTAGTTGTGATATTCTCCACTGCTGCATACAGACAGCAATGTAACTCTGTAGGTTGAATGCACACACTGACAATCTTTCTACCAGATGGCTTCCTTTGAGTTTTTAAGGTGAGAGATTTCAAATTACAGCATATGCCCACTTTTTGTATGAAATGAAAAAATCTAGCTTCTGTAAGAAAAGTGTTTCCTACTTACTGAATTGAAATATTGACGAATCTCTCTCAGTTGAATGCACACACTAGAGCAGTTTCACAGATACATTTCTTCTGTGTTTTACACGCAGTCTTACTGCTATTTCATGTAACATGATATTTTGCTGGAAATGTCAGTTTTAAATTCTCTACAGAAAGCATTTGCAGACTGCTGCATACACACAGAATTGAAACTCTTTAATTTAAATGCATATATTGACAACCATTCTCCCACATAGTGTAACTCTGTAAATTGAATGCACACATTGACAACCTTTCTCCTAAATAGCTTCCTTTGAGTTTTAAGGTGAGAGATTTTTCATTACATTTGTCTACTTTTCATCTGAAATGAACAATTCTAGCTTTTGTAAGAAATGCTTTTCTTACCTTCTGAATCAAAAAATTGATGCAACTATTTTAGTTGACCCCACAAACAACAGAGCAGTTTCACAGATACATTTCTTCTGTGTTTTACAGGTGGTCTTACTGGTATTTCATATGACAAGGGATTTTACTGGAAATATCAGTTTATAGATTCTCCACAGAAAGATTTTGCAAACTGCTGCAAACTCACAGAAGTGTAACTCTGTTAATTGAATGAACACATTGACAACCTTTCTCTGAAATCGCTTCCTTTGAGTTTTTAAGGTGAGGGATTTCTCATTACAGCATATGCTCACTTTCCTTCTGTAATGAACAAATCTAGCTTCTGTAAGAAAATTGTTTCTAACCTGCTGAATCGACAAAATAGATGCAACTCTTTTAATTGTATGCACACACCCCATAGAAATTTCACGGACACGTTTCTTTTGCATTTTACATGCAGGCTTACTGCTATTTTGTACAAAAAGGGATTTTGCTGTAAAGGTCAGTTTTGAGATTCTCTTCAAAAAGCGTGTGCAAACTGCTGCATACACACAGAAAGCAGTGTAACTTTCTAAGTTGAATGCACACATTGACAACATTTCTCCCGGATAGCTTTTTTTTGAGTTTTTAGGTAAGAGATTTCTCTTTACAACATATGCCCACGTTCTGTCTGGAATCAGCAAATATAGCTTCTGTAGGAAGTGTGTTTCTAACCTGCTTAATTAAAACATAGATGTAACTCTATTAGGTGAATGCACACACACCAGAGCAGTTTCACCGATATGTTTCTTTTCTGTTTTACAGGCAGTCTTACTCTGATTTTGTATAACATAAAATTATGCTTGAAATGTCAGTTTGGAGATTCTCCACAGAAAGCATTTGCAAACTTCTGCATACACACAGCAGTGTAACTTTGTAAGTTGAATGTAGCCATTGGCAATCTTTCTACTGAATAGCTTCCTTTGAGTTTTCAAGGTGAGAGATTTTTCATTACAGCATATGACCAGTTTTTGTCTGGAATGAACTAATGTGGCTTCTGTAAGAAAGGTGTTTCTAACCTGCTGAATCAAAATAGAGATGCACCTCTCTTAGTTGAATGTACACTCACCAGAGCAGTTTCGCAGATATGTATTCTTCTGTGTTTTACAGGCAGTCCGATGCTATTTTGTACAACACAAAATTTTGCTGGAAATGTCAGCTTTGAGATTCTCCATAGAAAGCGTTTGAAAACTGCTGCATACACACAGCAGTGTAACTCTGTAAGTTGAATGCACACATTGAGAAACTTCATCCCAAATAGCTTCCTTTGAGTTCTTAAGGTGAGAGAGTTCTCATTACAACATATGCCCACTTTTCATCTGGTATGAAAACATCTAGCTTCTGTGCAAAGGTGTTTCTAACCTGCTGGATCTAAACATAGATGAAACTTTTTTATTTGAATGCACACACACCAGAGAAGTTTCACAGATACATTTCTTCTGTGTTTTACAGGGAGCCTTACTGCTATTTTGTATGACAAGGGATTTTGCTGGAAATGTCAGTTTTCAGATTCTCTACAGAAAGGGGTTGCAAACTGCTGCATACACACAGCAGCATACCTCTTTAAGTAGAATGCTCACATTGACATTCTTTTTCTCAGGTACCTTTTTTTGAGTTTTGAAGGTGAGAAATTTCTCATTACGGCACATGCCCACTTTCCATATTCAATGACCAAATCTAGCTTCTGTAAGAAAAGTGTTTCTAATCTGCTGAATCAAACCATAGATGCATAACTCTTAGTTGCATTAAGAAACACCAGAGCAGTTTCAAAGATACGTTTCTTCTGTGTTTTACAGGCAATCTTCCTGCTATTTCTCATAACAGAAAATTTTGCTGGTAATGTCAATTTTTAGACTCCCCACAGAAAGTATTTGCAAACTTTTGCAGACACACAGCAGTTTAATTCTGTATGTTGAATGCACACGTTGACAACCTTTCTCTGGAATAGCTTTATTTTAGTTTTTTAGGTGAGAGATTTCTTATTAGAGCCTATTCCCACTTTCTGTCTGGAATGAACAAATCTAGCTTCTGTAAGAAAAGTGTTTCCAACCTGCTGAATTGAAACACATATGCAACTCTCTTAGTTGAACACACACACAACAGAACAGTTTCACAGATATGTTTGTTCTGTGTTTTACAGGCAGTCTAACTGCTATTTCGTATGAGAGGGCATTTTGATGGAAATGTCACTTTTGAGATTCTCCACAGAAAGTGTTTGCAAACTGCTGCACACACACAGCAGTGTAACTCTGCATGTGGAATAGACACATTTACAACCTTCTCCCAGATAGCTCCCTTGAGTTTTTAAGGTGAGATATTTCTCATTACACAAAATTTTGCTGGGAATGTCAGCTAATGCCCAATTTCCGTCTGCAATGAACAAATATGGCTTCTGTAAGAAAAGTGCTTCTAACCTGTTGAATCAAAACATAGAGGCAATGCTGTTATTTGCACAGTCAAACAGCAGAGCAGATTCAGAGATACGTTTCCTGTGTTTTACATGCAGTCTTATTCCTATATTCTACAACACGTGATTTTGATGGAAATAAGAGTTTTGAGATTCTCAACAGAAAGCATTTGCAAACTGCTGCAGACACAGCAGTGTAACTCTGTATGTTGAATGCACGCATTGACAACCTTTCTCCCAGATAGCTTCCTTTGAGTTTTTAAGGTGAGAGGTTTCTCATTGCAGTATATGCCCACTTTACCTCTGGAATGAACAAATCTACCTTCTGTAAGAAAAGTGTTTCTAAGCTGCTGAATCAAAACATAGATACAACTCTTAGTTGAGATCACACACACCAGAGCTGTTTCACAGATAGGTTTTTTCTGTGTTTTACAGGCAGTCTTTCTATTTCACATAACACGTGATTCTGCTGCTAATGTCAGTTTTGAGATTCGTCACAGAAATTATTGGTAAACTGCTGCATACACACAGCCGTGTAACTGTGTAAGTTAAATGCACACATTGACCACCTTTCTCCCACATAGCTCCCTTTGAGTTTTTAAGGTGAGAGGCTTCTCATTATAGCATATGCCTACTTTCTGTCTGGAAAGAACAAATATGGTTTCTGTAAGAAAAATGTTTCTAACCTCCTGACTAGAAACATAGATGCAACTCTCTTAGTTGAATGCACACACAGCAGAGCAATATCACAGATACATATATTCTGTATTTTACAGGCAGTCTTACTGCTATATCGTATAACACAGGATGTTGCTGGAATGTCAGTTTTGAGGTTATCTACAAAAAGCGTTTGAAAACTGATTCATTGACAAAGCAGTGTAACTGTAAGTTGAATGCACACGTTGACAGCCTTTCTCTGGGATATCTTCCTTTGAGTTTTTATGGTAAGAGATTTCTCATTACAGCCCATGACCACTTTCAATATGGAATGAACAAATCTAGCTTCTGTAAGAAAAGTGTTTCTAACCTGCTGAATTAAAATATAGATGCAACTCTCTTAGTTGAATGCACACACACCAGAGCAGTTTCACAGATGTGTTTCTTCTGTGTTTTACAGGGAGTCTTGCTGCTATATCGTATAACATGTGACTTTGCTGCAAATGACAGTATTGAGATTCTTCACAGAAAGCATTTGCAAACTGCTGCATACACACAGCAGTGTAACTCTGTAAGTTGAATGCACACATTGACAACCTTTCTCAAGTATAGCTTTCTTTGAGGTTTTAAGGTGAAAGATTTCTCATTACAAGCATATGCACACTTTCCATCTGGAATGAACAAATCTAGCTTCTGTAAGAAAGGTGTTTCTAACCTCCTGAATCGAAACATAGATGCATCCCTCTTAGTTGCATGGGCACAAACCAGAGCAGTTTCACAGATACGTTTCTTTGGTGTTTTACAAACATTCTTACTGCTATTTTGTATTGCATGGAATTTTGCTGGAAATGTCAGTTTTGAGATATTCCACAGAAAGTGTTTGCAAACTGCTGCTTCAAACAGCAGTCTAACTCTGTAAGTTGAATGCACACATTGACGACTTTTCTTCTGGATAACTTCCTTGGAGTTTTCAACGTGACTGATTTCTCATTACAGCATATGATCAGGTTCTGTCTGGAATGAACAAATATAGCTTTTGTAAGAAAGGTGTTTCTAACCTGCTGAGTCAAAACATAGCTGCAACTCTCATAGGTGAACTCCGACACACCAGAGCACTTTCACAGATAAGTTTATTCTGTATTCTACAGGAAGTCTTTCTCCGATTTTGTTTAACCTGAAATTTTGCTGGAAATGTCAGTTTTGTGTTTCTCCACAGAAAGCATTTGCAAACACAGCAGTCTAACTCTGTAATTTCAATGCACACATTAACAACCTTTCTCCAAGATAGCTTCCTTTCAGTTTTTTTATGTGAGAGACTTCTCATAACAGCATATTCCCACTTTTTTCTGGAATGAAGACATCTAGCTTCTGTAAGAAAAGTGTTTCTAATCGACTGAATTGAAACATAGATGCAACTCTCTTAATTGAACATACACACACCGGAATAGTTTGACAGATACGTTTCTTCTGTGTTATACAGGCAGTCTTGCTGGTATTTTGTATAACATGAGACTTTGCTGAAATGTCAGTTTTGAGACTCTTCACAGAAACCATTTCCAAACTCCTGCATACACACTGCAGGGTAACTGTGTAAAGTAAATGCACACATTGACCACCTTTCCACCGGTAGGATCTTTTGAGTTTTTAAGGTGAGATATTTTTCATTTCAGCATATGCCCACTTTCCATCTGGAATGAAAAAATCTAGCTTCTGTAAGGAAAGTGCTTCTAAACTTCTGAATCAAAATATTGATGCAACTATCTTAGTTGAATGAAAACACACCAGAGCACTTTCACAAATATGTTTCTTCTGTGTTTCACAGGCAGTCTTGTTGATATTTTGTATAACAGGTGATTTTGCTGCAAAGCTCAGTTTTGAGATTCTCCACAGAAAGCGTTTGTAAACTGCTTCAAACACACAGCAGTGTAACTGTAAGTTGAATGCGTGCATTTACCACATTTCTCCCGGATAGCTTTATCTGAGTTATTAAGGTGAGAGATTTCTCATTACAGCATATGCCTACTTTCCATCTAGAATGAACAAATCTAGCTTCTGTAAGAAGAGTGTTTCCAACCTGCTAATTTGAAATATAGAAGCAACTCTGTTAGTTTCACGGACACGCACCAGAGCAGTTTAAAGATATGTTTCTACTTTATTTTACAGGGAGTCTTACTGCCACTTCGTATGACATGGAATTTTGCTGGAAATGTCAGTTTTGAGATTCTCAATAGAAAGCATTTGCAAACTGTTGCATTCATACAGCAGTGCAACTCTTAATTTCAATGCACACATTCACAACCTTTCTCCAGGATAGCTCCCTTTGAGTTTTTAACGTGAGAGATTTCTCAGTACAGCATATACCCAGGTTCCGTCTGGAATGAACAAATCTAGCTTCTGTAAGAAAAGTGTTTCTAACCTGCTGAATCGAAACACAGATGCAACTCTCTTAGTTGAAAGCACACACCAGATCAGTTTCGCTGATACATTTGTTGTGTGTTTTACAGGAAGTCTTACTGCTATTTTATATACCACTGGATTTTGATGGAAATGTCACTTTTGAGATTCTCCACAGAAAGCTTTAGCTAAATGTTGCACACACACAGCAGTGTAACTCTGTAAGTAAAATGCACACTTTGACAACCTTTCTCAAGAATAGCTGACTTTGATTTTTTAAGGTGATAGCTTCCTCATTATGGCACATGCCCACTTTCTTCTAAAATGAACAAATCTAACTTCTGTAAGAAAAGTATTTCTAACCTGCTGAATGAAAACATAGATGCAATATTCTTAGTTGCATGGTCACACACAAGAGAATATTCAGAGATATATTTTCTCTCTGTTTCAAAGGGAGTCTTTTTGCTATTCCCTATAACATGGTACTTTACAGGAAATGACAGTTTTGAGATTTTCAACAGAAAGCGTTTGCAAACTGCTGAAGACACAGAGAAGTGTAACTCTATAAGTGAAATGCACACATTGAAAACTTTTCTTAAGGATAGCTTTTTTGAGCTTCTAAGGTGAGAGATTTCACATTACAGCATATGCCTAGTTTCTATCTGGAATGAAGAATTCTAGCTTCTTTAAGAAAAGCGTTTCTAAGATGCTAAATCAAAACATAAGGGCAACTCTTACTTAAAGACACCACCAGAGCAGTTTCACAGATAGCTGTCTTCTGTGTTTTTCAGGTAGTTGTACTGCTATTTTGTATAACATGGAATTTTACTGGAAATGTCAGTTTTGAGATACCCCACAGAAAGTGTTTGCAGACAGCTGCAAACACACAGCCATGTAACTGTGTAGGTTGGATGCAGAAATTGACAAACTTTCTCCCTGATAGCTTTCTCTGAATTTATAAGGTGAGAGATTTGTCATTACAGCATATGCCTGCATTCCATCTAGAATGAAGCAATCTAGTTTCTGTAAGAAAAGTGTTTCTAACCTCATAAAGAGAAACATAGATGCAACCATCTTATGGGAATGCATAAAAACCAGAGAAGTATTACAGATATGTATATTCTCTGTTTTAAAGGTAGTCTTTCTGCTATTTTCTATATCACGGGGTCTTCATGAAAATTTCAGTTTGTAGGTTCTCTACAGAAAGCATTTGCAAACTGCTGCATTCACACAGCAGTGTAACTGTTAGCTGAATGCACAGGTTGACAACCTTTCTTTCAATTGCTTCCTTTGAGTTATTAAAGTGAGAGTTTTCTCATTACAGCCTATGCCAACTTTCCATCTGGAATGAACAAATCTAGCTTCTGTAAGAAAAGTGTGAGGACTCAAGATGGCGCTGTGAGAACAACCCAGGATTGGAGCTCTCCTTGAATCTGTGGAGAGGTGAGTCAGAGCTGCATTTCCAGACTGATCTTTGTTGCCCACAGAACGGGGAAATTCCCAAGTATAAAGGAGACACGGGACGCCAGGCAGTACCTCAGCCTGGCAAAGCTGGCAGCCGGGGTGGCAGCGGCCGGCCCTACCCAGCATTCCCCACAGGGTGCACTTGTCCGGGTGCCCTGTTGAACTGGCAACATGAGACTTGAGAGGGCAGGACATGAGACTGAATGAGACTTGGACAGTGGGACAGCCCAGGGGATTGCAGGGACAGAGCATTTGGGCTAGCCCAGTGGGAAGAACAAAACCGCGATTTCAAACCATCCCCATGCAGACGGTCCAAGACGCTCTGTGGGGGAGGTGCGTCCACCATTAACGAGGCAACCCGCCCAAACTGAGATCCACGCCCACTGCTGACGCAACCTGCCGTTGCCAAGGCAACCCGCTACAACAGAGAGACTCCGCCGCAGGGCGTGGCAGAGACCACAGCGGAACAGCAGAGTCTGCAGCAACAGGGCGAACCACACAAGAGCAGGGCGGAGCCTCGGCAGTCAAACAGTGGCTAGTCTGCCTCCTAGCTGGGCAGGACACCGCAATGGACATCCAAAAATAAAGCCCAAACCCCCCAACACAGAGCATTTGAGAAAAAAAGGGTTTTTTAAATGAGTTCTGTTGCAGTAGAATCAAACATAGCAGCCTAACAGGCCTAAATGAACAACAGGGCTCACAGCTCAGCAATTGAGCTCCTATAAAGTACAGACTGTCTCCTCAAGCAGCTCCCTGACCCCTATATATCCAAAAGACTGACATTTGGCAGGCATCATCCTGGGACAAAGATAGCAGAAGGAGAAACTAGTAGCATCCCTCACTGTGCCACAGCTGCTAGAGGTGCACCCCAGACAAGCAGGGCCTGGAGTGGACCTCAGGAGTCATACAGTGAAGGGGCTAGACTGGTAGAAGGAAAACCAAGTAACAGAAATACTTCATCATCAACAATCTGGGTGTCCACTCAGAGACCCAATCGAAAAGTCAGCAACTATGCAGACGACAAGCGAATAAATCCACAAAGATGGGAAGAAACCAGCGAAAAAAGGAGGAAAACACCCGAAACCAGAACACCTCGCCTCCTAGAAAAAAACAAAACTCCTCACCAGCAAGGGAACAAAGCTGGATGGAGAATGACTGTGACGAAATGATGGAATTAGACTTCAGAAGGTGGATAATGAGAAACTTTTGTGAGCTAAAAGAACATGTATTAAATCAATTCAAAGAAACTAAGGAACTTAAAAAAAGATATGAGGATATGATAACAAGAATGGATAATTTAGAGAGGAATATGAATGAATTAAAGGAGCTGAAAAACACAATACGAGAACTTCGCGAAGCATGCAAAAGTTTCAATAGCTGAATTGATCAAGCAGAAGAAAGAATATCTGAAGTCGAAGACCAACTCAATGAAATAAAACGAGAAACGAAGATTAGAGAAAAAAGCGCAAAAAGGAATGAACAAAGTCTCCAAGAAATGTGGGACTATGGGAAAAGACCTAACCTACGTTTGATAGGTGTACCAGAATGGGATAAAGAGAATGAATCCAAGCTGGAAAATACTCTTCAGAACATCATCCAGGAAAAATTCACCTAGCAAGACAGGCCAACACTCAAATGCAGGAAATACAGAGAACACCACAAAGATATTCTGCAAGAAGAGGAACCGCAAGGCGCATAATAGTCAGATTCAACAAGGTTGAAATAAAGGAGAAAATACTAAGGGCAGCCAGAGAGAAAGGTCGGGTCACCCACAAAGGGAAGCCCATCAGACTCACAGCGGATCTCTCGGCAGAAACACTACAAGACAGAAGAGAGTGGGGGCCAATATTCAACATTCCTAAAGAAAAGAATATTCAACCCTGAATTTTATATCCAGCCAAACTGAGCTTCAGAAGTGAAGGAAAAATAAAATCCTTTGTGAACAAGCAAGTACTCAGAGATTTTGTCACCACCAGGCCTCCTTTACAAGAGCTCCTGAAAGAGGCATTACACATAGAAAGGAACAACCAGTACCAACCATTCCAAAATCACACTAAATGCTAAACAGCATCAACATAATGAAGAATCTACAACAACTAACAGGCAAAAGAGCCAGATAGCATCAAAATGGCAGTATCAAATTCACACATAACAATATTAACCCTAAATTTAAATGGACTACATGCACCAATCAACAGACACAGACTGGCAAATTGGATAAAAATCCAAAACCCATCAGTGTGCTGTATCCAGGAAACCCATCTCACATGCAAGGATACAAAAAGGCACAAAATAAAGAGATAGAGGAAGATTTACCAAGCAAATGGAGAGCAAAAAGTAGCAGAAGTTGCAATTCTCATCTCTGATAAAATAGACTTTAAAGCAACAAAAATCAAAAGAGACAAAGAAGGCCATTACATAATGGTAAAAGGATCGATAAAACAAGAAGAGCTAACGATCCTGAACATATATTGACCCAATGCAGGAGCACCCAGATACATAAGGCAAGTTCTTAACGACTTACAAAGAGACTTAGACTCCCACACAATAATAGCGGGAGACTTTAACACTCCACTGTCAATATTAGACAGAACAACCAGACAGAAAATCAACAAGGATATCCAGGGCTTGAACTCAGACCTGGAGTAAGCAAACCTAATAGACATTTACAGAACTCTCCACCCCAAAGCCACAGAATACACATTCTTCTCAGCACCACATCACACCTACTCTAAAATTGACCACATAATTGGAAGTAAAGCACTGCTCAACAAATGCAAAACAACTGAAATCATAACAAACAGCCTCTCAGATCATAGTGCAATCAAGTTAGAACTCAGAATACAGAAACCAACCCAGAACCGCACAGCTTCATGGAAACTGAACAACCGGCTCTTGAATGTTGACTGGGTAAACAATGAAATGAAGACAGAAATAAAGAAGTTCTTAGAAACCAATGAGAATGAAGACACAACATGCCAGAACCTCTGGGACACATTTAAAGCAGTCTCTAGAGGAAAGTATATAGCAATAAGTGCCCATATGAGGAGAATGAAGAGATCCAAAATTGACACTCTATCGTCAAAATTGAAAGAGCTAGAGGAGCAAGATCAAAAAAACTCAAAACCCAGCAGAAGACAAGAAATAACTAAGATCAGAGCTGAACTGAAGGAGATTGAGACACGAAAAACCCTCCAAAAAAATCAATAAATCCAAGAGCTCGTTTTTTGAAAAGATCAACAAAATGGACAGACCACTACCCAGACTGATTAAAAAGAAAAGAGAGAACAACCAAATAGATGCAATAAAAAATGATAAAGGGGAAATCATCACAGATTCCACAGAAATTCAAACCATCATCAGAGAATATTACAAACAACTCTATGCACATAAACTAGTAAACCTGGAAGAAATGGATAAATTCCTGGACTCCTATGTCCTCCCAAGCCTAAACCAGGAGGAAGCTGAAACTATGAATAGACCAATAACAAGGTCAGAAGTCAAGGCAGCAATTAAGAGCCTACCACTCAAAAAAAGCCCAGGTCGAGACGGATTCACAGCAGAATTCTACCAGACACACTAAGAGGAGCTGGTACCATTCCTTCTAAAACTCTTTCAAACAATCCAAAAAGAGGGAAGCCTTCCCAAATCATTTTACGAGACCAACATGATTCTGATACCAAAACCCGGCAGAGACCCAACGAGAAAAGAAAACTTCAGGCCAATATCCATGATGAACATAGATGCAAAAATCTTCAATAAAATATTGGCAAGCCGATTGCAGCAGCAAATTCAAAAAACTTATTCATCATGATCAAGTAGGATTCATCCCGGAGATGCAAGGCTGGTTCAACATATGCAAGTCTATCAACGTAATTCACCACATAAACAGAACCAAAAACAAAAACCACATGATTATCTCAATTGATGCAGAGAAGGCAGTTGACAAAATTCAACAGCCCTTTATGCTAAAAACCCTCAATAAACTCGGTATCGATGGAACGTATCTCAAAGTAATCAAAGCTATTTATGACAAACCAACTGCCAATACCATACTGAATGGGCAAAAACTGGAAGCATTCCCTTTGAAATCTAGCACTAGACAAGGATGCCCTCTTTCATCACTCCTATTCAATGTAATGCTGGAAGTTCTAGCCAGAGCAATCAGGCAAGAAAAAGAAATAAAGGGTATTCAAATAGGAAAGGTGGAAGCCAAATTGTCTCTATTTGCAGACGACATGATAGTATACCTAGAAGACCCCATTGCCTCAGCCCAAAAACTCCTGAAACTGATAAGCAACTTCAGCAAAGTCTCAGGATAAAAAATCAATGTGCAAAAATCACAAGCATTCGTCTACACCAATAACAGACTTAAAGAAAGCCAAATCAAGAACGAACTGCCATTCACAATTGCTACAAAAAGAATAAAATACCTTGGAATACAACTCACAAGGAGCGTAAGGGACCTCTTCAAGGAGAACTACAAACCACTGCTCAACGAAATCAGAGAGGACACAAACAGATGGAGAAACATTCCATGCTCATGGTTAGGAAGAATTAATATCGTGAAAATGGCTATACTGCCCAAAGTAATTTACAGAATCAACGCTATCCCCATCAAGCTACCATTGACTTTCTTCACAGAACTGAAAAAATCCATCATGAACTTCATATGGAACCAAAAGAGAGCCCTCATAACCAAGTCAATTCTAAGCAAAAAGAACACAGCGGGGGGCATCACACTACCGGATTTCAACTATACTACAAGGCTACAGTAATCAAAACAGCATGGTACTGGTACCAAAACAGAGATATTGACCAATGGAACAAAACAGAGATGCCGGAGGCAACACAACATATCTACAACTATACAATCTTTGATAAACCTGACAAAAACAAGCAATGGGGAAAGGATTCCCTGTTTAACAAATGGTGTTGGGAAAACTGGCTAGCCATGTGCAGAAAGCAGAAACTGGACCCCTTCCTGTCACCTTACACTAAAATTAACTCCAGATTTAAGACTTAAACATAAGACCTGGCACGATAAAAACCCTAGAAGAAAATCTAGGCAAAACTCTCCAGGACATAGGAGTAGGCAAGGACTTCATGAACAAAACACCAAAAGCATTGGCAAAAAAAGCCAAAATAGACAAATGGGACCTAATGAAACTCCACAGCTTCTGCACCGCAAAAGAAACAGTCACTAGAGTGTATCGGCAACCAACAGAATGGGAAAAAATTTTTGCAGTTTACCCATCTGACAAAGGGCTGATATCCAGAATTTACAAAGAACTCAAACAGATTTACAGGAAAAAAAACAAACAAGCCCATTCAAGAGTGGGCAAAGGATATGAACAGACACTTTACAAAAGAAGACATATATGAGGCCAACAATCATGAAAAAATGCTCATCGTCACTGGTCATCAGAGAGATGCAAATCAAAACCACATTGAGTTACCATCTCACGCCAGTTAGAATGGCGATCATTAAAAAATCTGGAGACAACAGATGCTGGAGAGGATGTGGAGAAAAAGGAACACTTTTACACTGTTGGTGGGAGTGTAAATTAGTTCAACCATTGTGAAAGACAGTGTGGCGATTCCTCAAGGTCTTAGAAATAGAAATCCCATTTGACCCAGCAATCCCATTACTGGGTATATATCCAAAAGACTATAAATCGTTCTACTATAAGGACACATGTACACAAATGTTCATTGCAGCACTGTTTACAATAGCAAAGACCTGGAATCAATGCAAATGCCCATTGATAATAGACTGCATTGGAAAAATGTGGCACATATACACCATGGAATATTATGCAGCAATCAGAAATGATGATTTCGTGTCATTTGTAGGGACATGGATGAATCTGGAGAACATCATCCTCAGCAAACTGACACAAGAACAGAAAATGAAACACCGCATATTCTCACTCATAGGCGGGTGATGAAAAATGAGAACACAAGGACACAGAAAGGGGAGTACTAAACACTGGGGTCTATTGGGGGGAAAAGGGGAGGGCCAGTGGGAGGGGGTGGTGGGGAGGGATAGCCTGGGGAGAAATGCCAAATGTGGGTGAAGGGGAGAAGGAAAGCAAAGCACACTGCCATGTGTGTACCTACGCAACTGTCTTGCATGCTCTGCTCATGTACCCCAAAACCTAAAATCCAATAAAAAATTTAAAAAAAAAGAAAAGTGTTTCTAACCTGCTGAATTAATATATAGATGCAACTCTCTTAGTTGAATGCACACAGACCAGAGCAGTTTCACAGATGCATTTCTTCTGTGTTTTACAGGGTGTTTTGCTGCTATTTCTTATAACATGTGACTTTGCTGCAAATGTCAGTATTGAGATTCTTCACAGAAAGGATTTGCAAACTGCTGCATACACACAGCAGTGTAACTCTGTAAGTTGAATGCACACATTGACAACCTTTCTCAAGTATAGCTTTCTTTGAGGTTTTAAGGTGAAAGATTTCTCGTTACAAGTATATGCACACTTTCCGTCTGGAATGAACAAATCTAGCTTCTGAAAGAAAGGTGTTTCTAACCTCCTGAATCGAAACATAGATGCATCCCTCTTAGTTGCATGGGCACAAACCAGAGAAGTTTCACGGCCACGTTTCTTGTTTGTTTTACAAGCACTCTTACTGGTATTTCATATAACGTGGGATTTTGCTGAAAATGTCAGTTTCGAGATTCAGCCAAAAAAAAGTTTTGTTAACTGCTGCATACACCCAGCAATGTAACTATGTAAGTTGAATGTATATGTTGACAACTTTTCTGCTGGATATCATTTATTGAGTTTCTAAGGTGAGAGATTTCTCATTTCAGCATATGCCCACTTTCCATCTGGAATGAACAAATCTAGCTTCTGTAAGAAAAGTATTTCTAATCTGATGAATCAAAACACTGATGCAACTCTCTTAGTTGGAAAAACACAAGCCAGAGCAGTTTCACAGATATATTATTCTGTGTTTTACAAGCAGTCTTACTGCCATTTTATATGACACGGAATTTTGCTGAAATGTCAGTTTTGAGATTCTCAATAGAAAGCGTTTGCAAACTGCTGCATACACACAGAAGTGCAACTCTGTCATTTCAATGCAGACATTCACAACCTTTCTCTTGGTTAGCTTCCTTTGAGTTTTTAACATAAGAGAATTTTCATTACAGCATATGCTCATTTGCATCTAAAATGAATATATCTGGCTTCTTTAAGAAAGGTGGTTTTACTTTCTTACAGGAAGTAAAAATTTTACAGAATTGAAACAGAGATGCAGCTCTCTTAGTTGCATGGAAACAAACCAGAGCAGTTTCACAGATATGTTTCTTCTATGTTTTACAGGCAGTCTTACTGATATTTCTTATATAACAGGATTTTGGTGGAAATGTCAGTTTTGAGATTCTCCACAGAAAGTGTTCGCAAACTTTTGCATACACACAGCAATGTAACTCTGTAAGCTGAATGCACGCACTGACTACTTTTCTCAAGTAGAGCTTTCTTCGAGTTTTTAAGGTGAGAGATTTCTCATTACAGTATATGCCCACTTTCAGTCTGGAATAAACAAATCTAGCTTCTGTAAAAAATCTGTTTCTAACTAACTGAATCAAAACATAGATGCAATACGCTTAGTTGCATGGACACAAACCAGAGCAGTTTCACAGATACGTTTCTTCTGTGTTTTACAGGCAGACTTACTGCTATTTTGTATAAAATGGGATTTTGCTGGAAATGTCAGTTTTGAGATTCTCCACAGAAAGCGTTTGCAAACTGCTGCATTCACACAGCAGTGTAACTCTGTATCTTGAATGCACACATTGACAACCTTTCTCCCGAATAGCTTCCTTTGAGTTTTCAACGTGAGCAATTTCGCATTACAGCATATTAACAGTTTCCATCTGACATGAACAAATATAGCTTTTGCAAGAAAGGTGTTTCTAACCCGCTGAATTGACACATAGATGCAACTCTCTTAGGTGAGTGCAAACACACCAGAGCAGTTTCACAGATACATTTCTTCTGTGTTATATAGTCAGTCTTACTCCAAATTCATATAACACGATATTTTACTGGAAATATCAGTTTTGAGATTCTCCACAAAAAGGGTTTGCAAACTGCTGCATACACATAGCAGTGTAACTCTGTAAGTGGAATGCATGTGTTTACCACATTTCTCTCAGAGAGCTTTTTTTGAGTTTTTAAGGTGAGAGATTTCTCATTGCAGCATATGCCCACTTTCCATCTGGAATAAACAAATTTTCCTTCTGTAAGAAAAGTGTTTCTAACATGCTGAATCAAAACATATATGCATCTCTATTAGTTGAACGCACACACACCAGAGCAGTTTCAAATATACGTTTCTTTTGTGTTTTACAGGCAGTCTTACTGCTATTTTGTAAACATGGTATTTTACTGGAAATGTCAGTTTTGAGATTCTCCAGAGAAAGCATTTACAAATTGCTTTATACAAACAGCAGTGTAACCATGAAAGTGGAATGCACACAGTGACAACCTTTCTCACGTGTAGGTTCCTTTGACTTTTGAAATGAGAGAATTCTCAATAGAGTGAATGCCCACTTTTCATCTGGAGTGAACAAATCTCACTTCTGTAAGAAAAGTGTTTCAAACCTGCGGAATCCACAAATACAGGAGACCCTCTTAGTTCAACGATCACACTCCAGAGCAGTTTCAGAGATACTTTTCTTCTGTGTTTTACAAGCAGTCTTGTTGCTATATCGTGTAACATGGGGTTTTGCTGTAAATGTCAGTTTTGAGATTCTCCACAGAAAGCGTTTCCAAACTGCTGCATGCACACAGCACTGTAACTCTGTAGATTGAATGCACACATTGACAACCTTTTTCCCAAATATGAACCTTTGAGTCTAGCTTCTATAAGAAAAGTGTTTCTGCTCTGCTGAATCTGAATATAGATGTGACACGCTAAGTTGCACAGACACACACAAGGGCAGTTTCTCAGATATGTTTATTCTGTATTTTACAGGCATTCTTACTGCTATTTTGCATGATGCAAAGTTTTGCTGGAAATGTCAGTTTTCAGATTCTACACAGAAAGGGTTTTCAAACTGCTGCATACACACAGCAGTGTAACTCTGTAAGTTCAATGCACACATTAACAACTTCTCTCAAAGATGGCTTTCTTTGAATTTTTAAGGAGAGAGATTTCATATTATAACATATGCCCACTTTCCATCTGGAATGAAGAAATCTAGCTTCTGTAAGAAAAGTGTGTCTAACCTGCTGAATCAAAACATAGATGCAACCCTCTTAGTTGAATGTACACTAACTGAAGCAGTTTAACAGATACTTTTTTGTGTGTTTTACTGGCAGTCTTACTACTATTTCATATAACACAATATTTTGCTGAAAATATCAGTTTTGAGATTCTCCACAGAAAGCATTTGCAAAATGCTGCATACAAACAGCAGTGTAAATCTGTAAGTGGAATTCACATGGTGAGAACCTTTCTCACATAGAGCTTCCTTTGAGTTTTTAAGGTGAGAGAATTCTCATTACAGCAAATGTCCACTTCTTGCCTGGAGTGAACAAATCTAGCTTCTGCAGGAGAAGTGTTTTTAACCTGCTGAATCAACAAATACAGGAGACTCTCTTAGTTGAACACACGCACACCAGAGCAGTTTTAGAGATATGTTTCCTCTGTTTTACAGGTATTCTTATTGCTAGTTTATATAACACGGGATTTTGCTGTAAATGTCAGTTTTGAGATTCTCCAAAGAAAGTGTTTCCAAACTGCTGCAAACACACAGCAGTGTAACTCTGTACCTTGAATTCACACATTGACAACGTTTTTCCTGGATAGCTTTCTTTGAGTTTTTATGGTGATAGATTTCTCATTATAGCATATGCCCACTTTTTGTCCAGAATGATCAAATCTAGGTTCCATAAGAAAAGTGTTTATAACGTGCTGAATCGAAATATAGATGTAACACTCTAAGTTGCACGAACACACACCAGTTTCACAGATACGTTTCTTTCGTGTTTTACAGGCAATCTTACTGCTTTTTCGCATAACACGGGATTTTGTTGCAAATGTCAGTTTTCAGATTCTACACAGAAAGCGTTTTCAAACTGCTGCATAAACACAGCAGTGTAACTCTGTAAGTTGAATGCACACATTGACAACCTTTCTCCTGGAAAGCTTAATTTGAGTTTTAAGCTGAGAGATTTCTCCTTAAAGCATGTGCTCACTTTTCATCAGGAATGATCAAATCTAGCTACTGTTAGAAAAGTCTTTCTAACTGGCTGAATCAAAACATAGATGCAACTGCCTTAGTTCAACACACACACACGAGAGGTTTCTTTCACAGATACATTTATTCTGGGTTGTACAGGCAATCTTACTGCTATTTCGTATAACAGGCGGTTTTGCTGGAAATGTCAGTTTTGAGATTCTCCAAAAAATCATTTGCAAACTGCTGCATACACACAGCAGTGTAACTCTGTAAGTGGAATGCCCACAGTGACAACCTTTCTCCCGAATAGCTTCCTTTGAGTTTTTAAGCTGAAAGATTTCTCTTTACAGCATATGCCTTCTTTTCATCTATAATGAACTAATCTAGCTTCCATAAGAAAAGTGTTTCTAACATGCTTAATTTAAAAAAGATGCAATACTCTTAGTTTCAGGGACAAACACCAGAGCAGTTTAACAGATATGTTTTTTCTGTGTTTTACAGGCAGTCTTACTGCTATTTTGTGTAACACGGGATTTTGTTGGACATGCCAGTTTTGAGATTCTAAACAGACAGCATTTGCAAACTGCTGTAGACTCACAGCAATGTAACTCTGTAAGTTGAATGAAAGCAATGACATCCTTTCTCCTGGATAGCTTCCTTCGAGTTTTTAAGGCAGGAGATTTCACATTACAACCTATGCCCACTTTCCATCTGGAATGAAAAAAATCTAGCTTCTTTAAGAAAACTGTTTCTAACCTGCTGAATCAACACATAGATGCAACTCTCTTAGTTGAATGCACACACACCAGAGCAGTTTCACACAGACGTTTCTTCTGTGTTTTACAGGCAGTCCCACTGCTATTTCCTATAACAGGTGATTTTGCTGCAAATGTAAGTTTTGAGATTCTTCACAGAAAGTGTTTGCAAACTGCTGCATACACAGCAGTGTAACTTTGTAAGTTGAAGGCCCACATTGACAAACTTTTTACCAGATAGCATCCTTTGAGTTTTTAAAAACAGAAACTTCTCATTGCAAATATTCCCAGTTTCCATCTTGAATCAACAAATAAAACTTCTTTAAGAAATGTGCTTCTATCCTACTGAATCATAACAAAGATGTAACTCTCTTACTTGAACACACGCACACCAGGGAAGTTTCACAGATACGTTTCTTCTGTGTTTTACAGGCAGTCTCACTGATATTTTGTATAACGTGGGATTTTGCTGGAAACGTCAGTTTTGGGACTCGCACAGTAAGGGTTTGCACACTGCTGCATATAGAAGCCAGTGTAACTCTGTAAGTGGAAGGTCCACATTGATGACCTTTCTCCCAAATAGCTTCTTTTGAGTTTTTAAGGTGAGAGATTTCTCATTAGAGTATATGCTCACTTTCCGCCTGGAATGAACAAATCTAGCTTCTATAAGAAAAGCGTTTCTAATCTGCTAAATCGAAACATAGATGCAAATCTATTAGCTGAACGCACACACACCAGAGAAGTTTCACAGATACCTTTCTTTTGTGTTTTACAAGCAGTCTCATTGCTATTTTGTATAACAGGGTATTTTGCTGGAAATGTCAGTTTTGAGATTCTCCACAGATAGAGTTTGCAAACTGCTGCATACAAACAGCAGTGTAACTCTGAAGGTGGAATGCATATGACAACCTTTCTCATGTATAGTTTCCTTTGAAGTTCCAAATTAGAGAATTCTTATTACAACAAATGCCCACTCTTCATCTAGAGTGAACAAATCTACCTTCTGTTAGAAGTGTTTCAAACCTGCTGCATCGACAAATAGAGGAGACTCTCTTAGTTGAATGCACACACACCAGAGCAGTTTCAGAGATATGTTTCTTTTGTGTTTTACAGGCAGTCTTACTGCTATTTCGTATAATATGGTATTTTGCTGGAAATGTGTTTTGAGATTCTCCACAAAAGCGTTTGCAAACAGCTGCATACAAACAGAATTGTAATTCTGTAAGTGGAATACACACAGTGACAACCTTTCCCGAGTAGAGATTTTTTTGAGTTTTTAAGGTGAGAGAATTATCATCACAGCAAATGCCCACTTTTAATCTGTAGTGAAGAAAACTAGCTTCTGCAAGAAAAGTGTTTCAAACCTGCTGTGTCAACAGATTGAGGAGATTCTTTTAGTTGAATGCACACACACCAGAGCAGTGTGAGAGATAGTTTTCCTCTGTGTTTTAGAGGCATTCTTATGGCGATTTTGTATAACACAAGATTTTGGTGTAAATATCAGTTTTGAGATTCTTCACAGAAAGCGTTTCCAAATGGCTGTGTACACACAGCATTGTAACTCTGCATGTTTTTAATGTATGCATTGAGAACTTTTTCTCGGATAGCTTTCTTTGAGTTTTTAAGGTAAGAGATTTTAATTTTAGCATATGCTCACTTTCCATCTGGAATGAACAAATCAGGTTCCCTAAGAAAAGTGTTTCTAACCTGCTGAATCAAAATGTAGATGCAACTCTCTAAGATGCACGGACACACACCAGAGTAGTTTCACAGATACGTTTCTTCCATGTTTTACAAACTGCTTTTATGCATAACATGGTATTTTGCTGGAAATGACAGTTTTCAAATTCTACACAGAAAGCATTTCAAACTGCTGCATAAACACAGCAGGTTGACTCTGTAAGTTGAATGCACACATTGGCAACTTTCTTCCGGAAAGCTGTATTTGAGTTTGAAGCTGAGAGATTTCTCACTAAAGTATATGCCCACTTTCCGTCAGGAATGAACAAATCTAGGTACTGTAAGATAATTGTTTCTAACCTATTGAGTCACAACATAGATGCAACTCCCTTAGTTCAATTCACACACACCAGAGAGGTTTTACAAATACGTTTCTTCTGTGTTTTAAAGAAAGTCTTACTGCTATTTCATAAAACACAGAATTTTGCTGGAAATTTCAGGTTTGATATTCTTCACAAAAAGCATTTGAAAACTGCTGCATACACACAGCCATGTAATTCTGTAAGTGTAATGCAAACATTGACAGCTTTTCTCCCGGATAGATTCCTTTGTGTTTTAAAGTGAGATTTCTCATTACAGTATATGCCCACTTTCTGTCAGAAATGAACAAATCTAGCTTCTGTAAGAAAAGTGTTTCTAACCTGCTGAATCAAAACATAGATGCAACACTCTTAGTTGAATGTACATACAGCAGAGCTGTTTCACAGATAAGTTTCTTCTGAGTTTTACAGGCAGTGTTACTGCTATTTCTTAAAATGCGGAATTTTGCTGAAAATGTCAGTTTTGAGATTCTTCTTAAAAACTGTCTGGAAACTGCTGCATACACATAGAAGTTTAACACTGTAAGTTGAATGCACAAGTTGACAACCTTTCACCTGGGTAGCTTTCTTTGAGATTTTAAGGTGAGATATTTCTCATTACAGCATATGCCCAGGTTCTGTCTGGAATGAACAAATATAGCTTTTGTAAAAAAGGTGTTTCTAAACTGCTGAATTGAAATATAAATGCAACTCTCTTAGATGAACACACAAACACCAGAGCAGTTTCACAGATACGTTTCTTCTGTGTTTTAAAGACAGTCTTGCTGATATTTTGTATAACAGGTGATTTTGCTGAAAAGCTCAGTTTTGAGATTCTCCACAGAAAGCGTTTGCAAACTGCTTCATACACACAGCAGTGTAACTCTGTAACTTTAATGCAAACATTGACATCCTTTCTCCCGGACAGCTTCCTTTGAGATTTTAAGGTGAGAGATTTCTCATTACAACATATGTATAGTTTCTGTCTGAAATGAACACATCTAGCTTCTCCAAAAAAGTGTTTCTAACAGGTTGAATTTAAACATAGATGCAACTCTCTTATTTGCACGAACATAAACCAGAGCAGTTTCACAGATACATTTCTTCTGTTTTACAGGCATTCTTACTGCTATTTCATATAACAAGATTTTGCTGTAAATGTCAGTTTTGAGATTCTCCACAGAAAGCATTTGCAAACTTCTGCATTCACACCACACTGTAACTCTGTAAGTTGAATGCACACGTTGACAACCTTTCTCACGGATAGCCTTTTTTGAGTTTTCAATGTGAGCGATTTTGCATGATAGCATAAGACCAGTTTCTGTCTTGAATGAATAAATATAGCTTTTGATGAAATGAAACATAGATGCAACTCTCTTAGCTGAACACAAACACCAAAGCAGTTTCACAGATACATTTCTTCTGTGTTTTACAGGGAGTCTTGTTGATATTTCCTATAACAGGTGATTTTGCTGCAAATGTCATTTTTTAGATTCTCCACAGCAAGCGTTTGAAAACTACTGCATCCACACAGCAGTGTAACTTTGTAAGTTGAATGCACACATTGACAGCCTTTCTCCCAGATAGCATCCTTTGAGTTGTTAAGGTGAGAGATTTCTCATTACAGCATATGTCCAGTTTCCGTCTATTATGAACAAATATAGCTTCTGCAAGAAAGGTGATTTTAACCTGCTGAATCGATACATAGATGCGACTTTCTAGTTGAATGCACACACACCAGAGCAGTTTCACAGATACATTTTTTCTGTGTTTTACTGGCAGACTTACTGCTATTTCGTATGACATGGGATTTGGCTGGAAATGTCAGATTTGAAATTCTTCACAGAAAGGGTTTGAAAACTGCTGCATAAACACAGCAGTGTAACTCTGTAAGTTGAATGCACACACTGACAAGCATTCTCCCAGATAACTTCCTTTGAGTTTTTAAGGTGAGAGATTTCACATTGAAGCCGATGCCCACTTTCTGTCTGAAATGGACACATCTAGCTTCTGTAAGAAAAGTGTTTCTAACCTGCTTAATTGAAACATAGGTGCAACACTCTTAGTTGAATGCACAGTCACCAGAGCAGTTTAACTGATATCTTTCTCTTGTGTTTTACTGGCAGTCTCACTGCTGTTTTGTATAGGATGGTATTTTGCTGGAAATGCCAGTTTTAAGATTTTCCACAATTCGAGAACTTCACGAAGCAGGCATAGGCTTCAACAGCCGAATTGACCAAACAGAAGAAAGAATATCAGAAGTCAAAGATCAACTCAATGAAATAAAATGAGAAACCAAGATTAGAGAAAAAAGCGCAAAAAGGAATGAACAAATTCTCCAAGAAATGTGGGATTATGTGAAGAGACCTAACATACGTAGGTCTAATATACTCTGTAAGATATTATCCAGGAAAATTTCCCCAATCTAGCAAGGAAGGCCAATATTCAAGTCCAGGAAATACAGAGAACACCACAAACATATTCCGGAATAAGAGCAGCCACAAGACACATAATCATCAGATTCAACAGGACTGAAATGAAGGAGAACATATTAAGCACAGCCAGAGAAAATAGGTCGGGTCACACACAAAGGGAAGCCCATCAGACTCACAGCATATCTCTCGGCAGAAACTCTACAAGCCAGGAGAGAGTGGGGGCCAATATTCAACATCCTTAAAGAAAAGAACTTTCAACCCAAAATTTCATATCCAGCCAAACTGAGCTTCATAAGTGAAGGAAAAATAAAATCCTTTGCAAACAAGCAAGTACTCAGAGATTTTCTCACCACCAGGCCTGTGTTACAAGAGCTCCTGAAACAGGCACTACACATAGAAAGGAACAACCAGTACCAGCCATTCCAAAACCATACCAAATGCTAAACAGCATCAAAAAAGAGTAATCTGCACCAACTAACGGGCAAAACAGCCAGCTAGCATCAAAATGGCAGTATCAAATTCACACATAACAATATTAACCCTAAATGTAAATGGGCTAAATGCACCAATCAAAAGACACAGATTGGAAAATTGGATAAGAAGCCAAAACCCATCGGTGTGCTGTATCGAGAAGATCCATCTCACATGCAAGGATACACAAAGGCTCAAAATAAAGAGATGAAGGAAGATTTACCAAGCAAATGGAGAGCAAAAAAAAGCAGAAGTTCTAATTCTCGTCTCTGATAAAATAGACTTTAAAGCAACCAACATCAAAAGAGACAAAGAAGGTCATTACATAATGGTAAAAGGATCGATAAAACAAGAAGAGCTAATGATCCTAAATATATATTGAACCAATACAGGAGCACCCAGATATATAAGGCAAGTTCTTAACAATCTACAAAAAGACTTAAACTCCCACAAAATAATAATGGGAGACTTTAACACTCTACTGTCAGTATTAGACAGATCAACCAGACAAAAAATTAACAAGGAAATCCAGGACTTGAACTCAGACCTGGAACAAGCAAACCTGATAGACATTTACAGAACTCTCCACCCCAAATTCACAGAATATACATACTTCTCAGCACCACATCACACCTACTCTAAAATTGACTACATAATTGGAAGTAAATTACTCCTAAGCAAATGCAATAGAACGAAAATCATAACAAACAATCTCTCAGACCACAGTGCAATCAAGTTAGAACTCAGAATACAGAAACTAACTCAGAACCACACAGCTTCATGGAAAGTGAACAACTGGTTCTTGAATGTTGACTGGAAAAACAATGAAATGAAGGCAGAAATAAAGAAGTTCTTTGAAACCAACGAGAACGAAGACAAAACATACCAGAATCTCTGGGACTCATTTAAAGCAGTCTCCAGAGGAAAATATATAGCAATAAGTGCCCACATGAGAAGAGAGGAGAGATCCAAAATAGACACCCTAGCATCAAAATTGAAAGAGCTAGAGGAGCAAGATCAAAAAAACTCAAAACTTAGCAGAAGACAAGAAATAACTAAGATAAGAGCAGAACTGAAGGAGATAGAGACAAAAAAAAACCCTTCAAAAAATCAATAAATTCAAGAGCTGCTTTTTTGAAAAGATCAACAAAATAGACAGAACACTAGCCAGACTTATAAAAAAGAAAAGAGAGAACAACCAAATAGATGCAATAAAAAATGATAAAAGAAAAATTACCACAGATTCCACAGAAATTCAAACCAGCATCAGAGAATATTACAAACAATTTTATGCACATAAACTAGTAAACCTGGAAGAAATGGATAAATTCCTGAACACCTGTGTCCTCCCAAGCCTAAACTAGGAGGAAGCTGAAACTATGAATAGACCAATAACAAGGTCAGAAGTTGAGGCAGCAATTAAGAGCCTACCACACAAACAAAGCCCAGGTCCAGATGGGTTCACAGCTGAATTCTACCAGATACACAAAGAGGAGCTGGTACCATTTCTTCTGAAATTATTCCAAATAATCCAAAAAGAGGGAATCCTTCCCAAATCATTTTATGAGACCAACATCATGCTGATACCAAAACACGTCAGAGACTCAACAAGAAAAGAAAACTTCAGGCCAATAACCATGACGAACATAGATGCAAAAATCTTCAATAAAATACTGGCAAGCCGATTGCAACAGCACATCAAAAAACTTATCCATCATGATAAGGTAGAATTCATCCCTGGGATGCAAGGCTGGCTCAACATAGGGAAATCTATAAATGTAATTCACCACATAAGCAGAACAAAAAACAAAAACCACATGATTATCTCAATTGACGCAGAGAAGGTCTTTGACAAAATTCAACAGCCCTTTATGCTAAATACCCTCAATAAACTCGGTATTGATGGAACATATCTCAAAGTAATAAAAGCTATTTATGACAAACCAACAGCCAATATCATATTGAATGGGAAAAACTGGAAGTATTCCCTTTGAAATCTGGCACTAGACAAGGATGCCCTCTCTCACCACTCCTATTCAATATAGTACTGGAAGTTCTAGCCAGAGCAATCAGGCAAGAAAAAGAAATAAAGGGTATTCAAATAGGACAGAAGGAAGCCAAATTGTCTCTATTTGCAGATGACATGATAGTATACCTAGAAGACCCCATCGCCTCAGCCCCAAAACTCCTGAAACTGATAAGCAACTTCTGCAAAGTCTCAGGATACGAAAATCAATGTGAAAAAATCACAAGCATTTCTATACACCAATAACAGACTGAAAGAGAGCCAAATCAAGAACGAACTGCCATTCACAATTGCTACAAAGAGAATAAAATACCAAAAAATGCAACTTACAAGGAACATAAGAGATCTCTTCAAGGAGAACTACAAACCACTGCTCAACGAAATAAGACAGGACACAAACAGATGGAGAAACATTCCATGTTCATAGTTAGCAAGAATCAATATCGTGAAAATGGCTAATTCTCCAAAGTAATTTACAGATTCAATGCTATCCCCATCAAGCTACCATTGACTTTCTTCACAGAACTGAAAAAAACCACCATGAACTTCATATGGAACCAAAAGAGAGCCTGCATAGCCAAGTCAATTCTAAGTAAAAAGAACACAGCAGGGGGCATCACACTACCAAACTTCAAACTATACTACAAGGCTACAGTAATCAAAACAGCATGGTACTGGTACCAAAACAGAGATATAGACCAACGGAACAGAACAGAGGCATCGGAGGCAACACAGCATATCTACAAACATACAATCTTTGATGAACCTGACAAAAACAAGCAATGGGGAAAGGACTTCCTGTTTAATAAATGGTGTTGGGATAACTGGCTAACCATATGCAGAAAGCAGAAACTGAATCTCTTCCTGACACCTTACACTAAAATTAACTCCAGATAGATTAAAGACTTAAATATAAGACCTGGCACCATAAAAACCCTAGAGGAAAATCTAGGCAAAACCATTCAGGACATAGGAGTAGGCAAGGACTTCATGACCAAAACACCAAAATCGTTGGCAACAAAAGCCAAAATAGACAAATGGTACCTAATCAAACTCCACAGCTGCTGCACAGCAAAAGAAACAGTCACTAGAGTGAAACGGCAACAAACAAAATGGGAAAAAATTTTCGCAGTTTACCCATCTGACAAAGGGCTGATATCCAGAATTTACAAAGAACTCAAACAGATTTACAGGAAAAAAACAAACAAGACCATTCAAAAATGGGCAAAGGATATGAACAGGTACTTTACAAAAGAAGACATACATGAGACCAGCAAACATATGAAAAAATGCTCATCACCACTCGTCATTATAGAGATGCAAATCAAAACCACATTGAGATACCATCTCACGCCAGTTAGAATGGCGATCATTAAAAAATCTGGAGACAACAGATGCTGGAGAGGATGTGGAGGAATAGGAACCCTTTTACACTGTTGGTGGGAGTGTAAATTAGTTCAACCATTGTGGAAGACAGTGTGGCGATTACTCAAGGCCTTAGAAATAGAAATTCCTTTTGACCCAGCCATCCCATTACTGGGTACATATCCAAAAAACTATAAATCATTCTACTATAAGGACACATGCACATGAATGTTCATTACAGAACTGTTTACAATAACAAAGACCTGGAACCAACCCAAATGCCCATCCATGATAGACTGGTCTGGGAAAATGTGGCACATATACACCATGGAATATTGTGCAGCAATCAAAAAGGATGAGTTTGTGTCCTTTGTAGGGACATAGATGAATCTGGAGAACATCACTCTCAGCAAACTGACACAAGAACAAAAAATGAAATACCACATATTCTCGCTCATAGGCGGGTGATGAAAAAAGAGAACACACGGACACAGGGAAGGGAATACTACACACTGGGGTCTACTGGGGGGAATAGGGGAGGGACAGTGGGGGGGAAGGGAGGAGGGCTAGTCTAGGGAGTAAGGCCAAATGTGGGTGAAGGGGAAGATGGCAGCAAAACACACTGCCATGTGTGTACCTATGCAACTATCTTGCATGATCTGCACATGTACCCCAAAACCTAAAATGCAATTAAAAAAGAAATATTCATCCTACAAAACAAAAAAAAAAGAAAGGTTTTTCTAACCTGATGAGTCAAATCATAGATCCAACTCTTTTAGTTGAATGCACAAAGACAAGAACAGTGTCACAAATACATTTTTTCTGTGTTTTACAGATAGTCTTAATGCTATTTCATAAACACGGGATTTTCCTGGAAATGTCAGATTGGAGATTCTCCACAGAAAGAATTTGCATACTGCTGCATACACACAGCACTGTAACTACGGAAATTGAATGCACACCTTGACAGCCATTCTCCCGGATAGCTTCCTTTGAGTTTTTAAGGTGAGAGATTTCACATTACAGCCTATGCTCACTTTCTGTCTGGAATGAACAAATCTAGCTTCTGTAAGAAAAGTGTTTCTAATGTGCTGAATCGAAAAATAGATGCAACTCTCTTAGTTCAATGCACAAAGACTAGAGAAGTTTCACAGATATGTTTCTTCTGTGTTTTACAGGTAGTATTATTGCTATTTCGTATAGCACAGGATTTTGCTGGAAATGTCAGTTTTGAGATTCTCCACAGAAAGCATTTGCAAACTGCTGCAGACACACAGCAGTGTAACTCTGTAAGTTGAATGCACACATTGACAACCTTTCTCTCAGTTAGCTTTCTTTGAGTTTTTTGGTAAGAGATTTCTCATTACAGATTATGCCCACTTTCCATCTCAAATGATCTAAACTAGCTTTTGTAAAAAAAAGTGTTTATAACCTGCTGAGTTAAAACATAGAGGCAACTCTCTTAGTTGAACGCACACACAGAAGACCAGTTTCACAGAATGGTTTTTTCTGTGTTTTATAGAAAGTCTTACTGCTATTTTGTATAATTTGCGATTTTTTAAAATGTCAGTTTTCAGCTTTTCCACAGAAAGCGTTAGCCAACTACTGCATACACACAGCACTGTAACTCTATAAGTGGAATGCACACATTGACAACCTTTCTCTCAGATAGCTTCCTATGAGTTTTTTAGGTGAGAGATTTCTCATTACAGCATATGCTTACTTTTTGGCTGGAATGAACAAATCTAGCTTCAGTAAGAAAAGTGTTTGTTACCTGCTGAATTGAAACATACATGCAACTTTCTTAGCCAAATGCACACCCATCAGAATAGTTTCACAGATACGTTTCCTTTGTGTTTTCCATGCAATCTTATTGCTATTTCGTATAACATAAAATTTTGCTGAAAAAGTCAGCCTTGAGGTTCTCCACAGAAAGTGTTTGCAGACTGCTACATCCACATAGCAGTGTAACACAATAAGTGTAATGCACACATTGACAACTTTTTCCTGGATAGCTTCCTTTGAGATTTTAAGGTTAGAGATTTCTCATTACACCAAATGGCCACTGTCCATCCTGAATGGACAAATCTAGCTACCATATAAAAAGTGTTTCTAACCTGCTGAATCAAAACATAGGTGCAACAATCTTGGTTGCAAGAAAACATACCAGAACAGTTTCACAGATTCGTTTCTTCTGTGTTTTACAAGCAGTCTTACTGCTATTTCATATAACATGGGATTTTGTGGGAAATGTCAGTTTTGAGATTCTTTACAGAAAGAATTTGCAAACTGCTGCAGATACACAGCAGTGTAAGTTTGTAAGTTGAATGCACACATTGACAGACTTCCTCCTGGTTAGCTGCCTTTGAGTTGTTAAGATGAGAGATTTCTCATTACAGAATATTCCCAGTTTTCATCTGGAATGAACAAATCTAGCTTCTGCAAGAAAAGTGTTTTCTACCGGCTGAATTGAAACATAGATGCAACACTCTCAGTTAAACGCACACACCAGAGCAGCTTCATAGATACATTTTTTCTGTGTTTTACAGGCACTCCTTTTGCTATTTCGTATAACAAGGGATTTTCCTGGAAATATCAGTTTTGAGATTCTCCACAGAAGGCCTTTGTAAGCTGCTGAATACAGACAGCAGTGTAACTCTGTAAGTGGAATGCATCCATTGACAACCTTTCTCCCGTATGGCTTCCTTTGAGTTTTAAAGTGCGAGATTTCTCATTACACCACATGACCACTTTCCATCTGGAATTAACAAATCTAGCTTCTGTAAGAAAAGTTTCTCTAACCTGCTGAATAGAAAAATAGATGCAACTCTCTTAGTTGAAAGCACACACACCAGAGCAGTTTCACAGATACTTTTCTTCTGTGTTTTACAGGCAGTCTTATTGCTATTTTGTATCAGATAAGATTTTGCTGAATTGACAGTTTTAAGGTTCTCCACAGAAAGGGTATGCAAACTCATTCAAACACACAGCAGTGTAACTCAGTTCGTTGAATGCACACATTGACAACCTTTCTATTGGATAGCAGATTCCTTTGAGTTTTTAAGGTCAGAGATCTCTCATTAGAGCATATGCTCACTTTTCATCTGGAATGAAAAATCTAGCTTCAGTACAAAAAGCATTTCTCACATGCTGAATCGAAACATAGATGCAACTTTCTTAGTTGAAGGCACACACACCAGAGCAGTTTCACAGATACGTTTTCTCTGTGTCTTACATGCTGTCTTAAAGCTATTTTGTAAAACACAAGGTTCTGCTGGAAATGTCAGATTTAATGTTCTTTACAGAAAGCATTTGCATACTGCTGTATACAGACAGCAGCATAACTCTGTAAGTTGAATGGACATATAGATGACATGTTTCCCAGATAGCTTCCTTTGAGTTTTTTAGGTGAGAGATTTCTCATTAAAGCATATGCCCACTTTTTATGTGGAATGAACAAATCTAACTTCTGTAAGAAAAGAGTTTCCAAACAGCTGAATCAATACATAGATGCACCTGCCTTACTTAAACGCACACACCAGAGCAGTTTCACAAATACACTTCTGTGTTTTACAGGCAGTGTTATTGCTATTTGGTATAACAGTGGATTTTACTAGAAATATCAGATTTGAGATTCACCACCGAAAGTGTTTGTAAACTGCTGCATAAACACAGCAGTGTAACTCTGTAAGTTGAATGCACACTTGAAAACCTTTCTATTGTATAGCTTAATTGGAGATTTTAAGGTGAGATATTTCTCATTACAGCATATGCCCACGTTTCATCTGGAATGAACAAATCTATCTATTGTAAGAAAAGTGTTTCTAACCTACTTTATCAAAACATAGATGCAACTGTCTTAGTTGAACGCACACACACCAGTGCAGTTTCATAGGTGCATTTATTCTGTGTTTTACAGGCAGTATTACCGCTATTTCATATAACATGGAGTTTTGCTGAAATGTTAATTTTGAAATTCTCCACAGAAAGCGTTTTTTAAATTGCATTTTAGGTTTGGGGTACATGTGCAGAACATGCAAGATAGTTGCATAGGTAGACACGTGGCATTGTGTTTTGCTGCCTTCCTCCCCTTCACCCACATTTGGCATTCCTCCCCATGCTATCCCTCCCCAGCTCCCCCCCACCGCTGTCCCTCCCCTATTCCCCCCAATAGATCCCAGTGTGGAGTGCTCCCTTCCCTGTGTCCATGTGTTCTCATTGTTCATCACCCGCCTATGAGTGAGAATATGCGGTATTTCATTTTCTGTTCTTGTGTCAGTTTGCTGAGAATGATGTTCTCCAGATTCATCCATGTCCCTGCAAAGGACACGAACTAATCATTTTTGATTGCCGCGTAATATTCCATGGTGTATATGTGCCACATTTTCCCAGACAAGTCTATCGTGGATGGGCATTTGGGTTGGTTCCAGGTCTTTGCTATTGTAAACAGTTCTGCAATGAACATTCGTGTGCATGTTTCCTTATAGTAGACCGATTTATAGTCCTTTGGATATATACCCACTAATGAAATTGCTGGGACAAATGGAATTTCTATTTCTAGGTCCTCGAGTAATCGCCACACTGTCTTCCACAATGGTTGAACTAATTTACACTCCCACCAGCGGTGTAGAAGGATTCCTATTCCTCCACATCCTCTCCAGCATCTGTTGTCTCCAGATTTTTTAATGATCACCATTCTAACTGGCGTGAAATGGTATCTCAATGTGGTTTTGATTTGCATCTCTATAATGACCAGCGATGCTGAGCATTTTTTCATGTTTGTTGGCCTCATGTATGTCTTCTTTTGTAAGTGTCTGTTCATATCCTCTGCTTATTTTTGAATGGGCTTGTTTGTTTTTTTTTCTTGTAAAACTGTTTGAGTTCTTTGTAAATTCTGGATATCAGCTCTTTGTCAAATGGATAAACTGCAAAAAAATTTTTTCATTCTGTTGGTTGCCGATTCACTCTAATGACTGTTTCCTTTGCCATGCAGAAGCTATGGAGTTAGATTAGGTCCCATTTGTCTATTTTGACATTTGTTGCCAATGCTTTTGGTGTTTTGGACATAAAGTCCTTGCCTACTCCTATGTCCTGAATGGCTTTGCCTAGATTTTCTTCTAGGGTTTGTATGGTGCCAGGTCTTATGTTTAAGTCTTTAATCCATCTGGAGTTAATTTTAGTGTAAGGTGTCAGGAAGAGATTCAGTTTCTGCTTTCTGCATATGGCTAGCCAGTTTTTCCAACACCATTTATTAAACAGGGAATCATTTCACCATGGCTAGCTTTTGTCAGGTTTATCAAAGATTGTATGGTTGTAGATATGTTGTGTTGCCTCCGATGCCTCTGTTCTGTTCCATTGGTCTATATCTCTGTTGGGGTACCATTACCATGCTGTTTTGATTACTGTAGCCTTGTAGTATAGTTTGAAGTTTGGTAGCGTGATGCCTCCTGCTGTGTTCTTTTTACTTAGAATTGACTTGGCTATGCGGGCTCTCTTTTGGTTCCATATGAAGTTTATGGTGGTGTTTTTCAGTTCTGTGAAGAAAGTCAATGATAGCTTGATGGGGATAGTGTTTAGTCTGTAAATTACTTTGGGTAGTATGGCCATTTTCACGATATTGATTCTTGCTAATCATGAACATGGAATGTTTCTCCATCTCTTTGTCTCCTCTCTTTTTTTACTGAACAGTGGTTTGTAGTTCTCCTTGAAGAGGTCCCCTACATTCCTTTTATGTTGTATTCCTAGGTATTTTATTCTTTTTGTAGCAATTGTGAAAGTTCATTCTTGATTTGGCTCTCTTTCAGTCTGTTATTGGTGTATAGAAATGCTTGTGACTTTTGCACATTGATTTTATATCCTGAGACTTTGCTGAAATTGCTTATCAGTTTCAGGAGTTTTTGGGCTGAGACGATGGGGTCTTCTAGATAGATTGTCATGTCATCTGAAAATAGAAACAATTTGGTTTCCTCCTTTTCTATTTGAATACACTTTATTTCTTTTTCTTGCCTGATTTCTCTGGCTAGAACTTCCAGTACTATATTGAATAGAAGAGGTGAGAGAGGACATCCTTGTCTAGTGCCAGATTTCAAAGGGAATGCTTCCAGTTTTTGCCCATTTAGTATGATATTGGCTGTTGGTTTGTCATAAATAGCTTTCATTACTTTGAGATATGTTCCATCAATACCGAGTTTATTGAGGGTTTTTAGCATAAAGGGCTGTTGAATTTCGTCAAAGGCCTTCTCTGCATCAATTCAGATAATCATGTGGTTTTTGTTTTTGGTTCTGTTTATGTGGTGAATTACGTTTATAGACTTGCATATGTTGAACCAGACTTGCATCCCTGGGATGAGTACTACTTGATCATGATGGATAAACTTTTTGATGTGCTGTTGCCATCAGCTTGCCAGTATTTTATTGAAGATTTTTGCATCTATGTTTATCATGGATATTGGACTGAAATTTTGTTTTCTTGTTGAGTCTCTGACGGGTTTTGGTATCAGAATAATATTGCTCTCATAAAATGATTTGGGAAGGATTCCCTCTATTTGGATTATTTGGAATAGTTTCAGAAGGAATGGTACCAGCTCATCTTTGTGTGTCTGGTAGAATTCGGCTGTGAACCCATCTGGACCTGGGCTTTTTTTTACGTGGTAGGCTCCTAATTGCTGCCTCAACTTTAGACACCGTTATTGGTCTGTTCATAGTTTCGGCTTCCTCCTGGTTTAGGCTTTGGAGGACACACGTGTGCAGGAATTTATCTATTTCTTCCAGGTTTACTAGTTCATGCGCATAAAGTTGTTTCTAATAAGCTCTGATGATGGTTTGAATTTCTGTGGAATCTGTGCTAATTTCCCTTTATCATTTTCATTGCATCTATTTAGTCATTCTTTCTTTTCTTTTTTATTTGTCTGGCTAGTGGTCTGTCTATTTTGTTGATCTTTTGAAAAAGCCAGCTCTTGGATTTATTGATTTTTTGAAGGGTTTTTGTGTCTCTGTCTCCATCAGTTCTGCTCTGATCTTAGTTATTTCTTGTTTTCTGCTAGGTTTTGAGTTTTTTTAATCTTGTTCCACTAGTTCTTTCAATTTTGAAGATAGGATGTCAATTTTGGATCGCTCCACTCTTCTCATGTGGACACTTATTGCTATATATTTTTCTCTAAAGACTGCTTTAAATGTATCCCAGAGATTCTGGTATGTTGTGTCTTTGTTCTTGTTGGTTTGGAAGAACTTCTTTATTTCTGCCTTCATTTCATTGTTTATCCAGTCAACATTCAAGAGCCAGTTATTCAGTTTCCATGAAGCTGTGTGGTTCTGAGTTAGTTTCTGTATTCTGAGTTCTAACTTGATTGCACTGCGTTCTGAGCGATTGTTTGTAATGATTATTATTCTTTTGCATTTGCTTAGGAGTAATTTACTTCCAATTATGTAGTCAATTTTAGAGTAGGTGTGATTTGGTGCTGCTAAGAATGCATATTCTTAGGATTTGGGGTGGAGAGTTCTGTAAATGTTCATTAGGTTTGCTTCTTCCAGGTCTGAGTTCAAGTCCTAGACAACCTTGTTAATTTTTTGTCTGGTTGATCTGTCTAATATTGACAGTGGAGTGTTAACCTCTCCCACTATTATTGTGTGGGAGTCTAAGTCTCTTTGTAAGCCATTAAGATCTTGCCTTATGTATCTGGTTTCTCCTGTATTAAGTGCGTATATACTTAGGATTGTTAGCTTTTTTTGTTGCATTGATTCTTTTACCATTACTTACAGTCCTTCTTGGTCTCTTTTGATCTTTGTTGCTTTAAAGTCTATTTTAGCAGAGAAGAGAATTGCAATTCCTGCTTTTATTTGCTCTCTAGTTGCTTGGTAAATCTTTCTCCATCCCTTTATTTTGAGCCTTTGTGTATTCTTGCATGTGAGATTGGTTTCCTGGATACAGCATGCTGATTGGTTTTGGCTTTTTATTTAATTTTCCAGTCTGTGCCTTTTGATTTGGGCATTTAGCCCATTTACTTTTAGGGTTAATATGTTATGTGTGAATTTGATCCTGCCATTTTGATGCTTGCTGTCTGTTTTGCCTATTAGTTGATGCCAATTCTTTATTTTGTTGATGCTTTTTAGCATTTGGTATGTTTTTGGAATGGCTGGTACTGGTTGTTCCTTTCAATGTGTAGTGCCTCTTTCAGGAGCTCTTTTAAAGCAGGCCTGGTGGTGACAAAGTCTCTGAGTACTTGCTTGTTCACAAAGGATTCTATTTTTCCTTCACTTATGAAGCTTATTTCCTCTGGATATGAAGTTCTGGGTTGGAAGTTCTGGGTTGAAATTTCTTTTAATTAAGGATGTTGAATATTGGCCCCCACTCTCCTCCGGCTTGTAGGGGTTCTGCCGAGAGATCTGCTGTGAGTCTGATGAGCTTCCCTTTGTGGGTAACCCAACCTTTCTCTCTGGCTGCCCTTAGCATTTTCTCCTTCATTTCAACCCTGGTGAAACTGACGATTATATGCCTTGGGGTTGCTCTTCTTGAGGAATATTTTTGTGGTGTTCTCTGTATTTCCTGGAATTGAATACTGGCCTGACTTGCTATGTTGGGGAAGTTTTCCTGGATAATATCCTGAAGAGTATTTTCCAGTTTGGATTCATTCTCTCTGTCACATTCAAGTACACCTATCAAACATAGATTAGGTCTTTTCACATAGTCTTATATTTCTTGGAGACTTTGTTTATTCTTTTTTGTGCTTTTTCTCTAATCTTGCCTCCTAGTTTTATTTCATTGAGTTTGTCTTCAACCTCTGATATTCTTTCTTCTGCCTGGTCAATTCGGCTGTTGAAACTTGTGCATTTTTCGTGAAGTTCTCGTGTTGTGTTTTTCAGTTCGTCAATTCACTTATATTGCTCTCTAAGTTGTCCATTCTTGTTATCATTTTGTCAAATTTTTTTCAACGTTCTTAGTTTCTTAGCATTGGATTAGAACATGTTCTTTTAGCTCACAGAAGTTTCTCATTACCTACCTTCTTAAATCTGATTCTGTCATTTCACCACACTCATTCTCCATTCAGCCTTGTTCCCTTGCTGGTGAAGAGTTGTGATCCCTTGTAGTAAAAGAAGTGATCTGCTTTCATGTGCTTTCTTCCTTTTTTTGGCTGGCTTCTTCCCATCTTTATAGATTTAACCACCTGTTGTCTTTGTAGTTGCTGATTTTCATATTGGGTCTCTGAGTGGACACCAGTTTATTGATGATAAAGTTATTTCTTTTTTTTTTTTTGAGACGGAGTTTCACTCTTGTTACCCAGGCTGGAGTGCAATGGCGCGATCTCAGCTCACTGCAACCTCCACCTCCTAGGTTCAGGCAATTCTCCTGCCTCAGCCTCCCAAGTAGCTGGGATTACAGGCATGTGCCACCATACCCAGCTAATTTTTTGTATTTTTAGTACAGACGGGGTTTCACCATGTGACCAGGATGGTCTCGATCTGTTGACCTCGTGATCCACCCGCCTCGGCCTCCCAAAGTGCTGGGATTACAGGCTTGAGCCACCGTGCCTGGTGAAGTTATTTCTGTTTCTTAGTTTTTCTTCTTACAGTCTGGCCCCTCTGCTGTAAGCCTGCTGAGGTCCACTCCTGGCCCTGCTTGCCTGAGTATCACCTGCAGCAGCTGGGGAAGAGTAAGGGTTTCCACCAGTTTCTTTTTCTGTCATCTTATTCCCAGAATGATGCCCACCAAATGTCAGTCTGATCAGTTCTTTGTGACGTGATTATTTAGATATACTGGAGTCAGGGAGCTGCTTGAGGAAACAGCCTGTCTTTCATAAAAGCTCAAGTGCTGAGCTGTAAGGTTCATTGTTCATTCAGAGCTGCTGGGCAGATATATTTGAGTCTGCTGCAGCAGAACTCATAAACCCCCTTTTTTTCCCACAGGTGCTCTGTCCCAGAGATTTAGGGCTTTATTTATGAGTTACTGTTGTGTTGCTTCCTTTTTTTCCAGAGCCATTCTGCTCAGCAAGAAGGCAACCAAGCCACTGTCTGCCTGCAGAGGCTTTGCTGAGCTGCTGTGTTCTCCGCCCTGCTTTCTTGTGAAATTCCCTGCAGTCCTGTGTATATGGGTGTGTTTAGAACTGCCTCAGCAATGGTGGCCCACCACTGTAATGGCAGACTCTGTTGTGGTGGGTTGCCTTGGCAATGGCAGGCTGCCTCAGCAATGGCAGACTACCTTCATATGGATGGAGTGACTTGGTAATGGTGAACACCCCTCCCCCACAGAACTGAACTTTCCTGGGTTCAGCTATGCTTGCCATGAAACTCTCAAAACAGAGTGTTTCCAATTGCTGTTTCTTTTCTTTTTTTTTTTTTTTGTGGGGGTGAACCCACCAAGCCTGATCTCCTGACTCCCTCCCTCAGAGGCTTTTTTAAAAAGTTGAACAGTTGACTCTCTATCAGGTGTTCCAGTCGCCTGCTGAAAAGGTGCCCGGATCTGTTTAACTTCCCCTGCAGTGACCCACTGTGCCGGTTGAAACAAAGGTGCTTAGATTCCTGGTGCTTTTTTGCCCAGGAATCTCCTGACCTGGCTCCCTGTTAAATATGGGTGACTCTGCCTTCCTGGAGCTCCTGCTGCCAGCTTAAAAGGGCAACCAGATTGGTATATTCTGTACAGAGACCTGCTGCACTGGGGTGCTGGCAAAACAGCCAGGCTGGCCAAAACAGCCACGCTGGTGACCCATGGGGCTCCCTCACCTGGGGATCTCCTTGTCTGTGGACAATAAAGAGCTATCTGAAAATACGAAGTCCATTCACCCTCAGTGCTTTCTCTGGGAGCTGCAATCCTGAGTTGTTTCTAAACTGCCATCTTGGATCTTCCCTGATTAATTTTAGTTTTTAAAGTGAGAGATTTCTCATAACAGCAAATGCCCACTTTCCATCTAGAATGAACAAATCTAGCTTCTGTAAGAAAAGTGTTGCTAACCTGCAGAATAGAAACATAGATGCAACTTTCTTAGTTGAACAAACAGACATCAGAGGAGTTTCACAGATATGCTTCTATTTTTACTATGCCCACTTTTTGTCTGGAATGAACAAATCTAGCTTCTGTAAGAAAAGTGTTTCTAACCCGCTGAATGAAAACAAAGATGCAACTCTCTTAGGTGAATGCACACTAATCAGAGCAGTTTCAAAGATACACTTCTTTTGTGTTTTACAGGCAGTCTTGCTGCTATTTTGCATAACATGGGATTTTGCTTGAAATGTCAGTTTTGAGATTCTTCACAGAAAGTGTTTGCAAACTGCTGCATACACACAGCAGTGTAACTCTATAAGTTGAATGCACATATTGACAGCCTTTCTCCTGGCTAGCTTCCTTTGAGTTTTAAAATGAGAGATTTCTCATTTCAGCATATGCCCACATTCTGACTGGAATGAACAAATCTAGCTTCTGTAAGAAAAGTGTTTCTAACCCGCTGAATCAAAACATAGATGCAACTCCCTTATATGAAGGCACACACACCAGAGCAGTTTCACAGGTACATTTCTTCTGTGTTTTACAGGCAGTCTAAGTGCTATTTCACATAACAAGGGAATTTTTACTGGAAATATCAATTTTAAGATTCTTCACAGAAAGCGTTTGCGAACTGCTGCATGGAAACAACAGTGTAACTCTGTAAGTTGAATACACACATTGACCACCTTTCCCTTGGATAGATTTCTTTGAGGTTTTAAGGTGAGAGATTTCTCCTTAGAGCATATGGCCACTTTTCATCTGAAATGAACAAATCTATCTTCTCTAAGAAAAGTGTCTCTGACCTGCTGAATTAAAAGATAGTTGCAACTCTGTTAGTTGAACCTACAGACACCAGCGCAGTTTCACAGATACATTTTTGTGTGTGTTACAAGCAGCCTTAGTGCTATTTTGCATAACACGGGATTTTGCTGGAAATGTCAGTTTTGAGATTATCCACAGAATGTGTTTGCAAACTGCTGCATATACACAGCAGTGTAACTCTTTAAGTTGAATGAACACATTGACATCGTTTCTCCCAGATAGCTAGCTTCCATTCAGTTTTTAGGATGAGAGATTTTTCATTACAGCATATGCCCACTTTCCATCTGGAATGAACAAATGTAGCTTTTGTAGGAAAAATGTTTCTAAGCTGCTGAATTGAAACACAGATGCAGCTGTCTAGTTGAACGCCCACACATCAGAGTAGTTTCACAGATACATTTCTCCTGTGTTTTACAGGGAGTCCTACTGCTGTTTATTATAACATGGGGTTTTGCTGGAAATGTCTATTTTGAGATACTCCAAAGAAAGCGTTTGCAAAGTGCTACATACACACAGCAGTGTAACTCTGTAGGTTGAATGCACACATTGATAACTTTTCTCACGGAAAGACTCCCTTGAGTTTTAAGGAAAGAGATTTCTCATTACAGTATATCCCCACTTTCCATCTGGAATGAAAAATCCAGCTTCTATAGGAAAAGTGTTTCTAATCTGCTGAATCAAAACATAAAAGCATCTCTTTTAGTTGAATGCAGACACACCAGAGCTGTTTCTCCAATACGTTTCTTCTGTGTTTTACAGGCAGTCTTACTGCTATTTTGTATAACACGGGATTTTGCTTGAAATGTCGGTTTTGAGATCCTCCACAGAAAGCGTGTGCAAACTGCTGCATACACACAGCAGTGTAAGTCTGTAAGTTAAATGCACTCATTGACAACCTTTGTCCTGGATAGTTTCTTATGAGTTTTTAAAATGAGATAGTTCTCATGACAGCATATGCCCACTTTCTGCCTGTAATGAACAAATCTAGCTTCTGTAGAAAAAGTGTTTCTAACCTGCTGAATCAAAACATAGATGCAACTGTCTTAGTTGAATGCACACACACAAGAGCAGTTTTACTGATACGTTTCTTGTATGTTTTACAAGAAGTCTTACTGCTATATCGTATAACATAAGATTTTGCTGGAGGCGTCAGTTTTGAGATTCTTCTCAAAAAGCATTTGCAAACTGCTGCATACAGGCAGCAGTGTAACTGCGTAAGTGGAATGCACACTTTGACAACCTTTCTTCCAGGTAGTTTCCTTTGACTTTTTAAGGTGAGAGATTTCTCATTACAGCATATGTCCACTTTCCATCTAGAATGAACAAATCTAGCTTCTGTAGCAAAAGGGTTTCTAACCTGCTGAACTGAAACATAGATTCAGCTCTCTCAGTTGAACGCACACACACAAGTGCAGATTCACAGATACTTTTCTTTTGTGTTTTACAGGCAGTCTTACTTCAATTTCATATAACACGGGATTTTGCTGGAAATGTCAGTTTTGAGATTCTTCACAGAAAGCGTTTGCAAACTGCTTCATACACACAGCAGTGTAACTCCATAAGTTGAATACACACATTGACAACCTTTCTCCTGGTTAGCTTTTTTTTAGTTTTTAAGGTGAGAGATTTGTCATTACAGCATATGCTCACTTTCCATTTGGGATGAACAAATCTATCTTATGTAAGAAAATTGTTTCTAACCTGCTGAATTGAAACATAGATGCCACTCTCTTAGTTGAATGCACACACACCAGAGGAGTTTCAGAGATAGGTTTCTTGTTTTTTTTTTACAGGCAGTCTTACTGCTATTATACAAAATAATAATACTGCCATTATACAAAAAAGTTTTTATACCTATTTAGAAGTAGAGAAAATAGTATGATGAACACTAAAATACCCATTCCTCAGTTTCTGTGATCATTAAAATTGTCCTACATTTTGTTCTATTTCTTTTTTTCCCTTTGCAAGAATATTGTAAAGCAAATCAAAATCTTTACATCATTTTACCTGTTCAGTGCACATCCCCAAACAGCCACTATCTCATTACATCTGGCAAAATTAGCAATAATTTTTTGGTGTCAGCTCATTGTTTGCTTTACATCTGGATCAAAACAATCTTCTTGCGCTAACTTTGGTTATTATGCCTCTTTTATTCTAAATCGGCCTCTGTTTATTATTGTTATTTCACATTCCATGAATTTATTGTGAAAAGTTATTTCTTTAAAAATAACATGCTTACATGGTTGAAGGGGTAAAGAATATTGATGTTGTGGTTTCATTGTAAATGAAAGTGTAGCCTGAAATGTTCCAGTGTGCAGCAGCAATGGAGGAGGGTTATTAAAGGTCACCAGCAGGGAGTAGCAAAAGGCTGCCTCCAAATAGTATTTATAGGCTGGATGCAATGGCTCATGCCTGTAATCTCAGGCCTCCCAGCACTTTGGGAGGCGGAGATGTGTGAACCACCTGAGATCAGAAGTTTGATACCATTCTGCTCAAAATTTTGAAACCCAGTCTCTACTAAATAATACAGAAATTAGTGAGGCATGATGGTAGGTGCCTATAATCTTAGCTACTTGAAAGGCTGAGGCAGAAAAATTGCTAGAACCTGGGAGGTGAAGGTTGCAGTGAGCTGAGATCATGCCACTGCACTCCAGCTTGGATGACAGAGCAAGATTCCATCTCAAAAAAAATACTATTTAGGTTTACTCTTTATTTTCTATAATAATTTTTCTCTCTCTTTCTAAGGGTATTAAAAAATGTTTTATCTTTTATGATATTTGAAGATCTTTTTTAAGACCAAAACTTTGAAGCACATTCAAATGATTTGTATGTGGAAGGACAACCAGAAAACACTCCTTTCAGAAGTCCCTCGTGATACGGAATTTCAAGGCTGGAAAACATCAGTCAAGTGGGCAACTGAATTAAATTTTTATTAAAAGGTAAGATAATCTGCAGAAAAAAATTAATAAGAGATTGATTTGATGAAGATGAGCCTTTTGTTCCCATCTCATCATGACTTCTTTATATTTAAAATTAATATTTAGATTCACTTATTGAACAAACATTTATTTAGTATAAGCATTAGATGTGCAAAATTGGGTCTGACAACAACCCTGTCCCTGTGGGCTTAATACTAAGAAAAATACAATAAAAAGTTATTGAGCATTTTGGGGGAAGAAAGCAAGGATGACATATCCAGTCTCATTAAAGATCAATGAGAAAGTAAAAGCAAAGTATATAAGTTTCATCAAAGAAAATTATTTAAGTTTTTGTTTTTGAGGCAGTCTCACTCTGTCACCCAACCTGGAGTGCTGAACACTATTGTCTTTAAACACAAAAATCAATCACTATCACAACAAAAGCCCAACAATGTAATCTGCTTCACTTACAAAAAGCGAAAAGAGAAAGGGAACCTGTTTCAAATATGAGTAAAGACAGGGAGGTGTCAAATATGCTCACATATTCACATACCTCACCCATTCTGTGTGGAGTGAGGAGCGTCATGTCTGTGTGGTGAAATTGCATAGATAGACTTGTGTGGCCAAGCAGAGAAAGGCCTTAGAGCCTACTAAAGCAGTGGCAGTCATTAAATGGTCTCATAGTGCTATGCCCTAGCAAGTTTAAAGAGAAGCGCCATGCACTGAGTTTGTTGAGAGTCCACCTTTATGCTGGCATCTGAGAGTCAGCTAGAGCTCAAACCTCTTGGCCAAGAACAAAGGGCCATCAACATTTTTATACTAGTTTAGGGTCAGGGGCAGTAAGCAGATTATTACAGAAGCAGAAGGAACAGGTCAATGAAAGAGGGGGTTGCCTAACAAACAGTTCTACTTAAAATTGTTTTTTTACTCAAGATGTGGGGTAGCACTTACAGGATGCAAGGGGCTGGTGGGCCCTGCTTCTCAGAAAATTGGTTAGAAAGATGCCAGATGTCTCAGACTGCAAGCTTTCAGAACAGAATTCCCTACATAACCCAGGGTGGGCAAACATAGCTCAGGGTGGGCAAAATGCTGTTGGCAAGATTGTTTAAAATGCATGCATTATAGCCAAGCTCGAGGGTATTTCAATAGCAGTTCCCTCTTAAAATAATTTGGATCTGCCCTGTAGAAAGGTTATTCTGCTTGATTTTGAAGTGTAACACACGGGTGGTTTGAGTGTAGGGGTAGGAACAGAAGGCCTCTCTGTACTCATGGAAGGAATGTTGAAGTGAGTAGAGTCTTGCTTAATATTGGGGTTATGCATCAGTGTTTATTCATTGGGACTGAGTTATAAGAGAGAGGAAAGATTAAAATGACACAGCAAGCTGCTTCTTTCGATGTTTTGGGACAGTTCATCTAAGATTCAGAAACAGAATTGAGCTGGTTTGGGGAAAAGTGACATTTGCATATTTATCTTATAAAAAGGATGACTTTGGAGACATTCAGGTGGTCTCAGCTGAATGTCTGAAAATTGCTATTTTCAAAATTCAAGTCACCAAAATGATTTTTTTACTATAAAATGAAGCAGAATTGACCATGTTTAAAAATTGACAGGGCACGATGGCTCATGCTTATAATCTCAGCATTTTGGGAAGCTGAGGTGGATGGATCATCTGAGGTCAGGAGTTGGAGACCAGCCTGGCCAACATGGTAAAACACCATGTCTACTAAAACTACCAATATTAGCTGGGTGTGGTGGTGTGCACTTGTGGTCCCAGGTTCTCAGGAGACTTAGGAGAATTGCTTGAACCTGGGAGGCAGAAATTGCAATGAGTTGAGATTATGCCACTGCACTCCAACCTGGGTGATAGAATAAGACTCCATCTTAATAAAATAATAATAATAATAATTAGTGCACAGCTGTGCAATTAAGGCCTGAAGACTTCTTCTAAATTCTCTATTATAATACTAATGTCAACTATGTTTTTACAAACCAGAACTTCTTACTCACAATACAACTGAAGTTACTCAGCCAAGAACAAATACAATGGTAAAAAAGTGGTAAAATTCTTTTTAAAAGCACAGAATAGCCTTTAAGCTTTAAAAAAATTTTTTAAATGACAAAACTGCTCCTTCTTTTACTCTCCAAAAAATCTTACATAGAAGCTCAATACAGGCACTCCTTGATTTATGAATATACCCATGTGCAGTGTAAGGATAACTCAAGCTTATTTTTTTTTATCTTGAAGACTCTCACTCTGTCACTCAAGCTGGAGTGCAGTGATACATTCTCAGCTCACTGTAACCTTCACCTCCAGGTTCAAGTGATTCTTCTGCTTCAGCCTCCTGAGTAGCTGGGATTATAGGTGTGCACTACCCCACCCAACTATTTTTTGTAAATTTTAGTAGAGACAGCGTTTCACCATGCTAGTCAGGCTGGTTTTGAACTCCTGACCTCAGCTGATCTGCCCTACTCAATCTTTCAGAGTTCTGGGATTACAGACATGAGCCACCATACCAGTCTATATTTTTATATATTTAATTTAGTACTATTCTGAGTAAAAATAATTTGCTATTACAGTTTTATAAATTAACTGACAGTTATATAAATGTCAATGCTTTTTATAAGTAAAACAGATTATGTTGTGGGGCTTTTGTTGTGATGGTGATTTATTAGATTATTGTGTTTAAAGACAATGATCTTCAGCACTCCAGGCTTGGTGACAGAGTGAGACTGTCTCAAAAACAAACACTTAAATGATTTTCTATGATGAAACGTGTAACACTTTGTTTTTACTTTCTCATTGATCTTTAAAATTACTAATAACGTTTTAGAACATGTAAAATCATGACAAATTCTACAAAAGTACTATCAAAGCAAGTCATGTAGTGTTCTCAGGGTTCAGAACCTGAGTCTGCCAGCTCCAGGCTGATTCACTTTTGTCAGCTGTATCCAGCCTCAATCTGGCCCATGACTGTGGAACCAGATTGACTCAAGTGCTGACATTTAATGTCTTTCATTTGGTTTTTATTTTATTTTATTTAGTGTTTTTTACTGCTAGTTTACTTGGCTTTGGATTTTGTTCCTGCCTCAAGCAAATTCAGGACATGTGCATCTATGGATTTTAACAGTAGGAAGTTTATTTCAGAAGTTTGAAATGATCAGGTAGCCTAATCACTTTAGACATACTGTACATTATGAAGCATTTTCTTGCTGCTTGTTGTCTTTTTCTGGTGGATTGGTCAATGCGGCTGGTAAAATTTTTTCCACTTATATTATTGTGACATGTGGTTGAAATGGTGTGAGGTGGTAGGCAAGGGATATATTCTGACCATAGTTTCTCTGAGTAGGAGAGTGAAACTCAGAGGCCCAAATCTTCTGACTCTCTCAGTAATCCTGGTGTTGCCTCTGAAATCTAAATGATGAGACTGATCTACTGGTAACGTCAGGTCGTGTGGTCATTTTCTTGTTCACCTTTGGATCACTAGGCTGTTAGCCTTTTACCAGAGGCAGTATTTGCATTTTGCTATATTTGGAAGATTCAGCATGAGGGGGTCATTATTAGAACATTCTTAGAATGCTTGAGCCCTCTGAAAATGAGAAATCTCACATTTCCCTTATACTTTGGCTCTCTGTTGGTGGAGAACACTTATGCTGTTAAAAACATTGTTGTTTGTTTATTTAATTCACACTCTGTGTTCACATTAATGGCTTCCCATTGCTCTTAGGAACAATTTCATACTTCTTAATACTCATCCATATTATTCGCATATTATTCCATACTCTTTGCAATACTCACCAGAGCTTGACCCCTGTCTCTTTCAACAGTCTTCTCTTTTCTTTTTTATCTTCTCATTTCAATTCTATGATCTGGGTACCCTAAATTTCTTTGATTATTTCAGTTCCTTGCACTTGGCTTCTTTTCTTTTGCCTGGGCATTTACACATTCTGTACCCTCTGGGCTGGAGTACTTTTCTGTCCTCTTCTTATAGCTAATTTCAGTACTTTCAGTCTAGCTTATCTGTGAGCCCCTTGCTGAGTCCTAGACCAATTACTGCATATTCCTGCAGAATCCTCTATTTCCCTGATAATGGGCTTTTTACAGTGCAGTTACTTTTTGTAGTCTGTCTTCTCTGGTAGACTGGATTCCTTTGGAAGGCAGGAACAAGAAGCTGGTTTAAATTACTGAAGTCTGATTTAAAACACTTTTATATTAGACTGTTGTTTTTCAACATTTAAAACTTTATGAACTTGGGCTGGGCAAGTTGGATCATGCCTATAATTTCAGCACCTTGGAAGGCTGAGTGGGTGGATTAATTGAAGCCAGGAGCTTGAGACCAGCCTGCCCTATATGGTGAAACCTCATCTTTACTAAAAATACAGAAGTTAGCTGAGCATGGTGGTACACACGTGTAATCCCAACTACTCAGGAGGCTGAGGGAAAAGAATGACTTGAACACAGGAGGCAAAGGCTACAGTGAGCCAAGATCATGCCATTGTACTGCAGCCTGGGCAAAAAAGTGAGACCATCTCAATAATAATAATAATTTATGAATCCACTTCAGAGTAATACAAGTTTGTGAACCCCCTCAGGAATTTTAAAAACAATGTTGCTTTTATAAACTACTATAAAGTTACGTAAAATATATTTGTATCAAGATTATTAAACTATTATACAACTTGCTCCAATATAGACTTTAATATTTAATAGCCTCCATTTTACATAAAGATGCTTTGTCATTTAACAAGTGATATTCACAACTTAATTTAAATTGATTATATAAGAAAGAGTATAATTTGTTTAAAAATTTTAATAAAATATTATGCTTAGTTTGAGATCAAATATACATTAAAATATAGTTGGAAATTTAATTATTTCCCAAAAAAGTTTCTTTGAGATGGAGTGCTCTGTCCCCCAGTCTGGAATGGTGCAATCCCAGCTCACTGCAACCTCCACCTCCTGGGTTCAAGTGATTCTTCTGCCTCAACCTCTAGAGTATTTGGGATTACAGGTGTGCACCACTATGCCTGGATAATTCTTGCATTTTTAGTAGAGATGAGGTTTCACAATGTTGGCCAGGCTGGACTCAAATCCTGGCCTTTAGTGATCCAGTGGTTTGGCCTCCCAAAGTGCTGGGATTACAGATGTGAGTTACTGAACCTGGCCATATTTTTTAAAAATAAAAGAAACATGCTTTCTTGACCCAATGTTTGGAATTTTTGCATTTAACACTCTAAAATGCTTTCTTCTTACAACTAATTTCTATGTTTTGTTTCTACTTGGTGGGGGTTACCACAGTTTCAGCTGCACATCTGCAAGGGAATAACACATTGTAGGTATGAAATGCCTTTCCTTTAACAGTTACAAAGCCAATTGGGATATGGTTATTCTTATATCTTAAGTCTTTAACATTCGATTTTGAAACACTAAAGATTTAATCAGATAAACATAATACAGTGATGTGGTGAAAATTAGCTATATGCAAACTAAATGACTTGATACTATTTTTGTTTCTAATTGACAATTGGGCTTTATCAGTGTTCTTAGACTTTTTGTTTTTAATCCATAGTCCACTACAATTGAACATTGTATGATACAAGACAAAGAATAAAAGCAGTAAAAAACTGTAGAATGCTTAAGCCATCTTGGCCTATGTGGTGGTTGCAAGGGACTGCAGGAGGTGAGAATAGTAAGTTACTATTTAATAGGTATGGAAGTTTATTTGAAGAAGATAAAAAAGTTCTGAAAATGAATGTTACTGAGGGTTGCACAACAATGTGTATGTAAGTAGTATCATTGAACTCCACACATAACATGGCTAAAATGGCAAATTTTATTATATATATGTGTGTGTGTGTGTATATATATATTTGTGTGTATATATAATATATATTTATATATAAAATTGTGAGTATATATAAAATATATATATATTATATATATATATATATATATTTTTTTTTTTGCAGGGATATGGAGTCTTGCTCTGTTGGCAGGCTGGAGTGCAGTGGTGCAATCTTGGCTCACTGCCACCTCTGCCTCCTGGGTTCAAGCGATTCTTTGATCTCAGCCACCCGAGTAACTGGAACCACAGGTGTGTGCCACCATGCCCGGCTAATTTTTGTATTTTTAATAGACAGGTTTTCATCATGTTGGCCAGGATGGTCTCAATCTCTTGACCTCATGATCCACCCACCTCAACCTCCCAAAGTGCTGGGATTACAGGTGTGAACCACTGCTCCCAGCCTGTTGTATGTACTTTTAATAATCACAATTTTTAAAAACCACCACAACCTACTTATTGATGTTATTTAGCTCATTGCCAGTAATCATTGTGCACACTCACTAGCTGTACCAGAGGCTCTAAACTGCCCAATTTATTTGATTTTATTTATTTTTTTGAGACCATCTTGCTCTGTCACCCAGGCTGGAGTACAGTGGTGCAGTCTTGGTCCACCACAACCTCTGCCTCCTGGGTTCAAGGAATTCTCATGCTTCAGCCTCCCAAGCAGCTGGGATGACAAGTATCCACCACCACACCCAGCTAATTTTTGTATGTTTTAGTAGATTCGTGGTTTTACCATGTTGGCCAGGCTGATCTCAAACTTCTGACCTCAAATGACCTGCCTGCCTTGGCCTTCCAAAGTGCTGGAAGATGTAAGCCACTGCGCCCAGTCTAAACTTCCCAATTTTAGAGGGATGAGAAAACAATTGCTTAAAAAGGAAATGAAGGAGTTTCTATGACTGTGGTTAGCAGTGTAAAGACTTAGAAAATCTGTGTGAACTCCTTAGGGGTCACAGTCCACTTCTTGGTCAAGAGCCTTAGAAATCTTAGATGTGTGTATTAGGAGACCAGGTAATGAAGCTTCCCAGGGTTGTATAAACTCCTGCATTGAGTTCCATGATGGCTGATGAGTAGTCCCACATTTCTACAGTAGACACACTATGGCTGCTTCCTTCCTTCTCATGAAAAGAGCAGAAGATGCAGATAATACCAGAAGGAAGGCAAAGGGGAGACCCTGAACTTGTCATCTTCCTTTGGGTGCCTCTCATGCCTCAGGTTTCCTATTGAACTTCACTTGTCAGTGACAGAGGGAATGGTTTCTTTACTCTCCATTTTCCCTGTGGCTGCCTGGAGGTAGGGGAGGCAGATTGTGGAACTTGCTGACATGTTGCTGTGAATTAGTTAGAGGACAGAAACAGGAAGTTTTCCTTGTGGTGTATGTGTCAGTGAGGCTCACAGGGGTAGTTTTTAATCTTCTCACTGGTCTCTGTAATTCACAGGAATAGTTTTTAATCTTCCCACTGGTCTCTGTGATTCTATGACCCTGGTTATTACATGTTCAGAAAGTGTCAGCTTATTTGAAAGTGATACTTTTCTTTTCTTTTTGAGATGGAGTTTCACTCTTGTTGCCCAGGCTGGAGTGCAATGGCATGATCTTGGTTCAACACCACCTCTGCCTCCCTGGTTCAAGCAATTATCCTGCCTCAGCCTCCTGACTAGCTGGGATTATAGGCATGTACCACAACACCTGGCTAATTTTGTATTTTTACGAGAGATGGGTTTTCTCCATGTTGGTGAGGCTTGTCTCAAACTCCTGATTTCAGGTGATCTGCCTGACTAGGCCTCTCAATGTGCTGGGATTCCAAGTGTGAGCCACTGTACCCAGCCAATACTCTTATTTTCTAATCAAACATTCAAAGACTCAAAGACCATCAAAATTTTTTTAATTGTGTCATTTTTGTAATTTTTATTTTTTGGAGACAGAGTCTCACTCTTTCTAATAAACATGAAGGGACTCACAGTCCCTTCCCCTACAGTATATTTTTAATGACATATCAATTAAGAATTATGTCTGAATAAATTATAGAAGTTCAGGACCTAAAAAAGGAAGGTCCCAGAAACTGGGGTTTGGTTTAATGACTTCATTTCTATTGGATTCAGCTTTTTCATATGAATGGGAGAGGAAAGAAAGTGTTGAGATAAGTATCCTTCCATTGTCTTTACTTATAATCTGGCTAACACGTGTATCAAACACTTAGATTTATTGACAGCAGTTTTCTGGAATCCTGTTTGAAATGATTCTGAGGAGGCTCAGCAAGAAAGTGTGTTTAGTGGATTGGGTGTATCTGTCATGGGGAAAAAAATAAGGAGTGTGGAGCACTTGCAGCATTCCCAGGGCATTCCTGCCCATTATCTCAGTACCTTTTGTTGATGATTCATGTCCCTTATCAGGAATCCTGACTGATCTCTGTCTAATGATTCAAACTTACTGAGTGCTGTTTAGTTGCATCATAGATACCACCTGTCTTTAAATAGCTACCCTGCCTCTTGATAAAATGCAAAAGCTGGCACAGACTGGTTCTGTGTGGAATGGTCTTTGGTCATTTCTGCTTAGAACACAGAGTTCTGGCTCCAACCAATAAACATCAGACACAGCAGTAAGGACAACCTCAAATACACAAGGGATAAATATGTCTGCTTTTTCTTTGTTCTTTGTACTCTTGTGACAAGATGGCTAGTAAGGGTACCCTTCCTACAGTGCAGGAAGTAAAAAGAGTAAAAACTGCTTTGCTGAGAGATCCTTTGTCTCAGTGCTAGTTTTTCTTTGTGGCACTGAGCATCTGTTTCCAGCAGAGATGCAGTCCTGGCAGTGTCCCTTGTCCTTGCAGTTTTCCATCCTGTACTCAGTCATCTTTATTAGTGCAAGAATAGTGACCACCACCTCCACAGTGTTAAGGGGTACTGTGGTGGCTCACAATATGCTTCAATACTTAACTGAATTTGAATTTGCTGGGTTTAATTCACTCTGTTATTCCTGGGTCAATATTTTGAGTGACTAAATATTGATGATTGAGTGTTTTTTTTCTGAGACAATATTTTGCTCTTGTTGCTCAGGCTGGAGTGTGATGGCACCACCTTGACTCACTGTAACCTCTGCCTTTTGGGTTCAAGTGATACTCCTGCCTCAGTGTCCTGAGTAGCTGGGATTACAGGAATGCACCACCATGCCCAGCTAATTTATGTATTTTTAGTAAAGACGGGGTTTCACCAAGTTGGTCAGGCTGGTCTCAAACTCCTGACCTCAGGTGACCCATCCCCCTAGGCCTCCCAAAGTGCTTGGATTACAGGCATGAGCCACCACACTCCACTTGATGATTTTCTTATTATATCTGTGCTTCTGCAGAATTTAAGTGGCTGAAGATATACACTAGTGTTAAGTTTCTTTTTCATGAAAGAAATAGCTTACTCTTCATACACTTACTTGCCAATCATGGGAAGGAAAAGGCAGGGTTTTTGTCCATAATGATAGGAATTATTGGTACATTACAGGATGACTCTGTGAATGCCTTTAGAAAAAATTTCTGGTCATATTATGACTTTTTCTAGCTATGAGATGACCATTGTACTGGCTATTGTAACATTTCTTGGTTTTCTTCCTGAACCTGACCTAATTATTTCTAACTTCTTTCCTGAAATGGCTGGTAAAACAAACACTAAAGATGAGAGACTACATGTACTTCATATTATATTTCACTACATTGAGACATGCTTTATCAGCATTCCTTAAATTATACAGAATCATTGGCCAATATCTATGTGGAACTTGTAGTTAGTTTCTTGGCTATTTAAGGTATTTTAATTAATGAACCTCTTTTTCTTTCTTTCTTTTTTAATAAAAATTATTTCACTGAAAGTGTCACATTTGCAGTCCCACTTCATTCATGTTTTTTTGGCTTTGTTGAGCACCTGCGGAGGATTACACTACAAATTTAATTCTGCAGCTTTCTTTGAAAAGAACCAAACTGTATAAATTTTAATACTCTGCTGTTTTAGAGCATCTCCTTCTATATTTTTTCCTACAATACACTAAAGTAATTCTGTGCTTATTTTACAGCCTTGCGGTCCCCTGAAATACCATGAAACCCTGAGAGTAATGAAAAGATTCCTGAAATTGAGGTCACTGTGAAAGGTAAAGACCAGTCCTTGGCATGTTTCTGTTAATTCTCTGGTTTAATAGTTATTACAGTTCACTAGCTACAAGTTTATACAAATGAAGTGTACCAAAATAGTTTTCCATGTGAACAGCTACCTGTGATAAAGCTAAATTTCTGAATGTTTTTAATTGAAATTTTGAAAATTATTAACAGAAAATAAATAACATGGATAACATCATAAACTGCACTCAAAAAATCCCGAAAATGTTTTTTTTTAATTATAACAAATAAGGGTGCAGAGGGTCACATAGAATGTTTCTTTGTCTTCCATCTTTCTTTTTTTTTCTTTTTTTTCCTTATTTTTTTATTGCATTTTAAGTTTGGGGTACATGCGAAGAGCATGCAATACAGTTGCAAAGGTACAAATATGGCAGTGTGTTTTGTTTGCTTTCTCCCCTTCACCCACATTTGGTATTTCTCCCCTGGCAATCCCTCCCCACCTCCCCCTCCCACTGGCCCTCCACATTCCCCCCAATAGACCCCAGTGTTTACTACTCCCCTCTCTGTGTCCATGTGTTCTCATTTTTCATCACCCGCCTATGAGTGAGTATATGCGGTGTTTCATTTCCTGTTCTTGTGTCAGTTTGCTGAGGATGATGTTCTCCAGATTCATCCATGTCCCTACAAACGACACAAACTCATCATTTCTGATTGCTGCATAATATTCCATGGTGTATATATGCCACATTTTCCCAATACAGTCTATCATCGATGGGCATTTGGGTTGACTCCAGGTCTTTGCTATTGTAAACAGTGCTGCAATGAACATTCGTGTGCATGTGTCCTTGTAGTAGAACGATTTATAGTCCTTTGGATATATACCCAGTAATGGGATTGCTGGGTCAAATAGAATTTCTATTTCTAAGGAATCGCCACAACATTTTCCACAATGGTTGGACTAATTTACACTCCCACCAACAGTGTAAAAGTGTTCCTTTGTCTCCACATCCTCTCCAGCATCTGTTGTCTCCAGATTTTTTAATGATCGCCATTCTAACTGGCATGAGATGGTATCTCAATGTGGTTTTGATTTGCATCTCTCTGATGACCAGTGACGATGAGCATTTTTTCATATGATTGTTGGCCTCATATATGTCTTCTTTCGTAAAGTGTCTGTTCATATCCTTTGCCCACTTTTGAATGGGCTTGTTTGTTTTTTTCCTGTAAATCTGTTTGAGTTCTTTGTAAATTCTGGATATCAGCCCTTTGTCAGATGGGTAGACTGCAAAAACTTTTTCCCATTCTGTTGGTTGCTGATTCACACTAGAGACTGTTTCTTTTGCTGTGCAGAAGCTGTGGAGTTTCATTAGGTCCCATTTGTCTATTTTGGCTTTTGTTGCCAATGCTTTTGGTGTTTTGTTCATGAAGTCCTTGCCTACTCCTATGTCCTGGATGGTTTTGCCTAGATTTCCTTCTAGGATTTTTATGGTGCCGGGTCTTATGTTTAAGTCTTTAATCAATCTGGAGTTAATTTTGGTGTAAGGTGTCAGGAAGGGGTCCAGTTTCTGCTTTCTACACATGGCTAGCCAGTTTTTCCAGCACCATTTGTTGAACAGGGAATCCTTTCCCCATTGCTTGTTTTTGTCAGATTTATCAAAGATTGTATGGTTGTAGCTATGTTGTGTTGCCTCTGATGCCTCTGTTCTGTTCCATTGATCTATATCTCTGTTTTGGTACCAGTAGCATGCTGTTTTGATTACTGTAGCCTTATAGTATAGTTTGAAATCCGGTAGTGTGATGCCCCCCGCTGTGTTCTTTTTGCTTAGAATAGACTTGGCTATGCGGGCTCTCTTTTGGTTCCATATGAAGTTCATGGTAGTTTTTTCCAGTTCTGTGAAGAAAGTCAATGGTAGCTTGATGGGGATAGCACTAATTCTGTAAATTACTTTAGGCAGTATAGCCATTTTCACGATATTAATTCTTCCTAACCATGAACATGGAATGTTTCTCCATCTGTTTGTGTCCTCTCGGATTTCATTGAGCAGTGGGTTGTAGTTGTCCCTGAAGAGGTCCCTTACCTTCCTTGTGAGTTGTATTCCAAGGTATTTTATTCTTTTTGTAGCAATTGTGAATGGCAGTTTGTTCTTGATTTGTCTCTCTTTAAGTCTGTTATTGGTGTATAGGAATGCTTGTGATTTTTGCACATTGATTTTATATCCTGAGACTTTGCTGAAGTTGCATATCAGTTTCAGGAGTTTTTGGGCTGAGGCGATGGGGTCTTCTAGGTATACTATCATGTCGTCTGCAAATAGAGAAAATGTGGCTTCCACCTTTCCTACTTGAATACCCTTTATTTCTTTTTTTTTGCCTGATTGCTGTTGCTAGAACTTCCAGTACTATATTGAATAGGAGTGGAGAAAGAGGGCATCCTTGTCTAGTGCCAGATTTCAAAGGGAATGCTTCCAGTTTTTGCCCAAACAGTATGATATTGGCTGTTGGTTTGTCATAAATAGCTTTTATTACTTTGCGATACGTTCCATCGATACCGAGTTTATTGAGGGTTTTTAGCATAAAGGGCTGTTGAATTTTGTCAAATGCCTTCTCTGCATCAATTGAGATAATCATGTGGTTTTTGTTTTTGGTTCTGTTTATGTGGTGAATTATGTTTATAGACTTGAGTATGTTGAACCAGCCTTGCAACCTCGGGATGAATCCTACTTGATCATGATGAATAAGTTTTTTGATTTGCTGCTGCAATCGGCTTGCCAATATTTTATTGAAGATTTTTGCACCTATGTTCATCATGGATATTGGCCTGAAGTTTTCTTTTCTTGTTGGGTCTCTGCCGGGTTTTCGTATCAGGATGATATTTGTCTCATAGAATGATTTGGGTAGGATTCCTTCTTTTTGGATTATTTGGAATAGTTTCAGAAGAAATGGTACCAGCTCCTCCTTGTGTGTCTGGTAGAATTTGGCTGTGAACCCGTCTGGACCTGGGCTTTTTTTGTGTGGTAGGCTCTTAATTGCTGCCTTGACTTCGGCCCTTGTTATTGGTCTATTCATAGTTTCAGCTTCCTCCTGGTTTAGGCTTGGGAGGACACAGGAGTCCAGGAATTTATCCATTTCTTCCAGGTTTACTAGTTTATGTGCATAGAGTTGTTTGTAATATTCTCTGATGATGGTTTGAATTTCTGTGGAATCTGTGGTGATTTCCCCTTTATCATTTTTATTGCATCTATTTGGTTGTTCTCTCTTTTCTTTTTAATCAATCTGGTTAGTGGTCTGTCTATTTTGTTGATCTTTTCAAAAAACCAGCTCTTGGATTTATTGATTTTTTGGAGGGTTTTTTGTGTCTCAATCTCCTTCAGTTCAGCTCTGATCTTAGTTATTTCTTGTCTTCTACTGGGTTTTGAGTTTTTTTTATCTTGCTCCTCTAGCTCTTTCAATTTTGACGATAGGGTGTCAATTTTGGATCTCTCCATTCTTCTCATACTTATTGCTATATACTTTCCTCTAGAGACTGCTTTAAATGTGTCCCAGAGATTCTGGCATGTTGTGTCTTCGTTCTCATTGGTTTCGAAGAACTTCTTTATTTCTGACTTCATTTCGTTGTTTATCCAGTCAACATTCAGGAGCCAGTTGTTCAGTTTCCATGAAGCTGTGTGGTTCTGGGTTGGTTTCTGAATTCTGAGTTCTAACTTGATTGCTCTATGGTCTGAGAGGCTGTTTGTTGTGATTTCAGTTGTTTTGCATTTGCTTAGCAGTGCTTTACTTCCAATTATGTGGTCAATTTTAGAGTAGGTATGATGTGGTGCTGAGAAGAATGTATATTCTGTGGATTTGGGGTGGAGAGTTCTGTAAATGTCTATCAGGTTTGCTTGCTCCAGGTCTGAGTTCAAGCTCTGGATATCCTTGTTGATTTTCTGTCTGATTGATCTGTCTAATATTGGCAGTGGAGTGTTAAAGTCTCCCACTATTATTGTGTGGGAGTCTAAGTCTTTTTGTAAGTCGTTAAGAACTTGCCTTATGTATCTGGGTGCTCCTGTATTGGGTCCATATATGTTTAGGATCATTAACTCTTCTTGTTGTATCGATCCTTTTACCATTATGTAATGGCCTCCTTTGTCTCTTTTGATCTTTGTTGCTTTCAAGTCTATTTTATCAGAGATGAGGATTGCAACTCCTGCTTTTTTTTGCTCTCCATTTGCTTGGTAAATCTTCCTCCATCCCTTTATTTTGAGCCTTTGTGTATCCTTGCATGTGAGATGGGTTTCCTGGATACAGCACACTGCTGGGTTTTGGCTTTTTATCCAATTTGCGAGTCTTTGTCTTTTGATTGGTGCATTTAGTCCATTTACATTTAGGGTTAATATTGTTATATATGAATTTGACACTGCCATTTTGATGCTAGCTGGCTGTTTTGCCGATTAGTTGTTGTAGATTCTTCATTATGTTGATGCCCTTTAGCATTTAGTGTGAGTTTGGAATGGCTGGTACTGGTTGTACCTTTCTATGTGTAGTGCCTCTTTCAGGAGCTCTTGTAAAGCAGGGCTGGTGGTGACAAAATCTCTGAGTCCTTGCTTGTTCGCAAAGGATTTTATTTTTCTTTCACTTCTGAAGCTCAGTTTGGTTGGATATGAAATTCTGGGTTGAAAGTTTTTTTCTTTAAGGATGTTGAATATTGGCCCCCACTCTCTTCTGGCTTGTAGAGTTTCTGCCGAGAGATCTGCTGTGAGTCTGATGGGCTTCCCTTTGTGGGTGACCCGACCTTTCTCTCTGGCTGCCCTTAGTATTTTCTCCTTTATTTCAACCTTGTTGAATCTGACGATTATGTGCCTTGGGGTTGCTCTTCTTGCAGAATATCTCTGTGGTGTTCTCTGTATTTCCTGCAATAGAGTGTTGGCCTGTCTTGCTAGTTGGGGGAAATTTTCCTGGATAATGTCCTGAAGAGTATTTTCCAGCTTGAATTCATTCTCTTTATCACATTCTGGTATGCCTATCAAACATACGTTAAGTCTTTTCACATAGTTCCACATTTTCTGGAGACTTTGTTCATTACTTTTTGTGCTTTTTTCTCTGTTCTTGGTTTCTCATTTTATTTCATTGAGTTTAGCCTCGACTTCTGATATTCTTTCTTCTGCTTGGTCAGTTCGGCTGTTGAAACTTGTGCATGTTTCGCGAAGTTCTCGTATTGTGTTTTTCAGCTCCTTTAATTCATTCATATTCCTCTCTAAGGTATCCATTCTTGTTATCATTTCCTCAAATCTTTTTTCAAGGTTCTTAGTTTCTTTGCGTTTATTTAAAACATGTTCTTTTAGCTCACAAAGGTTTCTCATTATCCACCTTCTGAAGTCTAATTCCGTCATTTCGTCACAGTCATTCTCCGTCCAGCTTTGTTCCCTTGCTGGTGAGGAATTTTGTTCCTTTCTAGGTGGCGAGGTGTTCTGGTTTCGGGTGTTTTCCTCCTTTTTGCGCTGGTTTCTTCCCATCTTTGTGGATTTATCCACCTGTCGTCTGTGTAGTTGCTGACTTTTGGATTGGATCTCTGAGTGGACACCCAGATTGTTGATGATGGAGTATTTCTGTTATTTGGTTTTCCTTCTACCAGTGTAGCCCCTTCGCTTTTCAACTGCTGAGGTCCACTCCAGGCCCTGCTTGTCTGGGGTGCACCTGTAGCAGCTGCGGAACAGCGAGGGATGCTACCAGTCTCTTTTTCTGCTATCTTTGTCCTAGGATGATGTCAGCCGAAATTCAGTCTTATGGATATAGAGGGGTCAGGGAGTTGCTTGAGGAGACAGTCCGTACTTTGTAGGAGCTCAAGTGCTGAGCTGTGAGCTCTGTTGTTCATTCAGGGCTGCTAGGCTGCTATGTTTAGTTGTGCTGCAACCTAACTCGTAAGAAAACCCCTTTTTTTCCTCAGATGCTCTGTCTGGGGGATGTTGGGGCTTTCCTTGTGAGTGTCCACCTTGCTGTCCTGCCCAGCTAGGAGGCAGTCTAGTCACTTTTTTCCTGCTGAGGCTCCGCCCTGCTGGTGGAGTTCGCCCTTTTGCTGCAGTCTCTGCCCTTCTGCTGTGGTCTCCGCCCTGTTGCCACGGGCTACACCCTGTGGCAGAGTCTCTCTGTTGTACTGGGTTGCCTCGGCAATGGCAGGCTGCATCAGCAATGGGCGTGTACCTCAGTAGGGTCTGATTGCCTCAGTAATGGCTGACGCCCCTCCCCCATGGAGCTGCACTTTAAAAAAACCTACTCACCGGGAGCGTTTGGAATCGCCATTTTGTTTGTTGCACTGTGCTCCCCCAAACGCTGAGTCCCTGGGATTTCCTGGGCTGGGTCCCAGTTCAAGACCCGTTCAGTCTCAAGTTCAGCCCTCTTGGGTCGCAGTTTGCCAGTTCAACATGGCTCTTGTCACTTTTTGCCTGCCGAGGCTCCGCCCTGCTGGTGTGAGGTTCGCCCTTTTGCTGCAGGCTCTGCCCTTCTGCTGTGGTCTCCGCCCTGTTGCCACGGGCTACGCCCTGTGGCGGAGTCTCTCTGTTGTACCAGGTTGCCTTGGCAATGGCATGCTGCATCAGCAATGGGCGTGTACCTCAGTAGGGGCTGATTGCCTCGGTAATGGCTGATGCCCCTCTCCCACAGAGCTGCGCTTTAAAAAAACCTATTCACCGGGAGCGTTTGGAATCGCCTTTTTGTTTGTCGCACTGCGCTCCCCCAAATGCTGAGTCCCTGGGATTTCCTGGGCTGGGTCACAGTTCAAGACCCGTTCAGTCTCAAGTTCAGCCCTCTCGGGTCTTAGTTTGCTGGTTCAACAGGGCACCCATAAAAGTGCACTTTTGTATGGAGCGCGTCTGTGCTCAGGCGGGGGCCGGAACTGCACCGGCTGCCAGCTACACCAGCGGAGACCTCTGCCTGGCGTCCCGCGTCTCTGGGAATTTCCCCGTTCTGTGGGCAACTAAGATCCGTCTAGAAATGCTTCCCCGACTCACCCTCTCCGTGAGTCCAGCAAGAGCTTCAATCCTGGGTTGTTCTCACAGTGCCATCTTGAGTCCTCCCTCCCATCTTTTTTTTTTTCTATTCTCTTAAGGAAAGTTTAGAGGTAAATAGCAGTGCCTAGAATGAAAGTACTTTCTACAGCACCCTGTAATGTACTTTCTTCTCTCCATGACCGGAGGTCTGCAGGTTCTCATCTTTTTGTTTACAGTATTAAAATACTTTGTATAATACTAAAGACAATTCCCAACCCACTATCAAATATGGGTATTTCTTACATCTCCTCACAAATGCAAAATGAAATAACTGCATTAGGATTTTTTTTTCAGAGACAATCTCGCTCTGTCTCCCAGGCTGGGGTGCAGTGGCGTGATCTTGGCTCACTGCCACCTCCACCTCCTGGGTTCAAGCAGTTCTTTTGTTTTTGCCCCCCAAATAGGTGGGACTACAGGTACCTGCTTTCATCCTCAGCTAATTTTTTGTACTTAGCTGTTGCATTCACTTAGCATGTTGCCCAAGCTCATCTCAAACTCCTAAGCTCAGGCAATCTGCCTGCTTGGCCTCCCAAAGTACTAGAATGTGAGTTACAGCCCCTGGTCTATGATCTATGATCATTCTTTATGTCCTATGTGTCACGTTTTAAATAAGAGATTTCAGTACTGGTGTTTAATGGTGCAGTAGTTTTCACTGAGTCATCTGTTATACTCATGAGACTATAGCACATGACTGAGTATACTTCACAGGGGGTGTGCCAAATAACTAAATTGGGACTAGAGCGAGTATTTAAAGTCTTTACATATTGATCCTTCAAAAGGAAAGCCTACTTAACAACATAAACTCTTGGTTATGAATTAGATATTTCTCTTACAAAAGCTTATAGGCAATTTTGAGCAACTTAATACCTCATTATTTCTGTTCAAAATATGCCAAGAATTAAAAATATATTCAAACTTTTACTTTTCTCCTTTTGGAAAAAATCAAAGGATCAGAGATCTCTTCTAAACGTGAGGTGCCATCCTTTCCTGAGGGACCTTATTGTAAAGTGCATGAGGTGTTTCTTTTGGTAAAAAGACACACTGTATGACCACACACACCTGAGGCTAAATCTATAAAGATTTGAACAAGGTGAACAATTACACTATGTAAAAGAGGGGTTAATTTTAAGGTGACAGGAGCTTTATGGAGAAAATTATTTTAAAATTAGCCCTTGCTGAATGAGGAGAATATCACCAGGCAGAGACAAAGCTACTACTGTTAGAAGGAATAGCATTAGTAAAAGCATAAATTAAATAAAGTCCAGGCAACAATGGCAATCTCATGCCAACAATGGCAATAGGGAGCATGGTCCTATATCTTGTTCCAACTATATCTTGTTCCAACTATATCTGGTATCTCAAGAACTTCAGAGTCAGAAGAAGTCCTGGGACTAGCTGGTTCTAGGGTTATAGTAGTTGTACCACAAAGCAATTGTTTCGTGCTGTGTTCAATTGATACAATGGTGAGGGAAGCAACTGAAGAAGTAATGACCTCCGAGCTTCATGACGATGGTGACATGAGAGGTTATGAGGACCAAGATGTTCAGAAGGAAAGGTGGGACAGTGAGAAGACAAGCAGTCACAAAGCCCAGTAACATATACTTAGGGTAAGATGCAGAGAAGAAGGTGTTTTATAGCATGGTATCACATTCTGCAGAAGCACTGAGGTCTGCATAAGACAGTATTTTAAAGGGGACTGTTCCCCCGGGGCTCACTGACTCAGCATTCTCTGCAAGTGAGCCCTGGGGGAATAGTCTTCTTTAAAATATTCTGGAAAGAGGACAGCTGCTAGGAAAGTAACCCTGATTTCTACTCTTTGCCCCCACTCCTAATTCTAGTATAACATTACATTGTTTATGGTGGTGCCCTGATTGAAGTCTGTGGATGTTAGATATTAAGACCTGGGAGAAAGTAAATCAGCTGGTTACTGTGCACCATTTTTATAGGCACTCTCAGTAGCACATAAGAAATAGCATGTTTCTCTCTCAAAAGTAAACTAATTCATGTTAATCAGTTGGCACATTTGGTGTGCACCTCTATGAGCTTTTTTGGGTATCTTTAAAGTCTTCACATATTGATCCTGTTAATCCAAAGCTTATTTAATAACATAAGCTCTTAGTTGTCAATTAGATGTTAGGAAAAATAGAAAAATGAAGAGCTGATGTAATCAGTTAAAGGGATTGGAGCTGTAGAAATGCTGTTACCAGGAACAATGTTACCAGCAATTAGGATTGTTTGCTACTGCACCCAGCTGTGAATTCCCAGATAGGGAGAAGGATGAATGCTAAATCCATTACAAATGCCCATTATCTTTCTTTACATGGCTTCTACTGAAAAGTTCCTAAGTACCTAAATAGCAAGTGGTCTGAAATGATAGCAGCTGTTTATTAAAATAACATCTCAATTTTTGAAAACCATGAGTCAAATATTATTTTCTTCCTCCCATTTTACAGGTGTGCAACCTATAGAACAGAGAATTAAAGTAATTTTCCTAAGTGGCAGAGCACAGATATAAATCCTCTCATTTTGGCCTCAAAGTTTGTACTTTATTTTATTTTTTTATTTTTATTAATATTTATATTTTGAGATGGAGTCTTGTTCTGTCACCCAGGCTGGAGTGCAGTGGTGCAATCTCTGCTCACCACAATCTCCACCTTTTGGGTTCAGGTGATCTCCTGCCTCAGCCTCCTGATTAGCTGGAGCTACAGGTGTGTGCAACCATGCCTGGCTAATTTTTGTATTTTTAGTAGAGATGGGGTTTCACCATGCTGGCCAGGCTGGTTTTGAACTTCTGACCTCGTGATCCACCCACTTCGGCCTTCCAAAGTGCTGGAATTAGAGGTTTGAGCCACCACACCCAGCCCTTATTTTATTATTTTAAAATTCATTTTAAAAAAATCCTCTTTTCTCACATAAAAATAATTGTGTATATGTGCCACACTTTTTTGTCCAGTCTGTCATGGAATAATATGTAGCCATAAAAGTGATGAGTTCATGTCCTATGTAGAGACATGGATAAACCTAGAAACCCTCATTCTCAGCAAACTGACACAAGAACAGAAAACCAGACACCATATGTTTTAACTCAGGTGGGTGATAAACAATGAGAGCACTTGGGCACAGGGAAGGGAACAATACTCACAGGGCTAGGTGGAGGTGGAGGTGGAGGTGAGGGGAGGTGAGGGACAGCACGGGGGTTCAGGGAGGATGGGGAGGGATAACACCAGGAGAAATGCCTGATATAGGTGAAGGGGGTGATGGGGATGGAGACAGCAAACCACCGTGGCATGTACATACTTTTGCAATAATGCTGCAGGATGCAGGATGTACGCATGTATTCCAGAGCCCAAATACCATAAAAAAACAACAAAAAAATAATTGTGCAGGTAGGCTGAGGCTGACATTGTTTCAGTATCTCAAAGAAGGTAAGACTGCCTTCCCTGTGCTTCTCTTCACTTTTCTTTCTGGTGCACGGTGACCAAGGGAGCTCCTGTTATGTCTCCATCCAAGCAGGACATACATAAGTAAAGAAAATGCAGCCTGAGCCCTGCCTGCACCCATGGTCAGGAAAAGCAAGGGGCTTTTTTTGAATCCTAGTAGAATTTCACTGAAGTCTCTTGGTTTTTTTAAAAAAGATGGATTTAAAAATAATAAATCACAAACTGTGAGACCAAAGTGAGAGGATTTAAATCTGTGCTCTGCCACTTAGGAAAATTACTTTAATTCTCTGTCCTTTAGGTTGCATGCTTGTAAAATGGGAGGAGAAAAACAATATTTGACTCGTGGTTTTTTAAGATTGAGGTGTTATTTCTTTAATAAACAGCTGCTATCATTTCAGACCACTTGCTATTTAGGCCCTTATAAATTTTTCCCTAGAAGTCATGTAAAGAAAGCCACATTGAGATACCATCTCACGCCAGTTAGAATGGCGATCATTAAAAAATCTGGAGACAACAGATGCTGGAGAGGATGTGGAGAAAAAGGAGCACTTTTACACTGTTGGTGGGAGTGTAAATTAGTTCAACCATTGTGGAAGACAGTGTGGCGATTCCTCAAGGCCTTAGAAATAGAAATTCCATTTGACCCAGCAATCCCATTACTGGGTATATATCCAAAAGACTATAAATCGTTCTACTATAAGGACTCATGTACACGAATGTTCATTGCAGCACTGTTTACAATAGCAAAGACCTGGAATCAACCCAAATGCCCATTGATAATAGACTGGATTGGAAAAATGTGGCACATATACACCATGGAATATTATGCAGCAATCAGAAATGATGAGTTCGTGTCGTTTGTAGGGACATGGGTGAATCTGGAAAACATTATCCTCAGCAAACTGACACAAGAACAGAAAATGAAACACCGCATATTCTCACTCATAGGTGGGTGATGAAAAATGAGAACACATGGACACAGAAAGGGGAGTACTAAACACTGGGGTCTATTGGGGGGAAAAGGGGAGGGCCAGTGGGAGGGGGAGGTGGGGAGGGATAGCCTGGGGAGAAATGCCAAATGTGGGTGAAGGGGAGAAGAAAAGCAAAGCACACTGCCATGTGTGTACCTACGCAACTGTCTTGCATGCTCTGCTCATGTACCCCAAAACCTATAATCCAATAAAAAATTAAAAAAAAAAAGAAAGCTGAGCATTTGTAATGAATTTAACGTTCACCATTTGACTGCGTGATTTTGAACCAGAGCTGTAATTTTACTAACAAATTTTTCAGAAGCCAGTTAGCAACTGAACCTCACCAGCCAACCACCCTCAGCATTCAGTGCTCTTTTGTTCTTCTGTTTATACTCAAACTTGGTTACTCTCACAAAGTTATATAAACTTGCATTTCTTTTCTTTCCTTTTCTCTTGCTCCATCACTCAGGCTTCAGTGCAGAGGTGTGATCATGACTTGCTATAGTTTCAAACCCAAGTAATACGCCCACCTCAGCCTGCCAAGTAGCTGGGACTATAGATGTATGCCACCATGCAAAGCTATTTTTTTTGTTTTTTGTTGTAGAGATGGGATAATGCTGTGCTTCCCAGGATGGTCTTTAACTCCTGGCCTCAAGTGGTCCTCCTGCCTCAGCCTCCCAAAGTTCTGAGCACAGGCTGCCACCTGTGCCCAGCCCCCTATTTATTTTAAATAATAGCTTTATTGAAATATAGTTAACATACCTTACAATTGATTCATCAAAATATGCAGTTCAGTGGTTTTCAGAATATTCATGGAGCTGTGCATCTATCACCACAATTTTAGAAGCTTTCATTACCCTATAGAGAAATCTACATTTCTTTGCCACTAGTTTCTACTCCCCCTATACCCCTGTACTCCCATAGGTAACTGCTGATCTATTTTCTGTCACTATAGAGTTGCATAATCTGGACCTTTTATATAGATAGGATTGTGCAATATGTTGGGATCTTTGGTGGCTGGCTATTTTTTTTTTTGCTCTAGCACAATGTTCACAGATTTTCTACATGTCATAGCATGTGTCAGTATTTCTTTCCTTCTATGGCTGGTTAATACACTCCATGGTAGAGTGACACTACAATTTATTTATTTGTTCATCAGTTGATGAACATTTGGGTTGTTTTCATGCATTGGCCATTATGAATAATACTGCTATGAAGATTCATGTACAAGTTTTTGTGTAGACATGTATTTTTATTTCTCTGGGATATATGCTTAGGAGATAAATTATGGCATTCTACTATATTGTACATTTAGGCTTTTAAGAAACTGTTTTCCAAAATGATTATACCAGTCAGGTGTGGTGACTCACATCTGTAATCCCAGCTACATGAGAGGCTGAGGTGTGAGGATCACATGAGCCTATGAGTTAAAGGAGACCAGTCTGGGTAAGATAGGAAGACGCTGTCTTGACTTAAAAAAATAAAATGAAAATGACAAGAAAAGAAAGTGGTTGAACCACTTTATGTTCCCACCAGTAATATATGTGGGTTCCAGTTTCTACATTTTCACTAACATTTCTTTTTTTGAGACAGGATCTCACTGTGTCACCGAGGCATGAATGCAGTGGTGTGATCGTGGCTCACTGGAGCCTTGAACTCCCAAACCCTCATGATCCTTTTACCTCAGCCTCTTGTGAAGTTGGGACAACCTTCACATGCCACCACACTCAGCTAATTTTTGTATTCGTAGTAGAGAGTGTGTTTCACTATGTTGCCCAGTCTGGTTTCAAACTTCTGGACCCAAGTGATCCATCTGCTTTGGCCTCCCAAACTGCTGGGATTACAGTGTGAACCACCATACCTGGTTATCTCTCTCTTTTGTCTCTTCCCTTCCTTCTTTGGTAGATGGAAGAAAATAGTATCCATGTCTTGTTTTTAGGCCTGAGACTTTTAAAGCATATGAGGGAATATATGATTGTATTTATAGATGTTTAGTGGGAAATAGCCTTGAATACAAGTGATATTAAAGGATCCCATTAAAGATATTTGGAATATGTTTCAAAAAATCTGTGTGTTGCCAAGTTACCACTTTACTTGTGAGGTCACATGCATCATGAAGCACCTCATGAGACAATTTGCAATTGTTATTTTGTTTTGTTACTCTGTAGATTTAGTTGTGCTCAAGCATTCAAATGATCTTTTCTTAATTTTTTCCCCCCTGAGACAGAGTCTTGCTCTCTCACCCTGGCTGGAGTGCAGTGATATGATCTTGGCTCACTGCAACCTCTGCTTCCTCAGTTCACGCAATTCTCCTGCCTCAGCCTCCTGAGTAGCTGTGATTACAGGCATCTGCCACCACTCCAGGCTAAATTTTGTGTTTTTAATAGAGACAGGGTTTCACCATGTTGGCCAGGCTGGTCTCAAACATTCAACCCGTGATCTTCCTGCCTCGGCCTTTCAAAGTGTTAGAATTACATGTCTGAGCTACCATCCCCAGCCTGTCTTTTCAAAACCACCCTTGATGATTAAATGTTAAATATGTACTAGTGGATATTACTTTGCTGAATATTGCATAGTGAATATTAAATGTTTATTCTCACCTTTCAGACACAAACTTATTAATTCTACACATGAAGATTTACAACTTGATAAACCAGCTTCAGGAGGTAGGTCTTCAGTGTTAACTCAGATGAGAAGATCATGTGCAATAATTATTTAATGCTTACCATTGATTTTTAATGGTATCTTCCACATGAAATAATATGCCTCTAACCATTAATTATGTGCCAGGACAGGAGAGTTCATGTTGTCCAAATTTTAATACTCTCTAGAACAATTAACTCACTTTGCTTATATTAGCCCATTATCAATAAGTGTGAATATTGCATTTATGTGAAGATAGGACTAAAATAACAGTATTTGTCCTACTTCTGAGTTGCATGATTTATCTGGCATAGTGCATTGAACAGTTTATTATTGAAGTCTACACCAGTCAACTGAACAAGTTTTCATCAACTGTCCATGATGCCCAGAACCTAAGAAGCTTCCCTTTTAGAGTGTGGAGCCACGCATATAATCTCTTAATTGTTAGATGTGTTTTGAAATAAATAGAATTGATTTCATTACTGGTTTTGTCTCTGGAGTGGAGACGGACAAAACAGAATGAACTCACACTGTTTAGATTAACTAAAATGGATGGATTGCCAGCAAGATCATATTTCTAGTCTCCCATAGCAAATGTTTTCTTTCTTTTCTTCTTTCTTTTTTTAAGATGAAGTTTTGCTCTGTTACTCGCTCTGGAGTGCAGTGGTGTGATCTCAGCTCACTGCAACCTCCACCTCATGGGTTCAAGCAGTTCTCCTGCCTCAGCCTCCCAAGTAGCTGGGATTACATGCATAAACAACCATGCCGATTTAATTTTTGTATAGTAGAAGTGGGGTTTCACCATGTTGGCCAGGCTGGTCTTGAGCTCTTAACCTCAGGTAATTCACTCACCTCAGCCTCCCAAAATGCTACTGTGCCCAGCCTGCTCACTGTTCTTGAGTGCACTGAGTTCTGCTTTTTCCCAGCTTTAATGAATGTCTGTTTCTTCCTTTTTTGTGCAGTATCAGCATAGTTTCAGTAATAAATACATTCTGAAATCTTAGAAACAATTTTAGTCACAGGAAAAGGAAAAATAATACTGCTTTTTTTATACTAATATTAGAGTTGTGTGAGAGTGGAGAGGGAAGTGGATATGAAGGGATGGGAAATGGGCAGGAAAACCAGCATTGTAAAGACCTGGACAATTCAGGTGACACATTGGGTTCAGGGAATGAGGAATAAAGTATGGCAGGAATGCTTTTGAGAGACAGTAATTTGCTTGTATGGAATTTTGCCTGAGAGACCTCACTACAGTTTCTAATCTTGTAATGTTATCATCACTGTCCCTGTCAGATAGTTTGGAATAGGTATGATGATCACAGTAACAACAAGCATAATATTTCATGAATTCTCACAAAATCACAGGCAGGTACCACAGTTAACCCCATTTTATGAATGAAGTGATGAAGATATAGGGATATAAAGTGATTTGCCCAAGCTCACATGGATATTAAGCTGAGTCAGATGTAGGGACTGGCTTGACTTTAATGCTTGCTCTTTTCATGAGCACCATGTATTGCTTCCCCTATGCAGTTAGGCAGGTGAGTGAAAGAAAAGCCCAGGTTTCTCTCTAAGTCAAACACTTTGACTGACTGACTCTGTGTGGAGCTTATACACTAAATTCGCCAGTGCTCTGAGTATTAACTGGGTATTCCACAATATTATTCTGACACTACCTGGAGCTGGTGTGACCCCTACTGGTTAGGGGTTTAGTCCCATGAGACTACCCTTGCTTCAGATCCCCATGGCAAGTACTAGGTTGTCACTTGTACTTTTGACCAACCTGTTACAAATCAGGGGTTCTCATGACCCCCTTCTTGGGTTTAATCATTTGCTAGAACAGCTTACAGAACTCAGAAAAAGTTCATTTTCTTTTTTTCTAAGAGACAGGGTCTCATTTTGTTGCCCAGGCCAGTGTGCAGTGGTGTAGTCATAGCTGACTGCAGCCTTGACTGCCTGGGTCCAAGTGATCCTCCCGCCTCCCTAGTAGCTGAGACTACATGCCTGCATCACCACATCTGGCTAATTTCTTTTATATTTTTGTAGAGATGGGGTCTTGTTTTGTTGCCCAGGCTGGCCACAAATTCCTTGGCCCAAGTGATTCTCCCACCTCAGTCACTTAAAGTGCTGGGATTACAGATGTGAGCCACCACATCTTGTCAGTTCATTTCCTATTTTTGGTTCACTGTAAAGGATACATGTCTCAGAAACAGCCAGTGAGAGAGATGTGCATGCTAGATGCAGTGGCTCACACCTGTGATTACAGCACTTTGGGAGGTCGAGTTGGGAGATTGCTTAAAGGAAGGAGTTTGAAATCAGCCTGGGCAACATGGCAAAACCCTGTCTCTCTAAAAAATGCAAAAATTAGCCAGGTGTGGTGATGTGCACCTGTGATCCCAGCTACTCAGGAGGCTGAGGCAGGAGAATCCCTTGAAGCCAGGATGCAGAGGTAGCAGTGAGCTGAGATCACGCTACTGCACTCCAGCCTGGGCTACTGAGTGAAATTTTGTCTAAAAAATAAATGAAAATAATTAAATGACTAGGTGTGGTGGTGTGCACCTGTAGTTCCAGCTAATAGGAAAGCTGAGGTGAGGATGCCTTGAGCTGGGGACTGTGGAAGCTTAGGTTGCAGTGAGCTGAGATTGTGCCACTGCACTCTAGCCTGGAAAAAAGAGTCAAACCCTGTCTTTAAAAAGAAAGAAAGAGAGAGGAGAAAGAAAGGAAGGAAAGGGAGAAAGAAATGAAAGAAAAATGGATGCCCAGGGGAAGGTAAGTGGGAGGGGCACAGAGCTTCCATGCCCTCTGTTCAACGTGCCACCATCCAAGCATCTCCTGTGTTCAGCAACCCAGAAGCTCTGCAAACCCTGTTGTTCTGGGTGTTTATGGAAGCTCTATTATGTAAACACGATTGATAAAATCCTCTGCCATTGGTGATTAAGTCAATCTCCAGCCCTTCTCGCCTCCTGGAGTTCAGCAGGTGAAGCTGAAAGTTCCAAGCCTCTAATCATGTGGTTGCTTTCTCTGGCAATCAGCCCTCCTCCTGAAGAAATCCAGGAGCAGGCAGCCACCAAATCATCTCAAGCACATCCCCAAATGCATTCATAGCATGCTGGAGATTCCAAAGTTTTTAGAGGCTCTTGTGTTAGAAAGCTGAGACCAAGACCAAATATTAAAACAAAGATGCTCCTATCACCTCTATCACTGAGGTCTTAATAAGCTTTAAAAGCTCTGTGCCAGGAACAAGGGATAGAGACCAAATATATATTTCTTTTCTTTTTTTGAGACAGATTCTCCCGGTGTCATTAAGACTGGAGCACAGCGATATGATCATAGCTCACTATAGGTTTGACCTCCTGAGCTCAAGCAATCTTCCCACCTCAGCCTTCAAAGTAGCTGAGACTAAACATGCATGTCACCCATGCCCAGCTAATTTTTGTAGAGACAAGATTTAGTTATGTCACCCAGGCTGATCCCAAACTCCTGGGCTAAAGCCATTATCTCACTCTCAAGTAGCTGAAACAGCAGGCACACACCACCCTGTCCAGCTAATATTTATTTTTACTTTTGTAGAGGTGGGGTCTCACTATGTTGTCCAGGCTAGTTTCAAACTCTGGGCTAGTGTTCCTCCTGCCTTGACCTCCCAAAGTGGTGGGATTATGGGTGGGATCCACCATGCCCAGCAGTCACAAAGATCTTTATAAAAGAAAGAGGGTAGGAGAGTCAGAATTGGAGCAGGAGATGTGGTGATGGAAGCAGAGTCAGAGAAGGCAATTTGAAGATGCTTCACCTCTGTCTTTGGAGATGGAGTTAGGCACCGTGATCCAATGAATGAGGTGGCTTCTAGAAGCTGGAAAAGCCAAGGGAACACTTTAGAGCCCCAAGAAGGAATGCAGCCCTGCTGGCATCTTAAATTTAGCCTTAATAGACCTAGTTTGGGCTTCTGATTCCCAGAACTGTAAGATGATAAATTTGTGGTGTTTTAAGTGACTAATGTAGGGTAGTTTATGGCAGTATCAAGAAGAAATGAACATGATGCCAGGCATAGTGGTTGATGTCGGTAATCCCAGCACTTTAGGAATCTAGGCAGGAGGATCACTTGAGTCCAGGAGTTCAATATCAGCCTGGGAAACATAGGGATACCCTGTCTCTATGAATAATTAAATTGACTGGGTGTCGTGGCTCACACCTATAATCCCAACACTTTGGGAGGCTGAGGAGGGCTGATTACCTGAGGTCAGGAGTTCGAGACAAGCTTGGGCAACATGGAAAACCCCCATCTCTACTAAAAATACAAAAATTAGCCAGGTATGGTGGCATGCACCTGGGATCCCAGCTACTTGGCAGGCTGAGGCAGGAGAATCACTTGAACCTGGGAGGTGGAGGTTACAGTGAGCTGGAATTGCACAGTTGCACTCCAGCCTGGGCAAGAAAAGTGAAACTCCACTTTGAAATAAAATAAAATAAATTAGCCAGGCATGATAACATGCACCTATAGTTCCAGTTACTAGGGGGTCTGAGGTGGGAGGCTCAGTCAAGCCTGGGAATTCTAGGTTTCAGTGAGTTGTGATTGCACCATTCCATTCCAGCCTTGGTGATAGAGTGAGATCTTGTTTTAAAAAAAAGAATGAACACGGTGGGAATGGGGACAGATGGCAATGTTAAATACAAGGGTCAGAAGTGGCCTCCTAGTAAGAATTGAGCCAAGACTTGGAGGGGAAGGGGCTGGCAAAGGTGCTGAAGGAAGAGAATTGTAGGCAGAAACAACAGAATAAAGTATCTGAGGTGTGTCTGAGGCTCTGGAAGGAGGCCAGTGGAGCAGGAGAGAGGGAGAAAATTAGGGGAGGAGGCCATGGAATTGCTGGGTAGAGATCAGTACAGATTGTGTAAGCCCTGGGAGGTTATTGCTGGGGCTTTGGGTTTTGCTCTGAGATGGGAACTGTGGTAGGGTTCTGAGCAGAGAGGCGACATGATCTCTATCCTGATGTAAAAGCATTCTCTGGCTGCTGAGTTGAGAAAGACTGTGGGAAGATTTGGGTAGACACATGGGGGTCAAACTGTGGTAACATCCAGGTGGAAGATGATAGTGGTCCTGACCAGGGTCATGGTGGTGGTGAGAGATGGTTAGAGGAGAGAAGTAGGGGAGGAGTTCAGGGAGTTGCTGGGTGGGGATCTTCAGAACATGGTGAAGACAGTCAACAGGATTTCCTGACAGACTGGATGTGGGGTGTGAGAGAAGGCAGGGGTCAAAGTTGAGTTTGATCCTTACTGAATTATTAATTTTTGAAAACACTACTGCATTTCCCAATGTTACCAAATATGGGATGCTAGATTAAAGAAATCTCTTCAGGCTCAGTGTGGTGGCTCATGCCTGTAGTCCCAGATGTTTGGGAAGCAGAGATGGGAGTATCTTTTAAGGGCAGAAGTTCAAGACCAGCCTGGGCAACATAGCAAGACCTTCTCTCTACAAAAATATTTTTCAAAATTTAATAAAATAAATGTAGCTAGGCATGGTGATGTATACTTGTAGTCTCAGCTACTCAGGAGACTGAGGTGGGCAGATCTCTTGAGTTCAGGAGTTTCAGGCCAGCTTGGGCAACATAACAAGACTCCACACTCTCCAAAAAAAAAATTAAAAATTAGCCAGGTATGATGGCACTCAACTGTAGTACCAGCTCTGGGGAACTGAGGCAGGAAGATGACTTGAGCCCATGACATTGAGGCTGCAGTGAGCTATAAGTGCACAACTGCATTCCAGCCTGGGTGGCAGAGCAGGACCTTGTCTCACAGTACAAATACAAATACGAATAAAGTAATAAAATCTCAAGTCAGAGGCTTTTGGCTCTGCGGCCTTTGCAACTCTGAAGCCATGCAGTGGGCTTATTATCACTGAGAATGAGTGACTTAACCCCTGCATTCCCAACACTTTGGGAGAATGAAGAGGGTGAATTTCCTGAGGTCAGGAGTTTGAGACCAGCTTTGCCAACATGGCAAAGCCTTATCTCTACTAAAACACATACAAAGATTAGCCAGGCATGGTGTCAGGTGCCTGTAATCCAAGCTACTTCAGAGGCTGAGACAGGAGATCCTTTGAACCGGGAGGTGGGGCAGAGGTTGCAGTGAACCAAGATTACGTGCTTCATTCCAGGGCTCATTCCTTGGGGAAAGAGCAAGACTGTCTCAAAGAAAAAAAAAGGGTTACTTATATTAACACTTAATGGCTTTATTATTGTTATTGTTTAAGATGGAGTTTTGCTCTTGTTACCTAGGATATAGTGCAAAGGCATGATCTTGACTCACTGTAAACTCTGCCTTTCAGGTGTAGGCAATTCTCCTGCCTCAGTCTCTCAAGTAGCTGGGATTACAGGTACCTGTCATCACACCTGACTAATTTTGTATTTTTTATTAGAGACAGGGTTTCAGCATGTTGGAGGGCTAGTCTCACACTCTTTACCTCAGATGATCCACCCACCTTGGCCTCCCAAAATGCTGGGATTATAGGCATGAGCCACCTCACCCAGTCAATTTTATTATTAATATGTAATGAATAATAAATATTTTTAAATTTTTGTTTTGTATGTTATATTAACATGTTTTGTATTAGTTATATTACATTGTATTAGTTATATATATAATATTAGCTCTATTAGTTGTATTACATTGTATTAGTTATATTAACATGTTTTGTATTAGTTATATTAACATGTAATGGTTTTATTATTAATATGTAATGAATAAAATATTTTAAATTGTTTAATTTTTTAACTTTAATGTAATTATTTATGTAAAGAAAAGTCTTAGAAATCTTACATGAAGTTAAAAATGTAACGGGATGCTAGACCCCAAAAGATTTAGAAGCATTACTCTGAGAACTTCCAGTTTAGAAATATTCAGAGTAAGCCACATACAATTTGCTACTTGATCTTTTTTTTTTCTTATTTGTTTTAGGATATGGGGTCTCACACTGTCACCTAGGCTGGAGTACAGTGGTACAATCACAGGTCACTGCAGGCTTGCACTCCTGAGCTAAGGATCCTCCTGCCCCAGCCTCCTGAGTAGCTGGGACTGTAGCTGTACATGATGACACCTGGTTAATTTTTAAATGTTTTCATACACAGCAGATCTCTCATTAACCTGGTTAATTTTTAAATGGCATCAAACTCCTGGCCTCCAGTGACTTTTCCACCCCTGCCTCCCATTCTAGAGGCATGATCCACAACATTGAGCACTTGTTCAATTTTCTAAAAACATAAAAATATCTAAAGTAAGCCTGTGGCAGGAAGATAAAAGTAAAAAACAGAAGAATAACTTCTAATGATTTATTCCTAAATATTCTTTTGACAGCAAGAACTTTTAATAGATACATTTTTTTACAAAGGCAAATAAACCATGTTTTACAGGTACTTCAGCACACACTATAATATTCTTACTTCTCTGACATCAGTTCTTGGTTTACTTGACTATCACTATCAGTATTTTGCTCCTCTGATCATTTTTATCAGCTTCCTCATCTGTTAAATTCTCTCCAAGGTATGTCATATCGTGACATGCTGCTACTGCACGAATATGGCCAGGGGCATCCTGTTACACATGTAAAATGCTTCCCTAATTTCATTTTTATGCTCTGTTTCTTTGTTTTGCATTTTTCCTACCTTTATTTTCAGAAAATCCAGAAAGTCACCTGTACTAATTTATTGCCATTTACTTTATTCATTAATTTGCTTATAAGGAATTTTCCCCAACAGACCTCATTACAATTTCTAACCTTTTTTTTCTGAGACATGGTCTTGCTCTGTTGTCCAGTACAGTGGTGCTATCACAACTGATTGTAGCCTTGACCTCCTCAGTTCAATCTATCCTCCCACCTCAGCTTCCAAAATGGATGAGACTATAGGTGCTTGCCACTATACCCAACCAATATTTGGACTTTTCCTATATGTGGGTTCCAGAAGGCTGACTGCAAAACATGAGTATGCATGAATTTTGGTATATGCAGAGATGATGGGCTGAAACTAATCTCTGTATACTGAGGGATGGGCGGTATATGTTTTACAATAATGCTGTAGGACACATATTGTTCCATAGCCTTGAAAATGATAGTTTTAATGCCAACTAATTTTTAATTGAGTGGAATAATAATAATAAAAGTAGCAGCTGGCCAGGTGTGGTGCTTCACAATGGTAATCACAACACTTTGGGAGTCTGTGGCAGGAGGATGGCTCGAGGCCAAGAGTTTGAGACTGGCCTCGGTAACAAAGGGAGTCACCATTCCTACAGAAAAATACATACATTAACCTAGTGTGGTGGCATGTGCCTGTACTTCCAGCTACTTGAGTCCAGGGAGTCCTCCAGCCTGGGTAACAGAGTGAGACGCTGTCTCAAAACAACAAAAAACTGGCAGATATCATTAACTGATCTTTTACCAGGTGCCTGTAAATATCATAGTTTAATTTCTTTTAACTGTTTCTTATTTTACTTAACCACTCTGTCTTAAATTACTCCCAGATTTTCACTGTGTTTGTGCAGATGACCTTTTGTTTAGATTGAATTGTCTCCCAAGGTATTTACAGAAGTGAGATTACTGTGTGTCATGGTGAATGGCCATTCTCATTGCCCTTGTTGTAAACTGACAAGGTTTTGGGTGCCTCCCAGCTATAATCCCAGCACTTTGGGAGGATAAGGCAGGAAGACTGCTTAAGACCAGAAGTTGGAGGAGGCGGTAATAGAGACACTGTCTCTATTATTTTTAAAAATTGCCAAGCTTTACCTTGGAAGGCTTATAGACAATTTAAACTTTTCCATAGTATAAGAAAGTGCCCATTTCACTGAATCTTTGTCAGCACATGGTATTATAATTTAATTTTTTTATTATTTAAATAGAGAAATGACCTCATGTTTCTTTATTTGTCATATTTCAACATCTTTTCTTATCTTAGTTTATTAGCTCTATTTCTTTTCTGTCTGTAAATGGTTGTCTTTGTTGTTTTGTTCTTTGAGATGGGGTCTTCCTCTGTCACCCAGGCTTGACTGTAATGGCATAAATCATGGATCACTGCAGCCCTTACCTCCCAGGCTCAAACTACCCTCCCTCTTCAGTTTTCTGAGTAGCTTGGACCACAAGTGTGTGCCACTACATACAGCTATTTTTTTTCTTTATTTTAGATAGAGACACGGTCTTGCTGTGTTGCTTAGGCCAATCTCTAGATCCTGGCCTCAAGAAATCCTCCTGTATTGGCTTCTTAAGTTACTGGAATTTCAGACATGAGTCACCATGCCTGGCCTTGGCTAGTCCTATATTCTCCAGAGTTATAGGACTTTATGCTAGCCAATCTCATTATGCTGTTCCTGTTATAATGAATAATTCTCTGTATTATATTTTACCACTTTAAACTTTTGAGTGGTTTATGTCTCCTGATTGGACTCTAATACAGAGTTGATGCTAGGAAGGATCCCAGGAGATAGATAAACCCACACAGATGGGATTTTGGCATAGGTTTGGTTATCTGAGGGGCAGTGCTGAGCTTTTTGCCAATGAGAAATGGGATGCTGGTGATTTCCAGAAAGTGACCTTACAATGACTCAGGCTACCACTTACTGTTGATTGTGGTGAAATGCCAGCTGAGGCACATGCTTTGGGAGCTAAGTTGTTGCTGCACTTGACCACTATAATGACTGGTGTGGAAAGGGTCCTTTTGTATGTACTCGAGCAGGGGTCCCCAACCCCTGAGACATGGAGCTGTAAGGAGCCACACAGCAGGAGGTGAGTGATGTCTAGTGAGCGAAGCTTCATCTGTATTTACAGCCACTCCCTGTTGCTCACATTCCAGCCTGACCTCTGACCTCTGCTAATCCCGTCAGATTAGCAGAAGCATCAGATTAGCAGAAGCATCAGATTCTCTTAGCAGCATGAACCCTATTGCAAACCATGCATGTGAGGGATCTAGGTTGCGTGGTCCCTGTGAGAATCTAATGCCCGATGATCTGTAACTTTCTCCCATCACACTCAGATGGGACCATCTAGTAGCAGAAAAACAAGCTTAACATGCCTACTAATTCTACATTATGGTGAGTTCTATAATTATTTCATTTTATATTACAACATAATAATGGAAATAAAGTGCCAAATAAATGTAATGTGCTTGAATCTTTTGACTCTGCTCCTACCTCCTGGCAGCCTCTCCAGTCCCAGAACTTTTTCCATGTCAGCCTCTACAGGCCAAGCTCATGGCTCACAATGCCCTATTTAGGTGCATACCCTACCTCGTGGTAGTCTCCTCAAATGAGGCTACTACCTCATGGCAGCCTCCACAGGCCAAGGTTTATCATTACAGTGGCCTATTTAGGCCCAGCTCCTGCCTCCCTGTCTTCTCTTCCAGGCACAGAACTTTCTCAAGTCAACCTCACCAGGCCCAGCTCCTGCCTCTCATTGGTCTCCCAAGGGCCAGCTTTTGCTTCATGGCCACCTTCCAATACCCATTTTCTGTTTTACAGCAGCCTCCTGAGGCCCAACTTCTGCCTCCTGGCAGCCTGTACCAGCCCAGCTCCTCCCTTACTGTGGCCTCTTTAGTCCCAACTCCTGCTTCTGGGTGATGTATCTGGGCCAAAAGTGTCCACAAGCCAGCCTCTCAAGACCCAGCTCTTCCTCCCAGCTGTGCCTAGAGGCCCAGCACCTGCCTCACATCTCTTGTGGCTCAGCTTCTGCCCAGCTCCTGGTGGCCTTTGTAGGCCCAAAACTGCCTCAAGTCAAGCTCTCCAGGCCCACCTCTAGCCTCCCAATGACCTGGACAGGCCCAGCTCTTGCCTCCCAGTGGCCTCTGCAAACCCAGCTTTTGCCTCAAAGAAGTATTCCTTGAACAGGTTTCTACTTGCCTCCTGGTAGCCTTGACAAGCCCTGGTCCTGCCTCACACTAACCTCATTAGGACCAGCTCACAGTGCCCTCTTCAGACCCAGCACCTCTCCCCTGACAGGCTGTCCAGGCCAAAACTTCCTCGAGTCACCGTCTTCAGGCACAGCTCCTGTCTCACACTGGCCTCTTTAGGTACAGTGCATGCTTCTCGGCAGCCTCTTGAGGCCCAGTTTCTGCATCTCTGTGGCCTCTCTAGACTAACAGATTTCTCAAATCTGCCATTCCAAGTCCAACTCCTGCCTCCAGTCAGCCCTTATAGGCCCAAACTCTGCCTCACAGCAGACACCCCAGGCCAAGCGTGTGCCTCACCACAGTGCCCCCAGGCCAAGCTCCTGCCTTTCAGCAGCCTCTGCAGGCCCAGCTACTACCTCCCAGTGGCCTGTCTAGGCGAAGCTCATGCATCACAGTGGCCATTCTGGCCAAGCTTTTGCTTTTTGGCAGCGTCTCCAGGCCCAGAACTTCTTGAAGTGGGTCTTTCGATGTCCAGCTCTTCCACCCAGTTGCATCTCCAGGACCAACTCCTGCCTGACACCCTCCTTTGGATCAGCTCTTACACAGCTCCTGGTGGCCTTTTTAGGCCAAAAACCTCAACTCAGGTTGTCCAGCAGAAACTTCTGAGGAACAATGGCTTAAACAGGCATAGCTACTGAATGACAATAGACTCTCCAGGACCAACTCTTACCTCATGAAGGATTTCCCTGGCAAAACTTTTGCCAGCCTCCCAGCAGCCTTGACAGGCCCAGCTCCTGCCTAACACTGACTTCATTAGGCCAAGCTCCTCCTACCCACCAGGTGGCCTCTCCAGGCTGAAAACTTCCTCATGTGGGCCACTTCTGGGCCAGCTGCTGCCCCTCAATGGCCCCCTTCGACCTTGTCAGCCTCTCCAGGAGGCTTAGCCTCTGATCACTCCTGGTGGCATCCTCAGGCTTGGCTCCTACTCCTGGCCATGTCTACAGGCCCATGTCCTGCCTTCTGGCACCCTCTTTTGGCTCAGCTCCAGGCAAGCTCCTGGTGCCCTGGACAGGCCCAGGTACCACCTAAAAATACCCTCTCCAGAATCAGCTCTGACATCCCAGCAGCCTCCTCAGGACCAGCTGCTGCCTGCTGACAGCTTCCCCAGGCCAAGATCCTGCCTGCCTGCCTGACTTCCTGCCTGCCTGCCTCCCAGCTGTGCCCATAGAACCAGAGCCTCAATCACGCTGGCCCATTGAGACCCAGCTCCTGCCTCTGGCAAAGTTTTCTGGACCCAGCTATCACCTGGTGCTGGTCTCGAGTCTGGTCCCAGGTCTTCCCTCACACTGGCCTTTCTCAGTCCAGCTCATGACTCTCACAGACTGTGTACGAGGACAGCTCCTGCCTCCTGGGGCTCTGTCCAGGACAGAAGCTTTCTTCCCAGGCCCAGCATCCACAGGCCCAGCTCCTGCCTGTGCTAGGTCTTTAAGGGACCAGCCTCTGCCTCCAAGTGGACCCTCCAGGCCCAACTCATTGTCTCCACTCAGCCCAGCTCCTGCCTCTGTGACAGCCTGTTTCCACAGGCCCAGCCCCCGGCCTCCCTGTGGTCCCCTCAGGCCAAGCTGTTGCCATCCAGTGGCCCTTCTGGGCCCAGTGTTGCCCTTCTGGCATCCTCTCCATATCAAGAACATCTTCAGGTTGGCAGCTCATGGCTCAGCTCCTCCTCCAGGTGGCATCTATGAGCCTACCTTCCAGCCTCACCTCCCAGCAACCTCTGAGGACTTGGCTCCTACCCAGCTCCAAGTGGCCTTTGCAGGCCCAAAAGCTCAGACCATCGACTCTGGCTCTCCAGGCCCACCCAGCTCATGCCTCACAGTAGCCTCTCCAGGCTCAGCTCCTGCCCTCCCAGGGCACCTCCAGGCCCTAAACGTCCCTGAGTCAGCTTCTGCCGGCCTGGCTCTGGCCTCCGCCTGCTGGCCTCCAGAGGCCCAAGCATTGGGTATTGAAATTGGCCTCTCTAGGCCCAGCTCCTGCCCTCTTGGCATCTCCTCCCCATGGGTGCAAAATGTCTTCACATGGGCGCTGCCTCCAGGGCCAGCTGCTGCCTCCTAACGGCCCCCTGGGTCCCAACTCCTGCCTCCCCTCAGCCTCTCTGGGAGGTCCAGCCTATGCCTCCTTTCTGGTGGCCTCCCCAGGCCCAGGTCCTCCTCCTGGCTACGTCTACTGGACCACGTTTTGCCTCCTGGCAGCTTCTTTTTGCTTGGCTCCTGACCAGCTTCCAGCGGCCTTTCTTCTGTAGGCCTGAACCTTTCTCAAGTGGGGCTTTCTGGGCCTCTTTTGTGCCTCCTGATGGCCTTAACAGACCCTGCTACCGCCTGACATTGGCCACTCTGGGCCCAGCTCTGGACTGTCTGCAGCCTCCCCAGCACAAGCTGCTGCCTGCTGGTGACTTTCCCAGGCCAAGATCCTGCCTGCCTGCCTGCCTGCCTGCCTGCCTGCCTGCATCCCGGTTGTGTCCACAGGCCCAGCACCTCCCTCACACTGGCCCGTTGGGGCCCAGCTTATGCCTGTGGCAAACCTCTCCGGACCCAGCTCTCGCCTCACACTGGCCTTGAGTCTAGGCCCAGACCCTCCCTTGCAGGGGTCTTCCTCAGCCCAGCTCGCCTATCACGGTATCTCCCGGGCCAGCTCTTGCCTTCCAGTGGCCTGTTCAGGCTCGAAGCTTCCTCTCTGGGCCCAGCCTCCCCAGGCTTGGCTTCTGCCTGCTCCACACCCCTCCAGGCCCAGCCTCTGCCTTTCAGTAGACCCTCCAGGCCCAGCTTGTGGCATCACCTTGGCCTCTGCTCAGGCCCAGCTTCTGCCTCTGTGGCAGCCTGTACCCACAGGCCCTGCCCCAGTCTCCCTATGGCCCCATCAGGCCAAGCCAAGCTGGTGCCTCCTGGTGGCCCTTCCAGGCCCTGCACTGGCCATTTTCTCCAGGTCCAGAATGTCTTCAGGTAGGCCTTTCAGGGCCCATCTCCTCCTCTTGGCAGCATCTATGGGCCCAACTTTTGAATTTGCCTTGCAGCAACCTCTGTGGACTCGGCTTCTGCTTAGCTCCTGGTGGCCTTTGTAGGTATGAAAGCTCAGGCCCTCAACTAGGGCTCTCCAGTCCCACCCAGCTTATGTCTCATGCTGGCCTCTCCAGGCTTGGTTTCTGCCCTCCCAGGGTGTCTCCCAGCCCCAGATGTTCCCGAGTCAGCTTCTGCCAGCCCAGCTCCTGCTGCCTCCTCCTGCTGGCCTCAGGAGGCCCAAGCATTGGGTCTGAAGTCCATCTCTGTAGGCCCAGCTTCTGCCTTCCTGGTGGCCCCCCAACATGGGTGCAATACCTCATCACGTGGGCCCCTCCAGGGCAAGCTTCTGCCACCCAACAGCCCCCTGGGGCACAGCTCCTGCCTCCCATCAGTCTCTCCAGGAGACCCAGCCTCTGGCTCCCTACTGGCAGCTTCCCCAGGCCCAGATTCTCCTCCTGGCTGCATCTACAGGCCTACATTTTGCCTCCTGGCAGCCTCTTTTGGCTTGGCTCCTGGCCAGCTCTTGGCAGCCTTTCATCTGTTGGCCTGAAGCTTCCTCAGAGCTTTCAGGGTGTCCCTTCTGCCTCCTGGTGGTCTCGACAGGCCCAGCTACCTCCTGACATTGGCTTCTCCATGCCAGGGGGATGTGGGCATCCCCACAGCCCCAGCAGCACCATTCACTGTCTGCCAGCAGATCCTCCCAGCCAAGATCCTGCCTGCCTCCTGGCTGCTTTTACAGGCCCAGCACCTCACTCATACTAGCCAGTTGAGGCCCAGCTCATGCCTCTAGCAGACATCTCTGGACTCAGCTCTCGCCTGGCACTGGCCTCGAGTCTGGGCCCAGGTCCTCCCTTGCACCAGCCTTTCTTGGCCCAGCTCACCTCTCATGGACTCTCCCAGGCCAGCTCCTCCCTCCCGGTGGCCTGTCCAGGCCTGAAGCTTCCTCTCTAAGCCCAGCCTCCCCAGGCTTAACTCCTGCCTGCACTAGGCCCTCAGGCCCAGCTTCCATCTCTCAGTGGACCCTCCAAACCCAGCTCCTGGCCTAACTGTGGCCTCCACTCAGCCCACCTCCTGCCTCTGTGGCAGCCTGTTTTCACAGTCCCAGCCCCTGGCCTCCCTGTGGCCTCCTCAGGCCAAACCAGTGCCTCCAGGTGGCCCTCTTATGCCCAGCATTGACCTTCTGGCATCCTCTCCATGTCCAGAATGTCTTCAGGTCAGCCCCTTGAGGCCCAACTTCTCTTCCTGGTGGTGTCTAAGGGCCAACCTTCTGGCCTCATCACGCAGCAACCTCTGTGAACTCGGCTCCTACCCAGCTCCTGGAGGCCTTTGTAGTCCCGAAAGCTCAGGACCTCAACTCAGGCTCTCCAGGCCCATGTGGCTCATGCCTCATGCTGGCCTCTCCAGGCTTGGCTTCTGCCCTCCCAGGATGCCTGCAGGCCACAGACATCCTTGAGTCAGCTTCTGCAGGCCAGGCTCTGGCCTCATTTTATTGGCCTTGGCAGGCATTGGGTTCTGAATTAGGCCTCTCCAGGCCCAGCTCCGGCCCTCCTAGCATCTCCTTCCCATGGGTGCAAAACGTCATCAGGTGGGCCCCTCCAGGGCCAGCTCCTGCCTCCCAAAGGCCCCCTGGGCCCAGCTTCTGCCTTCCATCGGCCTTTCCAGGAGGTCCAGCCTATGCCTCATTTCTGGCGGCCTCCCCAGGCCCTGATCCTCCTCCTGGCCAAGTCTATAGACTCTCGTTTTGCCCCCTGGCAGCCTCTTTTGGCTCAGCTCCTGGCCAGCTCCCAGTGGCCTTTCATCTGTCAGCCAAGAGCTTCCTCATGTGGGGCCTTCCAGGCATCCCTTTTGCCTTCCAGTGGCCTTGACAGACCCAGCTATCTCCTGACAATGGCCTCTTCAGGCCCAGCTCTGGCCTCCCCTCAGCTTCCCCAGCACCAGCCGCTGCCTGCTGGGGTCTTCCTCAGGCCAAGATCCTGCCTACCTCCTGGCTGCATCCACAGGCCCAGCGCCTCCCTCACAGTGGCCTGTTGAGGCCTAGCTCGTTCCTGTGGCAGACGTCTCTGGACCCAGCTCTCGTCTGGTGCTGGTCTCAAGTCTGTGCCCAGGTCCTCCTTGCACTGGCCTTTCTCAGCCCAGCTCATCTCTCACAGAGTATCCTCGGCCAGCTTCTGCCACCCAGCAGCCTGTCCAGGCCCGGAGCTTCGTCTCTGGGCCCAGCCTCCCCAGACCCAGCTTCTGCCTGCACTAGGCCCCTTGGGGCCCAGCCCCTGCCTCTCAGTGGACACTCCAGACCCAGCTATGACCTCACTGTGGACTCCACTCTGCCTAGCTCCTGCCTCTCTGGTAGCCTGTTTTCACGGACCCAGACCCCAGCGTCTCCCTGGCCCCCTCAGGCCAAGCCAGTGCCTCCTGGTGGCCCTCCTGAGCCCAGCATTAGCTTTCTGGCATCCTCTTTATGTCCAGAACATCTTCTGGTTGGCCTCTGAGGGCCCAGCTCCTTGTCCTGGTGGTGTCTATGGGCCCAACATCCTCTAGGCCTCTAGGCCTAGATGCCACAGAGGCACAAGCTGGGTCTGAGCAGAGGCCATGGTGATGCCATGAGCTGGGGCTGGAAGGTCCATTGAAAGGTGGAGGCTGGACCCGGAGGGGCCTGGTGCAGGCTGGAGCAAGGCCTTGGGAGGCTGGGCCCAGAGAGGAAGCTTCAGGCCTGGACAAGCCACCGGGAGGCAGGAGCTGGCCCGGGAGGGTTCCTGAGAGGTGAGATGGGCTGAGACAGGCTGGTGCAAAGAGGACCTGGGCACAGACTCGAGGCCAGCACCAGGCAAGAGCTGGGTCCAGAGACATCTGCCAGAGGCACAAACTGGGCCTCTATGAGCCACTGTGAGGGAGGCATGGGGCCTGTGGATGCAGCCAGGAGGCAGGCAGGATCTTGGCCTGGGGAAGCTGCCAGCAGGCAGTGACAGGTGCTGGGGAGGCTGTGGGGAGGCCAGATATGGACCTGGAGAGGCCACTGTCAGGAGGAATATGGGCCTATTGAGGCCACCAGGAGGTAGAAGGGACACCCGGAAGGCCCCACTTGAGGAAGCTTCTGGCCAACAGATGAAAGACCTCTGGGAGCTGTCCAGAAGCTGAGACAAAAGACTGCTGGGGGCAAAACTCGGGCCCATAGACTTGGCCAGGAGGAGGATCTGGGCCTGGAGAGGCCACCAGTAGGGAGGCAGAGTCTGGGCCTTTTTGAGAGGCTGATTGGAGGCAGGAGCTGGGCCCCAGGGGGGCCACTGGGATGCAGAAGCTGGCCCTGGAGGGGACCACGTGATGATGTATTGTGCCCATGTTGGGAGTGCCACTGGAAGGGCAGGAGCTGGACCTGCAGAGGCAGACTTCAGGACCCAGTGCTTGGGCCTCCCAAGGCCAGGAGGAGGAGGCAGCAAGACTGGGCCTCCGGGCTCAGCTCTGGACTCCCTGCAGTCTCTCCAGCAGCAACTGCTGCCTATTGGCTGCTTCCCCAGGCCAAGGTCTTGCCTGCCTGCCTGCCTGCATCCCAGCTGCATCCAAAGGCCGAGTGCCTCCCTCACACTGGCCAGTTGAGGCCCAACTCATGCCTCTGATAGATGTCTGTGGACACAGCTATCACCTGGCACTGGTCCTGAGTCTCGGCGCATGTCCTTGCACCAGCATTTCTTGGCCCAGCTCACCTCTCACAGACTCTCCCGGGCCAGCTCCTGCCTCCCGGCGGCTTGTCCAGGCCCAAATCTTCCTCTCTGGGCCCAGGATCCCCAGGACAGGCTCCTTCCTCCACTAGGCCTTTCAGGCCCAGCCACCACCTCTCAGTGGACCTTTCAGACCCAGCTCTTAGCTTCACCATGGCCTCTGATCAGCCCAGTTCCTGCTTCTGTGGCAACTTGTTTCCACAGTCCCAGCCCCCAGCCTCCCCACAGTCCCTTTCGGCCAAGCCAGTACCTCCTGGGGGGTCTTCCCGGGCCCAGCATTGGCCTTCTGGCATCCTCTTTCTGTCTAGAACATCTTCAGGTCATCCTCTCGGGGCCCAGCTTCTTCTCCCAGCAACATCTGTGGGCCAACCTTTCGGCCTTGCCTCACAGCAACCTCTGTGGACTCGGCTCCTACCCAGCTCCTGGTGGCTTTAGTAATCCCTAAAGCTCAGCCCCTCAACTCAGGTTCTCCAGGCCTACCCAGCTCATGCTCAATGCTGGGTTCTCCAGTCTCGGCTCCTGCCTTGCCAGCATGCCTCCAGTCCCCAAACATCCCCAAGTTGGCTTCTGCCAGCTCGGCTCCTGCTGTCTCCTCCCACTAGCCTCGGGAGGCCCAAGCATTGGGTCCTGAATTTGGCCTCTCCAGGCCCAGCTCCTGCCCTCCAGGCCTCTCCTCCCCATGGACACAAAATGTCATCACGTTGGCCCCTCCAGGGCCACCTCCTGCCCCCCAACAGTCCTGTGGAGCCCAGCTTCAGCCTCCTGTCAGCCTCTCTGTGAGGCCCAGCCTCTTTCTCCCTACTGGTGACCTCCCCAGGCCCGGATCCTCCTCCTGGCCATGTCTATGGGCCCACGTTTTGCCTCCTGGCAACCTCTTTTGGCTCAGCTCCTGGCCAGATCCCGGCGGCCTTTCATCTGTCGGCCTGAAGCTTCCTCGGAGCATTCAGGGCATTCCTTCTGCCTCCCAGTGGCATTGACAGGCCACAATACCTCCTGACAGTGGCCTCTCCAGGTCCAGCTCTGGCCTCCCCACAGCCTCCCCAGCACTAGCCGCTGTCTGCCGGCGGCTTCCCCAGGCCAAGATCATGCCTGCCTCCCAGCTGCATCCACAGGCCCAGCACCTCCTTCACACTGGCCTGTTGAGGCCCAGCTTGTGCCTCTGGCAGACGTCTCTGGACCCAGCTCTCACCTGACACTAGCCTCAAGTCTGGGCCCAGGTCCTCACTTGCACCAGCCTTTCTCAGTCCAGCTCACCTCTCATGGACTCTCCTGGGCCAACTCCTGCCTCCTGGAGGCCTGTCCAGGCTCAAAGCTTCCTCTCTGGGCCTGGCCTCCCCAGGCCAGGCTCTTGCTTGTGCTAGGCCCCTTGGGCCCAGCCTCTGCCTCTCAGTGGACCCTCCAGACCCAGCTTGTAGCCTCACCATGGCCTCTGTTCAGCCCAGTTTCTGCCTTTGTGGCAGCCTGTTTCCACAGGCCCAGCCCTCAGCCTCCTCATGGCCCCCTTGGGCCAAGCCAGTGCCTCCCAGGGGCACTCACAAGCCCAGTGTTGGCCTTCTGGCATCCTCTCCATGTCCAGAACATCTTCAGGTCGGCCCCTCGGGGCCCAGCTCCTCCTCCCAGTGGCATCTACAGGCCAACCTTCCAGCCTTGCCTTGCAGCAACCTCTGTGGACTTGGCTCCTACCCAGCTCCCGTCTGCCTTTGTAAGCCCGAAAGCTCAGGCTGTTGACTCAGGTTTTCCAGGCCTACCCAACTCATGCCCCACGCTGGGCTCTCCAGGATCAGTTCCTGCCTTCCCAGGCCTCCTTTAGGCCCCAAACATTTCCGAGTCAACTTCTGCTGGCCTGGCTCCTGCTGCCTCCTCCCACTGGCCTCAGAGGCCCAAGCATTGGGTCCTGAAGTCAGCCTCTCCATGCCCAGCTCCTGCCCTCCTGGCTTCTCCTCCCCATGGGCACAAAACATCCTCACGTGGGCCACTACAGGGCCAGCTCCTGCCTTCCAATGTCCCCCTGGGGCCCAGCTCCTGCCTCCCCTCAGTCTCTCTGGGAGGTCCAACTTATGCTTCTCTTCTGGTGGCCTCCTCAGACCCAGATCCTCCTCCTGGCTGCACCTACCAGCCCATGTCCTGCCTCCTGGCAGCTTCTTTCTGTTCCGCTCCTGGCCAGCTTTCAGCGGCCTTTCCTCTGTTGGCCTGAAGCGTTCTGAAGTGGGGCTTTCCAGGCCTCTGTTCTGCCTTCTGGTGGCCTTGACACACCCTGCTACCACCTGACATTGGCCACTCCAGGCCCAGCTCTGGATTCCCCACAGCCTCTGCAGCACCAGCTACTGACTGCTGGTGGCTTCCCCAGGCCATGATCCTGCCTGTCTGTCTGCCTGCATCCTGGCTGCATCAACAGGCCCAGCTCCTCCATCACACTATCCCATTGAGGCCCAGCTCATGCCTGTGGCAAACCTCTCTGGACCCACTTTTCACCTCACACTGGCCTCGAGTCTAGGCCCATGTCCTCCCTCACAGTGGCCTTTCTCAGCCCAGCTAGCCTATCACGGACACACCTGGGCCAGTTCCTGCCTCCCAGTGGCCTTTCCAGGCCCGAAGCTTTCTCTCTGGGCCTGGCATCCCCAGGCCCGGCTCCTGCCTTTGTTAGGCCCCTCCAGGCCCAGCCTCTGCATTTCAGTGGACCATATAGGCCCAGCTTGTGGCATCATGGTGGCCACTGCTCAGGCCCAGCTCCTGCCTCTGTGGCAGCCTGTATACACAAGCCCCACCCCTGGCCTCTCCATGATCCCACTGGGCCAAGCTGGTGCCTCCCAGTGGCCCTCCCAGGCACAGCATTGGCCTTCTGGCATCGTCTCCATGCCAGGAATGTCTTCAGGTCAACCTCTTTTGGCCTAGCTCTTCCTGCTGTGTCTGGAAGCCCAAGTCTTTCCTCGCAAGAGCCATCTCCCCACCTCTTGGTAACCTCTGTACACCTCAGTCTTCCTCAAATGGGCTTTTCAGGCCCTCCTTTGGCCTCCTGGTGGTTCAGAAAGAGGTAGTGCTTTCCACAAAGCTGTCTCTCAAAGCCTAGCTTATCTTGTGTGGGCCTTCTGAGGCTTATTTAACACCTGTTTTTCAACACTTTTGGCAGGTTTTTTTTTGTACACACTTTCCTTTCCAAGACCATCTGCTTAGTCATGTCTCCCTCTGAAGATGTTGAAAACAACTTCTGTTTTGCCATGGCCTTTTTTGCCTCAGTTCCTGCCTCATGATGGCCTCTTCAGGCTTTTCTTCTGCCTCATAATGGACACTCAAGTCTCACCTCCTCTCTCATGGTAACTTTTTCTGCAGTGCACTTGCCTTATAATGGCCTCTTCTCAATCCAGCTCTATATGTCTTTGATTGTTAACTGCATCTAGAATTCCAAAGCTTCCCTGCACTCCCATGTGTTTAATTTCTAGCAGTGTGTCTTGGCTAAATGCCTGTGTCTACTTTTAATCTTGAAAGTGTATTTCTGACCGATTTTTAGTAAATTCTGCCTGTATAATTTTACAGTGTGGTCTGTTTTATTTAATGTTTCATTGTTTTTCTTGTCTTCTGGGGATTCGGAGTGAAATGGGTCTCTGCTTTGGCTGTTTGTCTTTGCCCTGAACATGGTAGCTGTTCATTTCATGTCTCCTTTTTTATATTTTTTACTGTTAACTTTTTTTATCCTCTTGTTCTGTCACCCAGGCTTGGGTGTCATCATGTTATCATGGTTCCACTGCAGCCTTGGCCTTTTGTTCTCCAATGATTTTCCCCAGTCATCATCTTTAGTAGCTGGGACTGCAGGCAGATGTTGCCATTTCTGACTAATTTCTGATTTGGTTTGAGAGGTTGGTTCTCACTCTGTAGCTTAGGGTGGTCTTTCTTTTTTTTTGAGATGGAGTCTCACTCTATTGCCCAGTCTAGAGTGCAGTGGCAAGATGTCAGCTCACTGCAGCCTCAGCCTCCTGGGTTCAAGTGATTCTCCTACCTCAGCCTCCTGAGTAGCTAGGATTATAGGTGCATGCCACCAAGACCAGCTAATTTTTGTATTATTAATATAGATGTGGTTTCAGCACGTTGTTCAGGGAGTCTGGTCTTAAACTTTTGGACACAAATAATCCTCTTTCCTGGGCCTCTCAAAGTGCTGAGATTACAAACATGAACCAACATCCATGGCCTGTTTTTTGCTTGCCAAGAACTACTAAGAATTTACTTTTTGATTAATATACTATGGTTACATACATTTGTGAATATATAAATATTTTAGTTTTCTGGGATATCAATTTTTTTTCTTTTTTGAGACAAGTTACTGCTTTGTCATTCAGGCTGAAGTGCAGTGGTTTGATCTCAGCTCACTGAAACTCCTGCCTTATTGGCTTAAGTGATCCTTTCACCTTGGCCTCCTGAGTAGCTGGGAGAGCTGCCATGCCCATCTAATTTTTATATTTGTGTAGAGACGGGGTCTCACCATTTTTTCTCGGCCAGTTTCAAACTCTTGGGCTCAAGTGATCCTCCCTGCTCAACCTCCCGCTGTGCTGGGATTACAAGTGTGAGCCACTACACCTGGTCTGCCATTTTCTTTTTATGGATCATTAAGAATTTACCTTTTAATTAGTGTACTATGAGCATATATATGTAGACATGTGTGTATATATTTATATGTGAATATTTGTGTGTATATCTTTTCATAGCATGCACACACACCCATGATAAACATTGTGACAAAGATATTTGCATACTCAGAAATTGATAAGCTTCTTCCAGCTTTTGAAATAACCTTTAGTACAAATATGAAAGAAGTACAAAGTATCATTATTAATGACCATGGACCAAGATGACCATGAGTCAATAGTACTTTGCAGTTCCACGACCTTCCGGCAGAGCATCTCAAATGGCTGGATATATCTGAACATCATACCCTTTCACATTCATTAGGATGCTTTGTAATTATTACTTTTCCTGAAATTTCCTTGTGACCCTTATCAGTGTGGAATCAGAAACTATTTCCCAAATCTTAGAGTTATTGAATAACAGCTTTCATAAGGAAATAGTTATTGCATTTGATTTGTCATGACAAGTTCCTGGCCTAGGCAGATAAAATATTGCAGAAGTGTGTGTGTGTGCACACATACATTCTTGTACACAGCTGTGGAGGTAGAAGTAGATGGTTGAATTTGATAAAACCAGAAGGGGTAGGCTGTTGGGGCAGGCACTTATTATGGCAGCAGCTGTGTAACTGTGGAGTTAAGAAATAATTGTGTCAGTTTTCTCTCCCAGAAAATAAATATTATAATTTCTGCCTTGATATGTCCATTGGGTGGTGCACTATATGCAAAATATTTAGTATAAAATAGATGCTGAACATATACTACTTTCTGTAACTCATTCTTAATTACTGCTTAATTTTGAAAACCTTAGAATAATGAAGGCTTTTATAAAAATTATTTGTAATTATTATAAAAATATCTAAGTCATATAGAAAAGTGCAAAGAGGCTGGGCATGGTGGCTAATGCCTGTAATTCCAACAATTTGGGAGGTTGAGGCAGGCAGATCACTTGAACTCAGGAGTTCGAGACCAGCATGAGCAGCATAGAAAGATCCTATCTCTATAAAAAATTATAAACCAGTTATGGTAATGAGCACCCGCAGTCCAAGCTACGTGGGAGGCTGACGCAGGTGGATCACTAGAACCCAGGTGTTTCAGACTTCAGCCTGGGAAACAGAATGAGACTCTGTTGAGAGAGAGAGAGAGGTAGAGAGAGACAGAGAGAGATAGAGAGAGAGAGAGAGAGAGAGAGAGAGAAGTAATAAATCAGGAAATTTTTAATTACCAAGAAATAACTCTTAACATTAGGTGATATGGCCGGGTGCTATATCTCATGCCTGCCATCTCAGCAGTTTGGGAGGCCAAGGTGGGTTAATCACTTGAAGTCAGGAGTTTGAGGACAGCCTGGCCAACATGGTGAAACACTGTCTCTACTAAAAATTCCAAAATTATCCAGGCATCGTGGTGGGTGCCTGTAACCCCAACTACTCGAGAGGCTGAGGGACAAAAAACACTTGAGCCTGGGAGGCAGAGGTTGCAGTGAGCCAAGATGGTACTATTCCACTCCAGCCTGAGTAATGGAGTGAGACTCTGTCTCACAAAAAAAGGTGATAATTATTTCAAAACTCTTTTTGTGCAAATAGGTTGTTAGATGAATAAATAAATTGATCAAAAATAACTACAGATTTTGTTTGTGTTTAGTGTAAATATATATATAAGTTTTATTTGCCTGATAGAACAGAAGCTGGAGAAACTAAAGTAAGGTGGGAGAATTTCTGAACTTCAGATAAATGCCTATGTACAAGTGATATCTTTTCATTCAACATTCATTAAAATTATGAAAAAGATAAATGTGTCATGATTCTTTTTAATCTGCAGTTTCTATCTTCACTCACAGCTGCTGTATTTTTAAAATTGGTTTGATAGTTTCTGTTTAATGCTTGTATACTTGGATGACATCTTTCTTTGGAGAATATTATTGATTCTTTTTTTTAGTTCTTTAAGTTCTGACTCTATTGTCATCTGGTTCTGGCTGGGGCTATGGGAAGGTCTGAGGCTGGCTGGAGGTTCTTCTCACGTGTATGTTATATTTTCCTGCCAACAGGCCAGTGGAGTACTATTTTTTTAATCATTGAAGTTCGGTAGCTTAGCCAGGGTTGGCTCTAGGTCAGTCATTTTGTATTAGTTTTTCCAGGTATATGATGTGCCCTTTGACTACTGATTATGTAGTTCTCTATCTCTGCATTCCTTCCTTTCCTTCTTTCTTTTACACTCTCTTTTTTCCCTCCCTCTTTTCTTCCCTCCCTCCCCCAATTCCTTCCCTCCTCCCTCCCTCCCTCCCTCCTTTTCTTACTCCCTCCATTCTTACATTTCTTCCTTTCTTTCAAGACAATGCCTTGCTCTGTCACCCAGGTTCTAGAAGAAAGTGGTGTAATTATAGCTCAGTGCAGCCTTAACCTTCTGGGTAAAAAAATCTTCCTGCCTCAGCCTCCCTTGTAGCTATGACTACAGGTGTGCACCACCACACCTGGCTAATTTTTCTTACTTTTCTAGAGATGGGGTTATGGTATATTGACCAGGCTTTCCTGGAACTCCTGGCCTCATGCTATTCTCCAAATTTAGCCTGCTAAAGCACTGGGATTATAGGTGTGAGCCACCATGCCCAGCCCTGTTTTTTATTTATTTTAAGGTTCTCTAACTCAGGGTCACCTATTGACAACCCAGTGTTAGACTACCATCTCTAATTTTCATATTTTTTTCAGTTGCCTTAATGTAGTTCTTTTATTGTCTGATTCACTCTGATCTTTTTTTGAGATGGAGTCTCACTCTGTCACCCAGCCTGGAGTGCAGTTGTGCAATCTCAGCTCGCTGTATCCCTTGCCTCCCAAGTTCTAGTGATTCTCCTGCCTCAGCCTCCCAAAGTAGCTGGGACTGCAGGTGTGCATCACCACATCCTGCTAATTTTTGTATTTTTAGTGGAGACAGATTTCACTATGTTTGCCAGTTTGGTTTGAACCTCCTGATCTCAGGTGATCTGCCCAACTTGGCCTCCCAAATTGCTAGGATTACAGGTGTGAGCCACCACACCTGGCTGCCACTTTTTTTATTCTTTTTTCTACTGATGGAAGGAAACTTAGGTTGATTCTCTCTCTTCACTATTGTGAATAGTTGTCTGCAAATGTTTTTGCACTTGTCATGGAGAGATAGAATTCACTTTCTCTTCTCTTGAAAATGAGGCTAGACTACTGCTTCTGTAAGTAGAATACAGTAGAAGTGCTGCTCATGACCTACCAAAGTTAGGCCTTAAAAGATAATACTGTTTCCACTGGGCTGTCCTTCCTGGGAGGTGTGCACTTAGAACCCATTCACCATTTGGTGAGAAAGCCCAGGCCATGTAGGGAGGTTATGTGTGAGTATTCCACCAGGTAGCCCCGGCTAAGCCCTGGCTGAGAGCACACATTAACCAGGGGATATTTGAGCAAAAAAACCTTTGACACTATTCTAACTCCATACTGTTTGAAGGCAACCACATCCTAGGCCAGAACTGCCTAAGTGAGTCTAGTCAGCCTCCAGAAGTGTGAAAAGACTAATAAACACCATTGTAACTTTATACTTTGGGTCGTTCTTTTTTTCTTGTTTGATTATCTGTTTGTTTTCTTAGACAAAGTCTCACTCTCTCACTTTGTCCCCTGGGCTGGAGTGCAGTGGCACAATCTCAGCTCACTGCAACCTCTGCCTCTAGAGTTCAAGTGATTCTCCTGTCACAGCCTTCTGAGTAGCTAGGATTACAGGTGTGTGCTACCACACCTGGCTAAGTTCTGTGTTTTTAGTAAAGACAGGGTTCATAATGTTGGCCAGGGTGGTCTCAGACTCCTGAACTTGTGATCCACCTGCCTCGGCCTCCAAAAGTGCGGTGATTACAGGTGTGAGCCACCATGCAAGGCTGGTATGTTACACAGCAATAGATAGCAAATACACAGAGTCATCTTCCAATATAAATATTAGGTCACTTCTCCACTTGACAGCATTTAATGGTTTAGAATTGGGTGTAAAATAAAGACAAATCCCAATCCTGAATCCATCTGATGATGGATTAAAAACCAGAGTATGTAAGTAGCTCAGGGGAAAAATAAATAGGAAAAAAAGCTCTAATAATATGATTTAAAACATGCAAAAGATCAGAATAGACATTTCTAAAAAGAAGACATATAAATGGCAAACGGGTATATGAAAATGTTCTCAACATCATTGATCATCAGAGAAATGCTAATTAAAACTACAATGAGCTATCATTCCACCCCAGTTAAAATGGCTTATATCCAAAAGACAGGCAGTGACAAATGCTAATGAGTGTGGAGAAAAGGGAACCCTGGTACACTGTTGGTGGGAATGTAGATTAGTGCAACCACCATGGAGAATGGTTTGGAGGGTCCTCAAAAAACTAAAAAGAGAGATTTTTTATGACATAGGAATCTAATGCTGGGTATATACCCAAAAGAAAGAAAATCAGCATATCAAAGAAATATCTACATTTCTATATTTGTTGCAATACTATTCACAATAGCCAAGATTTGGAGGCAATCTAAGTGTCCATCAACAGGTGAATGGATAAAGAAAATGTGGTATATATACACAATGGAATATTTCCCCACCATTAAAAAGAATGTAATCTGTTATTTGCAACAACAAGTGTAGAACTGGAGATCATTATATTAACTAAAATAAGCCAGATGCAGAAAAATAAATTTGCATGCTCGCAGTCATTTGTGAGTGCTAAAAATAAAAACGATTGAACTCATGGAGATAGAGAGTAGAATGATTGTTACTGGAGGCTGGAGAGGGTAATGGGCTGGAGGGAGTGCATGGGAATAATTAATGGATAGAAAAATACAGTTAGAAAGAATAAGATGTAGTAGTTGATAGTACAACAGAGTGACAGTGGTAAACAATAATTTATCATATACTGTAAAATAGCTAAAAGAAGCCAGGCACGATGGCTTACGCCTGTAATCCCAGCACTTTGGGAGGCCAAGGCAGGAGGATCAGGAGTTTGAGACCAGCCTAACCAACGTGGAGAAACACCATCTCTACTAAAAACACAAAAATTAGCCAGAGGCAGTGTCGAGCACCTGTAGTCCCAGCTATTCAGGAGGCAGAGGCTGGAGAATCACTTGAACCTGGGGGGAGGATGTTGCAGTGAGCTGAGATTGTAACACTACACTCCATCTCAAAAATAAAGAATAAAAAGAGCATAATTATATTGTAAAACAAAGAATAAATGCTTAAGATGAGGGGTATTCTATTTACACTGATGTGATTATTACACATGCATGCCTGTATCAGAACATCTCATGCACACCATAAATATGTACACCTACTCTGTACTCACAAAAATTAAAAGTAAAGCATTTTTAAACCCCAATCTTGGCCAGATGTAGTGTACAAACCTGTAATTCCAGTGTATTTTGAGGTCAGGATAGGAGTATAACTTGAGTCTGGGAGTTTGAGACCCACCTAGTCAACACAGCAAGACTCCCATCTCTAATAACAATGAAAAAAATTAGCCAGTCCTGGTGGGGTTACCCCTTGAACCCAGGAGGTTGAGGCTGCGGTGACCTATAATTGCCCCACTGCATTCCAGTCTGGGTGACAGAGCAAGACTATGTCTTCTTAAAAAACAAACCAATCCTAGCATGATCTGACCCTGGCTGCCACCCTCTATTCTTTTCATCTTGCTCATTGTGCATCAGGAATATGGGCTTCTTTTCTGCTCCTGTAAATGCCAAGTGGTTTCCCTCTTCAGGACCTTTGCACATACTCTTCTCTGCCTGAAGTGGACTTCCCACATCTCCTGCCACAGCTGGATTTTTCTCGTGTTTCAGACCTCACCTCACACATCACCTCTGCAGGGAAATCCTCCCTCATCCTGTGAAGGGGGAATCATCCTTTTCTGCATTGCCTTGTCCTGCCTGGTTCTATCAAAGCAGATATCACAGTCAAAAATCAGCTTGTTATTTATTTAATTGCCTGTCTGCATGTTCTCGCAAACTCATGCCAAATCAGAAGAGAAGCTCTCTATGACAGGAGTCTCATCTTTTTCATTCTCAGAACCTAATCTAGTAATTGGCACACAGTAGGCACAAAATAAATGTCATTAGAATGATTAAGTATCAAGGGGCCAGGCACTGTGGCTAATGCCTGTAATGCCAGAGCTTTGAGAGGCTGAGGCAGGTGGATTACCTGAGGTCAGGAATTCGAGATCAGCCTGACCAACATGGTGAAACCCTGTCTCTGCTAAAAATGCAAAAATTAGCTGGACATGGTGGTGTACACCTGTAATCCCAGCTACTCGGGAGGCTGAGGCTTGAGAACTGCTTGAACCTGAGAGGCAGACGTTTAAGTGAGCCAGAGGTTGCAGTGAGCCAAGATTGTGCCATTACACTACAGCCTGGGCAAGAGAGTGAGACTGCATCTCAAAAAAAGGGGAATAAATAAGCATCAAGGAAGGGATATTTTTTGATTTGCCACCTTTACATGGAAATCCTACTTAATATTGACATTTTCTATTTGATGGTATTTCTAAAATAGGAAATTGAAAGTGAGCTAATTAAAGGAGAATGAAGCTGGGCACTGTGATTCATGCCTGTAATCCCAGCATTTTGGGAGGCTGAAAGGGGAGGATCACTTGAAACTAGGAGTCTTGACCAGCCTGGGCAGCATACAGAGACCCCTGTATTTGCAAAAATAACTTTTAAAAAATTAAACAGGTTTGCCAGGGGCAGTGGCTCATGCCTGTAATCCCAGCACTATGAGAGGCCAAGGCAGCTGGATCACCTGAGGTCAGGAGTTTGAAACAACCTGGCCAACCTGGCCAACCTGGCAAAACCTCATCTCTGTTAAAAATACAAAAATTAGCCAGGTGTGGGTAGCAGATGCCTGTAAGCTTAGCTACTTGAGAGGCTGAGGCAGAAGAATCACTTGATCCCAGGAAGCAGGGTTTGCAGTAAGCTGAGACTGAGCACCCCAGCCTGGACCACAAAAGTGAAACTCTGTCTTGAAAAAAAAAATGTAGTGGCATTTGCTTATGGTCCCAGCTCCTCAGGAGGCTGAGGTGGGAGAATCACTTGAGCCCAGGAGATAGAGGCTACAGTGAGCCATAATTTCACCCCTGCACTCCAGCCTGAGTAAGAGAGCTACACATTATCTCTAAAAACAACAATAACAAAAAAGTCCAGGCTCGGTGGCTCACACATGTAACCCCAGCACTTTGGGAGGCCAAGGCCGGTGGCTTACCTGAGGTCAAGAGTTCAAGACCAGCCTGGCCAACATGGTGAAATCTATCTCTACTAAAAAATTAGCCAGGCATGGTAGCAGGTGCCTGTAATCCCAGCTACTTGGGAGGCTGAGGCATGAGAATTGCTTCAACCTATGAGGCGGAGGTTGGAGTAAGCAGAGATCACACCACTGCACTTCAGCCTGGGTGACAGAGAGAGACTCTCTCACAAAGAAAAACAGAAAAACAAAACAAAAACACAAAGAAAAACACGAAAAATTTCCAGCTGCTTGTGAAGAGACTGGGTATGAAAGGGTAAGAGTAGGAGCAGGACATCTGGTGAGGAGCTGCCAAATCAACATTTTTTTATCACTTGAGGCCAAGTTTTGAGGAGGGCCTCTGCAAGAATATGGCCCAGCCTTGAATACCTTAATTCTGACTCAGTGCTGGTGGAGGCCCTGTGAGGTCACACTGTGGAGGCTTCTTGGGAAAGTGTTGGCTCTTCAAAATCAACATCTTTGTTCATTCTTTCGATGCTGGAGACAATGACCTTTCTCTCTTCATATATCTGCTCAAGACAATTAGAGAGTGTCTTATAGTCCAGGAGCTTGTCTCCTCTAGAGTTTGCACAAACACAAATAATCATCACAGGCTCTCAGGCCACATCTTGGTTATGATGCAAAACAGTCCTCCAGCAGTGGATGTCTACATTGTGGAAGTGGAAGTTCCCAAACACCAGAGTCTCACTCAGTAGCCCAAGTGCTAGAGTGCAGTGGTGCAATCTCATTGCAACATCTGCTTCCTGGGTCCCAGTTCAAGCAATTCTCCTGCCTCAGCCTCCTTAGTGGTAGAGATTATACGCATGTGCCACTGTGCCCAGCTAATTTTTGTATTTTTAGTAGAAACAATGTTTCACCATGTTAACCAGGCTGGTCTTCAACTGCTGACCTTGTGATCCCTCTGTCTTGGCCTCTCAAAGTGCTGGGATTACATGAATGAGCCACTGTGTTCAGCCTTTTTTCTTAATATATAGAGACGAGGTCTCACTGTGTTTCCCAGGCTGGTCTCAAACTCCTGGCCTCAAGAGATCCTCTTTCTTCAGCCTCCCAAAGTGCTGGCATTACAGGTGTCAGCCACTGGGCCTGCCTTTTTGTTTTTTTTAGACAGGATCTTGTTCTGCTCCACAGGCTGGAGTGCAGTGGCTTGATTACAACTCACTACAGCTTCAAATTTCTGGGCTCAAGTGATCCTCCTTCCTCAGCATCCTGAGGAGCTGGGATGACAGCCATGCACCACCAGAACCAGCCAATTATTTTTTTTCTAGAGACAAGATCTCACTATATTGACAAGGCTGGTCTTGAACTCCTGATTTTAGATCCTCCTGCTTTCACATTCCACCTTGAGGACCTCTTTTCCCATGTTTGAAAATAGAATCCACGCTTTGAAAAAAGGAAGAAATGGGGAGCCCAGAAAGCCAAAAAGCCAAGTAGGCTTGCATGGATACACACTAAATCCCTTAAATTGGTTTTATTTCAATGATACAGCTAATTAAGGAATTTTTTTAAAGTTCCTACTTGGCATGTGAATAGCTTCTTCTTCAGTAAATTTGAACATCAAGTGTCTATCTGTGATTGAACCAAGCAAATATTTTACACATGGAAAACCATTATTAAATGATTGTATTATAGAAAGGGGTGGATGGGATGGGGCAAGTCAGGGGTGGATGTCACCATGCCTGTGTCCCTGTGCTCCCACCCACCTCCTCTGTCCCTGCTCCTTATGATTCTTGTCAAGAGGCACAGTGCACTGAATAAGGAGTTACCAGGTAGCATATCCAGAAGACATCATTCTAGGCTTCATGTAATTCACTTACTTTGATCTAATTTATTTACACACAAAATTCATTTAAAAGCTCACATCCACTGCTTCTGAATATCTAAACCAATTGTCAAACATAGTGATGTTACTGGATTCTTAAAACAAGCTGGAAGTCCAGCACAGGGATCGCACCTGTAATCCTAACACTTTGGAAGGCTGAGGCTGGTGGATCACCTGAAATTAGGAGTTCGAGACCAGCCTGGCCAACATGGTGAAACCCCATCTTTACTAAAAAAAAAATTAGCCAGACATGGTGGCGGGAGCTTGTAATCCCAGCTACTTGGAAAGCTGAGGCAAAAGAATCACTAGATCCCAGGGTCAGAGGTTGCAGTGAGCCAAGATCACACGCCTGCACTCCACCCTGGGAGATAGAGAAACTCTGCCTCTAGGGGAAAAAATAGCCAGGAAGGGTTTGTTTGGCTTTATTTTGAAATTGTGAAGACAGGCAGTGAGATTAAGTTGTCCAAATTCAGGTGGCAAGCTGTAGACACGCAGTCCCTGACCCTTTGCAGCCAGAGTGTGTGGGCTGACCGTGTGGTGGAATGCACTCCCCCTCCATCTGCTATCACTACCATGTACCATATCTGGCCTCACCACCTGGAGAACTGGGAGTCTTTGGTTTTCCCTGACCTGTGGCATCATACCTGCTTACTTGCAAGTCCTATTGGTTGTACCCCTTCCAACATTTCTCTTGTCTTCCTACTTTTTATCTTCATCATTGTTTTCACCTGACTATGATCATATCTGGCCCAGGTTGCTGCAATAGCTCCTAGTTGGAGTCCTTTAAACTCTCTTCTTTAAAACAAAGATGGCCTAACAGTGACTCACGCCTGTAATCCAAGCATTTTGGGAGGCTGAGGCAGGAGGATCACTTGAGGCCAACAGTTCAAAACCAGCATGGGCAACAGAGTTGGACCCCCATCTTTGCAAGAAAATTCAAAATTAGCTGGGTGTAAGAAATAATGTATACAGTGGTCCATTTCCAAGACAAAGTGCCTTTAATCAGCCTAGGTCAGCGAACTACAGAAGAAACCGGCTATGCTAGGTCCCTGCTTGAGTCTGGATATCCAAGTCAGCAAACTACAGAAGAAACAGGCTACACTAGGCCCTGGCAGGAGTCTGCATATCCAAGTCAGGAGTCTGCTTGGATAGCCAATGCCTCCTTCTCACCCCCACCCCCTTAGTTGCCCTCACCTGAACCAAAGAAGTTTAGTCTAAGATGAAAGTTTTTACTAGCCTGCAAAATATCTCATTTGGTCTGTTCTTATTATACTGCCCAGCTAGTTAAGTCATAAGTCAAATACTTGAAAAGCCTTTGAGCTGACTAGGATTGCAATGTGGGCTGCAACAAGATGCAGCAGGACAACCCTAAGAAACCCTAAAGAAAACACCAAAAACCAATATGTGACATCAGGGAAGATTGTGGCCCCAAAGTACTCAGACTATAAGGAACCAGGAAAGGGACGTGCGCACTAGGGGATAAACTGATTGTTGAAACTGTGGTGGGTATGCCTGCTGCCAGACACCAGATATTGCCAGACCATCATTAGAAGTCTCACTTTCACTGTTTTCTGAGTCTCTGAGTCTGTTCTTTGGGTTTGGCGGGGTGAGTTTTTTTCTATAACGGGGAGTAAAAATCATACATTCCCTTGGGGGCAAGTATTGGGATCTAGGTGGGTTATAGCTAAAGATGTTTTATCATTATGGTATGCTCTAGAGGGGTATATGACCTCATGCCCACAAAGTTGGTGACATAATACTAACACAGGAAACAAGGAGAAAAACAGTTATGCTGAAGCTGATTTAAATTGCTATTTGGAAGTTGCAGCACTTGAGTTCCACTTTATAAGGAAACAGAACTTACGATAGCTGAGCTGTTAATGAGGCTGTGATTTCCCAGGTAGGGAGACTGGGTGTATGAACATCTGGAAGGAGAAGAAAGTGAAGAGAATGAAAGGAGGCAGGGGAAAGGCACTGTATATGGGGGAGCAGTAAGGCTACACTGTGGTGGAAGAAAAGCTTAGACATTTATTTATTATTTAGTTTTTAAATTACTTTTTGAGATGGAGTCTCACTCTGTCACGAAGGCTGGAGTGCAGTGGCACTACCCTGGCTCACTGCAACCTCTTCTTCCCAGGTTCAAGCAGTTCTCTTGCCTCAGCATCCTGAGTAGCTGAGATTACAGGCATGCACGACCATATCCAGCTAATTTTAGTGTTTTTAGTAGAGATGAAGTGTCACCATGCTGGCCAGGCTGGTCTCAAATTCCTGATCTCAGCTGATCTACCCACCTTGGTCTCCCAAGTGCTAGGCTGATATGTTTGGGCCACCATGCCTGGCCAGCTTAGACATTTAGATGTATTGTTAGGCACAGGAGAATTAAACATTTTTTGAGAGAATGAGTGACTTAAAACTGTTAAAGCCAAGATTAATCTGACATCAGTATTTATTTAATTTTAAATTTGTTTTGAGGCAGAGTCTCCCTCTGTCACCCAGGCTGCAGTGCAGTGTCACGAACTTGGCTCACTGCTACTCAGGTTCAAATGATTCTCTTGCCTCAGCTTCCCAAGTAATTGGGATTAAGAGCACATATCTCCATGCCTGGTTAATTGAAAAAATTTTTTTTGGTAGAGACAGGATCTCCCTATGTTGCCCAGGCTGGACATACTCATTTTAAATGGAAGGGGACAAGGCAAGGGGAGTGGAGTGGAAAGAACATTAGAGTCAGACTGTGCCTTGGTGCAGCTGGATGCCAGGTCATTCATGGCCCTGGCTGGGGGCCTTGTGTAAGTGACCTCACCTGGCCGAGCCTGTTTCCTGATCTGTGAAATAGTACATATGTCAGAAGCCCCTTTTGAGGATTAGTCAGTCATTCACCAAGTATTTTACTTGGTTTCTAGAAAGTGCCAGACAGTTTACTAGGTGCCAGAAGTACAACAGACAAGACAAAACATAGTCTTGGTACTCCAGGATCTTACTCACTGGGGTAGGAGTCAGATAATTAAAAAGGCAACAAACAGATGAAACATTGCAAAGTGTGATAAGTACCCTGAAGAAGGCAGGCAGCAGGAGGGTTGCCTTCAGTTTAAGAAGCCAGGGAAAATTTCTCTGAGGAAGTGAGACTTGCTGAGACCAGAGAATCGAGAAGGAGACTATCAGTCAAAGAGCAAAGGGGGCCAGGCACGGTGGCTCATGCCTGTAATCTCAACACTTTGGGAGTTTGAGGCAGGCAGATCATTTGAGGTTGGGAGTTTGAGACCAGCCTGGCCAACACGGTGAAACCTGGTCTCTACTAAAAATAAAAAAATTAGCCAGGCATGGTGGTGCATGCCTGTAATCCCAGCTACTCAAGAGGCTGAGGCAGAAAAATTTCTTGATCCTGGGAGATGGAGCTTGCAGTGAGCCAAGATTGTGCTACGGCACAGCAGCTGGGTGAAAGAGTGAGACTCCATCTATAAATAAGTAAATAAATAAATAGCCAAAGAGAAGAACATTCCAGACAGAGGAATGAGACATGCTGGAACAGGAAGAGCTTGCTATGTTCTGGAAACAAACACATTTCTAGAGCACAAGAGGTGAGGTGAGAAGAAAAGCCTGTGATGAGATGGAGAGGAGAACCTTGCCGGCCCTGGCAGGAGTCTGGGCTCTCTTCTAAGTGAAATATAAGACACTGAAATGCTTCAGTGGAGAGGGACCTGTCCAGATTTGCATTCTAAAAACTTATTCTGCTGTGTAATCCAAGAAACACACTGAAGGTAGGATCAAAGATCTTGGATGTGGATGGAAAGAGGGAAAAAATAGTGAAAGCAAGTGTGACTCTTAGCTAAGTTTCTGGCCTGAGTGAAAGAGGAGAATATATTGCAATTTCTGATATGGATAAGACCTATATGAATAGGCACAAGTTTTGCGGTGGAGATGAGATAACATGTTAAATATCCTTTTCATGCCTGGCAATAGAACACACAATGTGGGAATTATTACCACCATCTGAACATCCTGTGTTCCATATCAATAACTTCTAGAAAATGAGTAAAAATAGTAACTTCTGTGTCCTTAAGTACAGTTTGCAAGCATAAAATAGAACAGAATTCTGAAACTGGATGGTGATAGGTTCTGTCTGAAATAAATTACAGAAAACTTCACTAAAAAATAAATGATGCAGACCAGGCACAGTGGCTCAAACCTGTAATCCTAGTACTTTGGAGGCTGAGGGGCTTTAAAAGAGCAGGTTTATGAACACACATTGTAAACTGTGAATATAGTATAATAACAATAATAGTCAATAGCTTGAAAAAGCTATGTACTACATAAATTGTAGCCTGTACTACAATTTTTTAGTTGTTCATGCTAGTTCTTCTTAACTTCACCTCACGTGGGGATACTGTGCACATGAATCCTTCACCATAAAGCCTGGAGCCTTATGTTTAAGGTTACTTTAAGGGGGTCCAAAGTGGCTCCTGCCGGAGGTCGGAGCACTTGCGAAGGCGAGGTCATGAGTTCAAGGCTAACCTGAGCAACCTTATAAGCTCAAACTGAATGGCCAAAAAAAAGGTTACTTTAGGGGCTAAATCATATCAAATATCAGTCTCAGGGCCAAAAAATTCTGTTGCAGCAAAGTTGACTATATAAACTTCTGAAAAGTGAATTCTATTTTCCAACTGATATCCTAATTAATATCAGAATCATGTCTCCCAGAAAATATTTCAGTGGATTAAATAGAAAAACTCATTTTCCTATTTAAAGAATTATAGAAGTTGCCTAATTATCTTTGAAGGGTCTTTGTCAACTAAAATAGTAGATGGTTCTGATTCTATTTTAGGATTCAGTCTGGGAGTTACCCTTTCTCAAACTGGGATGCCACTGGGCATATCCTGCTCTTATTTTCATGGGGTCTTAAAAACTTGTCTCCCTTCTTGATGTAGATCTGGTAAAGCTCAGTTTACTCAAACTTTGTTCCTTTTCTTTTTTTTTTTTTTTAAATTTTTTATTGGATTATAGGTTTTGGGGTACATGAGCAGAGCATGCAAGACAGTTGCATAGGTACACACATGGCAGTGTGCTTTGCTTTTCTTCTCCCCTTCACCCACATTTGGCATTTCTCCCCAGGCTATCCCTCCTCACCTCCCCCTCCCACTGGCCCTCCCCTTTTCCCCCCAATAGACCCCAGTGTTTAGTACTCCCCTTTCTGTGTCCATGTGTTCTCATTTTTCATCACCCACCTATGAGTGAGAATATGCGGTGTTTCATTTTCTGTTCTTGTGTCAGTTTGCTGAGGATGATGTTTTCCAGAGTTAGAAAAGGAACAAAGTCGTTTGTAGGGACTTTGTTCCTTTTCTAACTGTGTGGCCACAAAGGACAGAAATAGAATTTGTACTGATGTTACTGAAGGAAAAATCCAATGTAAAAATCTTTCTAACAACCAGAGATGACTAATAAAGAAGTAGCCAGTAATGAAGAAACTGAGTTACTATGGTAGTAGAAAATAAAGGGAACTCACCACTTACTGAGGATAAGCATCCATTTTAGGATATTACTGCTCATCCTTTATCTATTCTAACTAACTGTAGGCATCCTGGAAACAGCTTTTTAAATTTTGTTGCTTTCTGGATCTCTGGATGTACTGTAGATGTTTAGTAAATACATTTTTAATAATTGAAAAAATAACACAGAGGAAAATTCTGCACTTATTGAGTGGGGCATTGGAAAGCAAAACTTTAAGATGCTTTCACTGTGAGATTTTTGGAAGCATTCATCATTCTGTGGAAAATTGAATTCAATGGTAAGCATGTAATATGTTAGACTGTTGTCAATTTCTTCTTGCAATTCTGTGTTTAGAAAACTTTCTTTCTTATCTAAGGCCCCAACGTTATACTAAGACCACCGAGAACCGAGAAATCACTCTTCTTACTGTAAAGTGTCTGAAATTTCAAAGAGCTCTGCTGCCAAATTGTCTTTTAACCGCATAAGCCACATACCAATTGGAAAAATAGCTGATTCTGAAAAACTTTAAGTTTTATATTATGACAAATAAAACCCAAATTTGATAACTTCTGGATTCTACCAGACTTGTTTGTTTTAAATAAAATATACTTGAATTTCATATTATTCTCGAATACACTCAACATCCAGATTTAATTATGTCTGTGGTTAAGACTCATACTCTGAGTCTCAATTTTTTCTTGGATAGTAAAATCAATTTAATGGATTGAATGCAGAATTTTTTTATGATACAATGAAATTAAACAATATCAGAATGCATTATACCTAGTAAGGAAAAAAATTTTTTAATAAAATTTCCATTTTGGTAATTTAGATTTTCATATATGCATATATGGGTTGTGATATAAAATGTATTTCTTACAGTGAATCACATGCAAAAAATAGTTCTGTGGCCCTTTAAAATAATATCTACAGTATGTCAATAGTATAATGTATAAATGATATCCACAGTATGTAAGTATTTCAATATTTTCAGGAGGTCATTTTGATAGATAATCAGGCTCATACATGTGAAACTACTCAGTTCAAAATTTCTCATTAGCAGCAAAGGGAACAGATGATGCAGTTGCCAAGTTTCATGCACCTAGATTACCTGGAACTTAAAGAGGAAGATTTTACATCTTCCACAGAGAAAGTGAAGGTCAATTGGTGCTTTGCAACTCACAGTCCAGATGTAGATGCTCCTGCTTCCTTCCCCAGGGTCAGTGCACAGGCATTGTTTCTTTCCAGGAGTTATCTTGCTTCTACTTTTATAACCCACTCTTATTACTGTCTCCTCTACTCTTTTATTTTAGCACTTGGCAAATATGTAAGGCAAAGTTTACAGGAGTCAAATATTTCAAAGAATATTGTTCTTAAAAGGTTGTTAGAAAGGAGTCCCTTCTTCTGCCCTCCTTACTTCCCTTCCCCCTCTTTTCTTCACTCTCCCAAGACCACAAGACAAGTGTTTAAAAGCATTTTTGTTCTACAAAGTGGTCTGTGTCTCCGTTAGAATGGTAAGGTTCTATGTATGGTGGCAGTGGTTGAATAACTCAAAATGAAAAAGGTTAAGAGAATGTAAACAATTTTAAATTGCCTTTTTCAATTTTGTTTTAATAGCCTTAAATAGCTATACATAATATACATTTCATAAACTAAGGAAAATTAATTCTTATAAATATTATTTCAGGAGAAATAAAATATTAGGTGCATTTCACTTGGTAATATATTTTCCATTTACTGATTCTTTTCTAAAAGACTCCCCCTGCCCCAAATTTCTGTCTTATCAGTATAGTGGATAGAGAATATTTGACTTCAAGCTGAATCTATTTTCTGAATTTTTTTGAGTGACTATTCTCTAAGAAAAGTATTATTAAAAGCAGGCTTCCCCCAAATTGACTTTAATGACAATTATTTTCTTTGTATATGAGAAGGATATTTGGATTTCCCAAATGCATGTTAACTGAATTTTTGAACTGGATTTTTATGGCTAAATTTTCTCTATTTTTTTCTGTAATAGAAATATTATGTTACATTGTCTCCCTGAGAAATCTAAAGCTGAAGGCTCCATGATATGTGTCTTGCATTAAATAAAACTGCAGACAATAGCAAATTTATTTTTCTACTTTTCCATAGCTCCTATGCTAACTAACTTTTGAACTATGGCTATGCTGAGTGGATTTTCTTGTCAGGCTCTGTAAAATTGCATTTCAGAGAGAGCAAAAGCAACTTGAGTTTTCTGAAAGGGACCTGTGAGAGTGGACAAGTCACATGGCTTTTTTGGGCATCAATAACTTCTATTCCATAAAGTAAGAACTTTCAAATAGAATAATCTCCAGGGTTTCTTTTTTAAGTAGTTCTAGCAATAAAAAAGTGTTGATTCTGTTAACTAATACTTACTCATTTTAAGTTTAACAAAACCAATTTTTACATCATTGTAGCATTACAAATGTATTAGGTTTCTTTCAAGTTGACCAGAGAGAACTTCTTAAACATATATTGAATTTTGGTGTTCTAGATATAAATTTGAGCATTTCTTAATGAAGAAGGAAAGATTAAAACTTACATTGGCTCAGTTATACTGGAGCATGTTGAGAACATCTGACAAGGCAAGAGCAAAGACAACCCCAAGTATCTCCTCTCCTTTGTTGAAATATTTCCAGCAAAACATGACTGATCAAAAAAGACTCACAAATTAGATGACAGCCTATGCCTACAAAATATAATACAATTTGGTCAAGGTATATTAGATCAGTGGCTAAGAGCCTTGTGTTTCTTTTAGTAGTTACATAAACAGCTAGATGTGTTTGCATTTTTTAAGACTAAAAAAAGGGGAAATTGCCAACACAATTACCAAAATAATTAATTAAAATCCAAAAAAAACCACATGATTATCTCAATTGATACAGAGAAGACCTTTGACAAAATTCAACAACCCTTTATGCTAAAAACACTCAATAAACTTGGTATTGATGGAACGTACCTCAAAATAATAAAAGCTATTTACTACAAACCAACAGCCAATATCATACTGAATGGGCAAAAACTGGAAGCATTCCCTTTGAAATCTGGCACTAGACAAGGAGGCCCTCTCTCACCATTCCTATTCAATATAGTACTGGAAGTTCTAGCCAGAGCAATCAGGCAAGAAAAAGAAATAAAGGGTATTCAAATAAGAAAGGAGGAAGCCAAGTTGTCTCTATTTGCAGATGATATGATAGTATATCTAGAAGACCCCATTGTCTCAGCCCAAAATCTCCTGAAACTGATAAGCAACTTCAGCAAAGTCTCAGGTTACAAAATCAATCTGCAAAAATCACAAGCATTCCTATCCACCAATAACAGACTTAAAGAGAGCCAAATCAAGAACGAACTGCCATTCACAATTGCTACAAAGAGAATAAAATACTTAGGAATACAACAAACAAGGAATGTAAAGGACCTCTTCAAGAAGAACTACAAACCACTGCTCAATAAAATAAGAGAGAACACAAACAGATGGAAAAACATTCCACGTTCATGGTTAGGAAGAATCAATATCGTGAAAATGGCCATACTGCCCAAAGTAATTTACAGATTCAATGCTATTCCCATCAAGCTACCAATAACCTTATTCACAGAACTGGAAATAACTACCTTAAACTTCATATGGAACCAAATGAGAGCCTACATGGCCAAGTCAATTCTAAGTAAAAAGAACACAGCGGGAGGCATCACACTACCAGACTTCAAACTATACTACAAGTCTACAGTAATCAAAATAGCATGGTACTGGTATCAAAACAGAGATATAGACCAATGGAACAGAACAGAGTCATCAGAGGCAACACAGCATATCTACAACCATACAATCTTTGATAAACCTGACAAAAACAAGCAATGGGGAAAGGATTCCCTGTTAAATAGATGGTGTTGGGAAAACTGGCCAGCCATGTGCAGAAAGCAGAAAATGGACCCCTTCCTGACACCTTACACTAAAATTAACTCCAGATGGATTAAAGACTTAAACATAAGACCTAACATCATAAAAACCCTAGAAGGAAATCTAGGCAAAACCATTCAGGACATAGGAGTAGGTAAGGACTTTACGACAAAAACACCAAAAGCATTGGCAACAAAAGCCAAAATAGACAAATGGGACCTAATCAAACTCAACAGCTTCTGCACGGCAAAAGAAACAGTCACTAGAGTGAGTTGGCAACCAACAGAATGGGAAAAAATTTTTGCAGTTTACCTATCTGACAAACAGCTGATATCCAGAATTTACAAAAAACTAAAACAGATTTACAATAAAAAACAAACAAGCCCATTCAAAAGTGTGCAAAGGATATGAACAGACACTTTACAAAAGAAGACATACATGAGGCCAACAAACATATGAAAAAATGCTCATCATCACTGGTCATGAGAGAAATGCAAATCAAAACTACATTGAGATACCATCTCACACCAATTAGAATAGTGATCATTAAAAAATCTGGAGACAACAGATGCTGGAGAAAATGTGGAGAAATAGGAACACTTTTACACTGCTGGTGGGAAAAACCATTGTGGAAGACAGTGTGGCGATTTCTTAAGGACCTAGAAATAGAAATTCCATTTGACCCAGCAATCCCATTACTGGGTATATATCCAAAAAATTATAAATCGTTCTACTATAAGGACACATGCACACGAATGTTCATTGCAGCACTGTTTACAATAGCAAAGACCTGGAATCAACCCAAATGCCCATCGATGATAGACTGGACAGCGAAAATGTGGCACATATACACCATGGAATATTATGCAGCAATCAGAAATGATGAGTTTGTGTCATTTGTAGGGACATGGATGAACCTAGAGAACATCATTCTCACCAAACTGATACAAGAACAGAAAATGAAATACCACATGTTCTCACTCATAGGTGGGTGTTGAACAATGAGAACACATGGACATAGGGAAGGGAGCACTACACACTAGGATCTGTTGGGAATAGGGGAGGGACAGTGGGGGGTGGGGAGTTGGGGAGAGATAGAATAAGGAGAAATGCCAGATATAGGTGAAAGGGAGGAAGGCAGCAAATCACACTGCCACGTGTGTAACTCTGCAACTATCTTGCATGTTCTTCACATGTACTCCAAAACCTAAATTGCAATTAAAAAAAAAAATCCAGCCCCATAAGCAACAGCTGGCTGCAGTTGTCCCAAGTGTGCCCTGAGGCCACGGATTCTTGCAACTCCTTTCTCCAGAAAGGAATGCTGCCATTATCTCATTCTTAATGGAAAACCACCTCTCCCGTCACACCCCTATAAATGGTTGAACTTAAAGAGCTTTTCCTTAATCCAGAAATGAAGGTAATAAAAATTAAAGTAGGCTGTTCAACTATAAGTCTTAGGAAGCTTCCAAAAGCCTTCATTCCTACACATAAGCTCCTAAAGAGGAGGCCTCAGGTTAGGGAGATAACCAATACTACTTTTTGGAGTCTGGAAATGTTCTCCCCAACTCCATTGGTCTTTTAAGTAAGGAACCCAGAATAAAAAATAAATATTTGAGAAAGACACAGGAACTATATTTTGATCTTACAAATCCTTTGTTTTAACCTTATTTATTGAAAAATTTTATATATATCTCTACTTTTATATATATCACAAGGTGAGGTCCTTGTGAGGGACCCCCTCTTCTTCTGCCCAGAATGTTCTTCTTTCCTGTCCCTGTCAATGTGAAAATTGGTTTTGATTTAAAATGATTAAATATTAGTTAACAGAATCAAGTTTTTTATTTCTAGAAAGACTTAAAAAATAGATCCCACATTGATCTATTTTTAGGCTTTGTGGTGACACAGCCTGGAACTTAAGGGACACTCAGATATATATAAAAGTAGAGAGGGTAATATAATGCACCCCTTGTATGAATCTTTAAGCTTCAACAGTGATCAACTTCTAGCTCATCTTGTTCATTGTTTTGAAGCTAATCCCAGCCATCATGTCATTTTAGAGGTTTTAGAGATTCTGTGTGTATATGTAAAAGCGTTTTGCTCTGTCACTCAGGCTGCAGTGCAGTTGAGAGATTATAGCTCACTGCAGCCTTGACCTCCAAGCTCAAGTGATTCTTCTCCCTTAGCCTCCTGCATATCTGGAACCCTAAGAATGTGTCATTATACTCAGCTATTGTTTTATTTATTTTTGCAGAGACAGGGTCTTGTTATATTGCCTAGGCTGGGCTCAAACTCCTGGCCTCAAGTGATCCTCCTGACTTGGCCTCTGAAAGTTCTGGGATTGCGGGCATGAACCATCACACCTGGCTTAGAGATAATTTTTTAACATAAAATTATCTTCCCCTTCTCAGAGGTCAGGAAATCTAAATGAAGGAAGAAAAATGAAAACCTCAGCTAAAATCATTACAGTTGTTAAGATATGTTATATAAACTTGTTATACTCTAAGTACAGTTTTCATTTTAGCCTCAAAATTGATAATTTTCAATCATGAGTCAACAAATATTTATTGAGTGTCCCTTAAGTTCCAGGCTGTGTCACCACAAAACCTAAAAATAGTCAATGTGGGATCTATTTTTAAGTCTTTCTAGAAATAAAAAACTTGATTCTGTTAACTAATATTGAATCATTTTAAATCAAAACCAATTTTTACATTGACAGGGACAGGAAACAAGGACATTCTGGGCAGAAGAAGGAGGGTCCCTGACAAGGACTTCACCTTCAAGCCTGAAACCATGGCCCAAAGTGAGAACAATCCCTGTTGTCCCACTGGAATGTTGCCTTTGCCAAAACCACCCATGGCCTGCCCCACTCCCCATCCTCTGCCCATTAAAACCACAGGCTCAGCCAGCAGAGAGAGGAGCAGAGGAGATGCAGCTGGATGTCAGATACTACAGTTGGAGAGAAGCTGCTTGACTTCAGAGGGACAGCTTGATGGCACAGCTTTGGAGACAAGTTGGGCCATCTCCAGCCAGACTCCATAGGAAGATTATCTTCCCCCAATCCATCCTCTCTTCAGCTTCCCTTCCTGCTGAGAGCCTCCTTCATTGGCAATAAAATACCCCATTTTGACCATTCTTCAAATTCATTTATGCAACATTCCTTCTGGACACCAGATAAAAACTCAGGTGCAGGTGCAAAAGGCTGTCACACTGACACTCTACTGAGCTGTTAACACTTAAGCTGTCCATGGATGGCAAAGCTAAAAGTGCACTGAGAGTAACACTCCTTCTGGGGCTTCAGGGGTCACAGGCAACCCCAAGATGATTTGATAACTGCATGAATTATATAACTGATACATTCAAGAGAAAAATATTTTTAAAAATTGAAGCTTGCATTATTAAAAATTATGCATATAAAAATAGATATAGGTAAACATATCCATTCATGTATACATTGCAGTCAAATTGTGAGGTAAATTTTTCATTGAATTTACATTTTTAAACAATGAATGTACATGTTTTAGGTGCATTTTGCCTAAATAAAGTGGTAGCCAAATATGAAATATTGATATTGACCACTATAGAAGCAAGCACATAAGAAGAAAAGCACTAATACAGGAAAGAAACTGATTCATAATTGTAAATAGTGTGCAAATCGGGTTTTTTTAATTTATACTGGTTTCAGTAGTGAGTTTCTAAAATAAGTCAGCAAATGAATAAAAGTATCAAGTTACCAATGAAAATTCTAAACAACTGCAAATAATTTAGATTCCCGAGTAATTAATCTTGAATCCCGGATCACCTTTATCAAGAGGAAGACTGAGAAAATAGATAAGCTCTCCATCCTGCCTAGAAGGTCAAGGACACAGTTGGCATCATCAGCTCCACATTCCTAAGGGGAGGACCCTTCATCAAGAATGCAAAAAATGGTTTCTTGGTCTGGATAAAACCATTGGTTCTGGGGCTGTATTTCTGCTGGTGCATGGCAAGGCAGCATGCAGCACTTTACAAATAGCATGCTTTGATGCTATTCAGCTATTTAATAAAATATTTGCTGACATGGGAAAACAGCACCCTGTATGTTGTTAAGAAAAAAACAGGTGCAAAGCTGTAAATGTAATTTGATACAATTTTTGTCAAACAACATAAGATACATAAAAAAACATTATAAGGCTTTGCCAAACATAATAGAAGACACCCACGTGCAACAGGATTTAGGGTAGCTTTTTTTCCTGTTTCTTTTGCGTTTTTATTTGTTTTCCAAGCTTTTGGCTGTATGTGTTATTTCTGAAGTATAGAACAGTTATTTTAAAACATAGAAGGAAGTGAGGCAACAATAAAGTGATACTGAGAGTAAACAAAACACAATATATTTGTAAGTGCTTAGTAAAAAAATCAGCGCCCTACCACAGCACATAATATTTCAAAGTAACCACAACATACTATGTTAAAGATTTAATTTAAATTATAATGTGAGGCTGAAATAGGAGTTATTATAAATATTGTGTAGTTATTAGGTATTGCTAGACCTCATTAGCTAATCAAAATTTATCAAGAAAAAATGCACATGAAATTGCAGTTGCCAACATATAGACTCATTTATAAATCTTTAAAAATATTACTGACATGTTAGAGACCATGACATCATGTTTGAATCAACAATATTTAAATCAACCAATATACAGGAATTCCCTGTTATTTGTGAAGAATAGGTTCCAAGACCCCCAGTGCATACCCGAAACTGCAGATATTAATAGTACTAAATGCTATATATACCAGGTTTCCCTATACATTAATACCTATTATATAGTTTAATTGATCAATTAGGCATATTAAGAAATCAACAGTAATGGATAATAAACAGAACGACTATAACAATATGCCAGCATCTCTACCCTTTCACTTTGAGGTCATCATTAAATAAAGTAAGAGTTACTTGAACACAAGCACTGCAATACCATGACAGTTCATCTGATCACCAACACAGCTACTAAGTGACTCACAGGCAGGCAGCATATAGAGCAGGAATGTGGATACCCTAAACAAAGGGATGATTTATGTCCCATGCAGGGCTGAGTGGAACAGTGAGAGATTTAAAATTTATAAATTGTTTATTTCTGGAATTCTTCATTTGATAGTTTTTGTCCCCAGTTGACAGCAGGTAACAAACCACAAATAAGGGGGGAACTACTGCATGTGTTATGATTTTAGGGGAAAAAGCCATTGAGGGTGGAATTTCTGAGCTTCCCGTAGGTTGCATTGACATGAAGAAACCACTCCTTCTACAAGGCAGTCACTACTTCTTTGATTTCTATTTCCAGTGTGTAGCATGTGCTGGAAGGTATTGCCCAGTAAATATCTGTGCCATGAAGAGGGCCAAAGTCTTGCTTACGGTGGTGAATGTGCTAAAAGTAATCCCAAGGTCCATATTGTAGAAATACTCCTTTGTATTAGAGTCTTGCCAACACACAGCACACTTACTATTAAACCAATAGGATTATCAGTATTGATAAAAAATAATGATCATTTCCTTAAACTTACTCGATACTTGCTTATTCACTGATTAGTCATCAGTCACAGGCTGTAAAGTCGGAAGGAAAAACTTCTGGCTCCTGCTGTAAATTCTCAAAAATACTTGTAAAGTCTTTTCATTTTTTCTCCTTTGACTTTCAGAAACTCCTGCTTTATCAAATCAACTAAAATAAGAAAGACTTTTGGTTTAGCTTAGTATTCCCTGAATTTATGGGAAAGCCAATGGCTTTTTTACTGACTAGATCTGTATGCCAACTTGGGAATATCAATTCTCAGAAAGCATTACTTCTGTCTCTTCATATTTGATTTTGTTTGACTCTCCTGTGCTGCTTTGCCTATATGGTTACTTAAAAAGGGCTGTTCAGAATGCCCGGTTTGGTTGCTGAAGGTGATTGATAAGTGATACACTTTTATCCTTACACAGTTTGTCCCTGTCAAACTGTTTCCAAGTACTCTGTAAACTAGGAACTTGGTTTGTAAGTTCCAATCCCCAGGAATCCTCAAGAACAAGGAGCTGACCCTGCTGTTCCTATATTAAAAGCAAATCCAGAAAGAAAGATGCCTTGCTGGGCACATGCCTATTTACCTCAATACAGATGGAGAAGGACATGTTGATCACTTGGGCTCCCTTCCAAGTTCACTGAAATTTGGTATTTATTCCTTTGTGCATTGTTTCAACAAATATTGGTTTAGTGCTAACAATGTACAGAGTTCTGTTTTAGGTTCTCCAGGGATATATAGTTGTAGAAGACACAACTCTAACCCTCAATAAATTTACATTCCATGCCAGTTTACAATCTAGTTAGTTCAGGCAAATTCTCTCCCAAATAAATAATACAAATAAGACCAATTCCCATCCAAAGTCAGTGGCCTGTCTATTTTAAAAAATGTTAGAAACTGCCTAATTTCTGTGTGTTTTTTTCTGTTTTTTGTTTTTGTTTTTGTTTTTGAGACAGAGTCTCACTCCATCACCAGGTGCCAGGCTGGAGTGCAGTGGTGTGACCTCGGCTCACTGCAATATCTGCCTCCCGAGTTCAAGCAATTCTCCTGCCTCAGCTTTCTGAGTAGCTGAGACTACAGGCACGCCACCATGCCCAGCTAATTTTTTTTGTATATTTAGTAGAGACAGGGTTTCAACATGTTGGCCAGGATGGTCTTGATCTCTTGACGTCGTGATCTGCCTGCCATGGCCTCCCAAAGTGCTGGGATTACAGGCATGAGCCACTCTTCTTTTTCTTTTTAAATCTCTTTTTGTATTTTATTCTTTGTTTTTCTTTTTCTTCCATTTTTTTCCGTGTGTTTTTTTAAAAGGTGTATCTACAGAGTCTCAAATAGGAAAATTCAAATTGTTAATTCCTAAGTACAAATTAAAGTTCCTGCTCTACTTTCTTAGAAGACTCAGAATAACAAAAGAATCTGGAAGAATTAAAAGAATCTAAGATCAGAGCTGAACTGAAGGAGATTGAGACTCGAAAAACCCTTCAAAAAATCAATAAATCCAAAAGCTGGTTTTTTGAAAAGATCAACAAAATAGACAGACCACTAGCCAGATTGATTAAAAATAAAAGAGAGAACAACCAAATAGATGCAATAAAAAATGATAAAGGGGAAATCACCACAGATTCCACAGAAATTCAAACCATCATCAGAGAATATTACAAACAACTCTATGCACATAAACTAGTAAACCTGGAAGAAATGGATAAATTCCTGGACTCCTGTGTCCTCCCAAGCCTAAACCAGGAGGAAGCTGAAACTATGAATAGATCAATAACAAGGTCACAAGTCGAGGCAGCAATTAAGAGCCTACCACACAAAAAAAGCCCAGGTCCAGACGGGTTCACAGCCAAATTCTACCAGACACACTAAGAGGAGCTGGTACCATTCCTTCTGAAACTATTCAAAATAATCCAAAAAAAGGGAATCCTTCCCAAATCATTTTATGAGACCAACATCATCCTGATACCAAAACCCGGCAGAGACCCAATGAGAAAAGAAAACTTCAGGCCAATATCAATGATGAACATAGATGCAAAAATCTTCAATAAAATATTGGCAAGCCGATTGCAACAGCAAATCAAAAAACTTATTTCTCATGATCAAGTAGGATTCATCCCGGGGATGCAAGACTGGTTCAACATATGCAAGTCTATAAACGTAATTCACCACATAAACAGAACCAAAAACAAAAACCACATGATTATCTCAATTGATGCAGAGAAGGCATTTGACAAAATTCAACAGCCCTTTATGCTAAAAACCCTCAATAAACTCGGTATCGATGGAATGTATCTCAAAGTAATAAAAGCTATTTATGACAAATCAACAGCCAATATCATACTGAATGGGCAAAAACTGGAAGCATTCCCTTTGAAATCCGGCACTAGACAAGGATGCCCTCTTTCACCACTCCTATTCAATATAGTACTGGAAGTTCTAGCCAGAGCAATCAGGCAAGAAAAAGAAATAAAGGGTATTCAAACAGGAAAGGTAAAAGCCAAATTGTCTCATTTGCAGAGGACATGATAGTATACCTAGAAGACCCCATCACCTCAGCCCAAAAACTCCTGAAACTGATAAGCAACTTCAGCAAAGTCTAACGATATAAAATTAATGTGCAAAAATCACAAGCATTCGTCTACACCAATAACAGACTTAAAGAAAGCCAAATCAAGAACGAACTGCCATTCACAATTGCTACAAAAAGAATAAAATACCTTGGAATACAACTCACAAGGAACGTAAGGGACCTCTTCAAGGAGAACTACAAACCACTGCTCAACGAAATCAGAGAGGACACAAACAGATGGAGAAACATTCCATGTTCATGGTTAGGAAGAATTAATATCGTGAAAATGGCTATACTGCCCAAAGTAATTTACAGAATCAACGCTATCCCCATCAAGCTACCATTGACTTTCTTCACAGAACTGGAAAAAACCACCATGAACTTCATATGGAACCAAAAGAGAGCCCGCATAGCCAAATCAATTCTAAGCAAAAAGAACACAGCGGGGGGCATCACACTACCAGATTTCAAACTATACTACAAGGCTACAGTAATCAAAACAGCATGGTACTGGTACCAAAACAGACCAATGGAACAAAACAGAGGCACTGGAGGCAACACAACATATCTACAACTATACAATCTTTGATAAACCTGACAAAAACAAGCAATGGGGAAAGGATTCCCTGTTTAGCAAATGGTGTTGGGAAAACTGGCTAGCCATGTGAAGAAAGCAGAAACTGGACCCCTTCCTGAAACCTTACAGTAAAATTAACTCCAGATGGATTAAAGACTTAAACATAAGACCTGGCACCATAAAAACCCTAGAAGGAAATCTAGGCAAAACCATCCAGGACATAGGAGTAGGCAAGGACTTCATGAACAAAACACCAAAAGCATTGGCAACAAAAGCCAAAATAGACAAATGGGACCTAATGAAACTCCACAGCTTCTGCACGGCAAAAGAAACAGTCACTAGAGTGGATCGGCAACCAACAGAATGGGAAAAAATTTTTGCAGTTTACCCATCTGACAAAGGGCTGATATCCAGAATTTACAAAGAACTCAAACAGATTTACAGGAAAAAAACAAACAAGCCCATTCAAAAGTGGGCAAAGGATATGAACAGACAATTTACGAAAGAAGACATATATGAGGCCAACAATCATATGAAAAAATGCTCATCGTCACTGGTCATCAGAGAGATGCAAATCAAAACCACATTGAGATACCATCTCACGCCAGTTAGAATGGCGATCATTAAAAAATCTGGAGACAACAGATGCTGGAGAGGATGTGGAGAAAAAGGAACACGTTTACACTGTTGGTGGGAGTGTAAATGAGTTCAACCATTGTGGAAGACAGTGTGGCGATTCCTCAAGGCCTTAGAAATAGAAATTCCATTTGACCCAGCAATCCCATCGCTGGGTATATATCCAAAGGACTATAAATCGTTTTACTATAAGGACACATGTACACGAATGTTCATTGCAGCACTGTTTACAATAGCAAAGACTGGAATCAACCCAAATGCCCATTGATAATAGACTGGATTGGAAAAATGTGGCACATATACACCATGGAATATTATGCAGCAATCAGAAATGATGAGTTTGTGTCATTTGTAGGGACATGGATGAATCTGGAAAACATCATCCTCAGCAAACTGACACAAGAACAGGAAATGAAACATCGCATATTCTCACTCATAGGCGGGTGATGAAAAATGAGAACACATGGACACAGGGAGGGAAGTACTAAACACTGGGGTCTATTGGGGGAAAATGGGGAGGGCCAGTGGGAGGCGGAGGTGAGGAGGGATAGCCTGGGGAGAAATGCCAAATGTGGGTGAAGGGAAGAAAGGAAGCAAAACACACTGCCATGTGTGTACCTACGCAACTGTCTTGCATGTTCTGCTCAAGTACTCCAAAACCTAAAATGCAATGAAAAATTTAAAAAAAAAGAATCTAAGGTCAGAATTTTAAAAAGGAAACTTAACTCATATGAATGGTGTAACGTGGCTTCTCTGCAGTAAATAGTAATTCATCAAAGTGACAGATTAAGTTATATAACACAGCTTCTAGGACATTCGCAGATGTAGTCTTTGTTTTTCTTATACATACTTAGATTTTCCTTAACCAGTTGAACATTCCAGTTCTTTCTTCATTCCTTAATCCCTTAGCCCACTCTCCATAATATTCCTATTCCTCTGCTTAGTTCTCTGCTATCTTTGGCCACACTAATTTCTTTCAGAGACCATTGAAGGCTATTAAATATCTATTCCAGAAATTCCTCCAATGCTCATGTCATCAAGGCATAGAGAGGTATTTTTGCAGTAGACAGCTCCTCCATCCGTCAAACAAAAATAAACAGTTCTCTAACAAACTGAAATATTAGTGTTGATAATCCTGGCCCAATTGTTTTATCATCTGGGTTTTTTGTTCTATCCTCTTAATTAGATTGGGCCACACATTATGGCATGCTGTAAAAAAGTTTCTGAAGGGCAGAATTTGTGGAAGAGAGAGAGTTCTAAACTGGAAGACTCAAAAATTAAAGATATCACAAATGAGAGCAGATAAAATGTTCACATTCTAACTTTTTTTTGAAAGAAAACAATCCTCAGAGGCAAAAAGAATTATTATTAGTGGTAGAAAGAAAAATACACACAGGCTGAAGATTAGACACTAAAACTGGGAGCAAAAAGGCAGTGTAAATAAGTACAAAAGTGCACATAGAAAATGTTGTAGTTAAGAGAAAAAATTAAGAAAGGCATCAGATTGAACCAAAAGAAAAGCAGTGAAAGAATTATGAAACTCTAGAAACAGAAGTCAGAAACAAAAGGTAACTGAGAACTTCAAAATATAGAGGCTTAGAAGATGAAAGGATAGGCCAGGTGAGGTGGCTCACATCTGTAATCCCAACACTTTGGGAGACTGAGGTGGGTGGATCACCTGAGGTCAGGAGTTTGAGAGCAGCCTGGCCAACATGGCAAAACCCCATCTCTACTAAGAATACAAAAATTAGCCAGTCGTGGTGGCAGGCACATGCAATCACAGCTACATTGGAGGCTGAGGCAGGTGAACCACTTGAACCTGGGAGGTGGAGGTTGCAGTGAGCCGAGATTGCACCATTGCACTCTAGCCTAGGAGATAAGAGTGAAACTCTCTCTCAAAAAGAAAATAAAGGAAGAAAAGAAGATGAAAGGAAAACTGGAAGAAATGTAAAGATAGGAGGAGTGGCTTAAAAGTGCCTCAAATAATTACCAAAAAGAAAAAATAATATTTTGCATAGAATAATTCTTGCAATGGAAACTTCAGAGAGTTATACCTCCTGTATGTTTGCATGCTCACCGAGTTACTTTATTCCTTAACTGAAATTTCACAGAAAAAAATCATTCCTTCTGAAGCAGTCTTTCACAAAAGATTGTGGCAGTATCTACTGTTTACATCAGAAAAATGCTACTTTTGGGAAAAATCAGGATTCTCTGTTTTGGAGAGTGGGATGGGAAAACAATCTTATCACAGCTTCCTGGAATGAGACAAAAAATAAATTGCTTTCACCAAGGTTCAACAAATGCTAATCCCACCATCAATTTAGTTAGTCTGTCTTTCTGTAGCAACATTGACTTTGAGTCATCTGAACAGATTCTTGGTGTCATCAGTGTAACTAGCGTTGCTTGAATATACCCTGTATGTCTCTAAGGTCTGAAGTTAGTGGAACTGGACGAACTCCATAGTTTAGGACACCAGAAGAGTCTAGAAACCAATCATTGGCATGCATGGGACACTAAGGAAATGTTGCACTAGATAAATGTCTTTCTTCTCTCCCACTCTTTTCAAAATCCAGGATGTAGGGCATCTCTGACCTACATACTTGGCCCAATCTACCAACTCTTTAATATTCAGGGTACCACTGCAGTTTGAATCTACCCACAAGATGAATAACTGGAATGCATAATCATTTAGTAAAACCAGTTATGTCATATACGGGGAAACTGTAGCCTGAGTTGAAGTTTCATACTCACACTTTTGATGATGCCAGCACAGGTCTAGTGACTGCGTGGTAAATGGTGGCCTCTGGGGGCAGTGGAATGGCCAGGATGTAGGTTTAAATAGTTAAAGCTTTAGGTTGTTTTCTACTATGGAAATGGGAGGTTTATGGGAAATCCCTAAAGCTCCGGCCAACAGCAAGTCTTAATAAAATTTGGTTAGTAAAATGAACAAATGAATGAATGATTTTTATAACTTCTCTCAAAGCATTAGGTGATTGCAGTCACCTCCCTCACTGCCTGATCACCCCCAGTCCACTACAGTAGAGTCAGCATAGGCAATAATCTAAGGACAGTAATATTTTGACTTGGCATCCCTGCATTTATTAGTTTCTTTCACCAGTTGATAAAACCATTTGATATGAAGTATGAGGGACTTATGTGTTTCCTTCATGCATCTTTTGTTGAAGCAGTTTTATGTTCATATCAATATTCAGCAAAAGATACAGAGCATTCTCATATGCCCCACAAACATACAGTCTCCCCCACTATCAAAATCCTTCACCTGTGCCCTGAGGAATGAAATGTTCCAGTGATATGGAAAAAAAAAAATCCTGCACCAGAGTGGTGCATTTCTTAGAATCAGTGAAGCTCCATTGGCACATCATTACTACCCAAAGTCTACCATTTACAGTAGGGTTTACTCTTGGTACTGTATGGTCTGTGGGTTTTAGCAAGTGTATAATGGTGTGTACACACTGTTATAGTATCATATGGGATAATCTCACTGCGTTAAAAGCCCTCTGTGCTCTGCCTATTCATCACTTCCTCCTCCTCACCCCCCTGCAACCACTGATCATTTTACTCTAACATTTTGCCTTTTCTAACAAGTGATATAGATGGAATCGTATAATATGTAGCCTTTTCAGATTGCCTTACTTCATTTAATAATATACACTTAACATTCCTCCACATCTTTTCGTGGCTTGTTAGCTCATTTTCTTCTAGTGCTGAATATTTTATTGCCTGGACATACCACAGTTTATTTTTCTATTTACCTACTCTAGGACAACTTGGTTGCTTCTAAGTTTGGGCAATTATAAATAAAACTTGTAGAAATTTTAACTTCTTTGGGCAAATACCAAAAAGTACAATTCCTAGATCTATGGTAATAGTGTTTGGTTTTGTAAGAAACTGGCAGACATTCTTCCAAGGCAGCTGTATCATTTTGCATTTCCAGCAGCAATGCATGAGGGTTCCTGTTGTTCCATGTCCTTGTCAGCATATGATATTGTCAGCGTTCTGGATTTGGGCTGATGTAATAGATGTATAATAGCATCATTGTTGTTTTTATTTGCAATTCCCTAGTGACATATGAAGATAAGCATCTTCTTATATGCTTATTTTACATCTGTAGGTCTTCACTCGTGAGGTGTCTCTTCATGTCTTTTACCCATTTTTTAATTCATGTTTTCTTGTTGTTGAGTTTAAAGAGTTCTCTGTATATTTTGGATAACTGTTATAGTATTTTCTCAGATATGCCTTTTGCAAATATTTTCTCCCAGACTATGGCTTGTCTTATCATTCTCTTCAACTTCCTGTATCTTCAAATGGGAGCCACAGAAGAGACTGCTTAATCCAAAGCAGGATTTCTAAATCTCAGTCCATACTATAGGCACTTTGGGCTCAATCATTCCCCTGTTGTGGGGACTGTTCTGGGCACTATAGTATGCTTGGCAACATCCGTGTTCTCTATCCATTAGATGCCAGGAACAGTCCCCATCCCAGTTGTGACAATAAAAAAATATCATTAGGCAAATATTCTCTGGTGGCAAAATTATCCCTGGTTGACAACTTCTAATCAAAAGGAATGACTTCCTAATGGTGAAATTTAAGTCATTAGTAAAAAAAGGGAGGTGCAGAAATATTTTGGCTCAACATCCTTTTCAGTCCACCAGCAATGGTAGATTTGAAATAATCTGAGGCTGTTGGGTATGGTGATTATGCATCCTAATTTGTCTAGTATATGTTTACACCTATAGTCATGGCAAAATTATTAATTGCACCTTCTTTTACTCTCAAAGCTATCCCAGTTTAGATAATAAATGAAAAGTCCATTCTGGAACCTTTAAGGACTGTAATTTGAATTTGTGCCCTCCTTGTGGTCCTCTGGACTGGGGTGTCTGAGATAGTAAGCAATTGCTGTATGCAGCCACAAATCTGGTCATTCATATGCTTTATATTCATGTGCTTGTCCATGAGGCAGTGGAGAATCAGAGATCTCCAGAAAGCCTTGGTTGTATAATTTACATGGCACTGGAGTAAAAGACAAAAGAGGATCAAAGTATTTTGTGTACGTGTGTGTCTGATTTAATGAGTACTTATCAATGCCTAGATTCTGATTTCCTTCCTGGTGTATGAGCAGCAAATTCACCATGGTGTAACTCTACACAATGGGAAGGAACAATTAGTGTGTGATTTTTAACTGCTGTTGAAATCTGTAACATATCTGTGATATTATGCTTTTCTCCTGTTTATATCAGAATATAACACAGGTCAGAGCCAGGACAGGAATAAAGCAAGTGACTCAAAAAGTTTCTGTGTATTAATTTTGGGTATATTTATTGCAGGAATTGCCCTCTTTTAATTTTTATTTTGGAGTGTAAAAATCAGGCAATAATATTTAAAATGCTCTTAAACATTAGCACTTTTTTTATAAATAAATAAGAGCTATTATTTAGCTATTATTATTGCTAAACTCAGGGTTGCTACTATAACCAAACATGAACTCTAACCTTTTGACAGCCCAAGCAAGGAATAAAATAAACATTAAAAACTAGTCACTTATCTGCGTTTATGATGTTAAAGTTAAAGGAAGCCTATTAGTTCATCAGGAGGGCACATTCTGTTTTTCTAGCTTTGTAATCTAACATTAATTTAACAAAGTCTTATTTACTATACATGAGATTAAAAGACAAAATGAGCAGTATCTTTAGAAGTAGTTTTACAAAAATTGCAAAAATGTCTTTCTGTAGATACTTTAATTTCTTATATTCTTCCCAATAATCACCAAGAGCAGCGTAAGAAGCCTAGCGATCACAGGTAATGGGACTGAGTGTTGACTGTGTCAGGCTCTACAATAGTGCTTTGCCTGCTTTAACTCATTTAATCTTTATAAATAAGTTATGATGTAAAGGTAGGATTCAAACGCAGAAAGTATGCTCTGGAGCCCAGATCTTGGCTCTTGCTATTAGATGCTAAAGTGACCTATGGAATTTGAATGTGTTGCTTCCTGGTGCTTGGGCTTGCTGCAGGGTCAGAGATGATTAATGCTAGAGAAGTAAATTGTTAGCACACACTACAGGATCTTTTGCTAGATTCTAGAATTTTGATGCTCTCAGATACTTTTGTGCTAGTAGGTGTTAGCTGAAAATTCAAGGCTAAACTTTTTGGCATCCACTTAAATTATGTGTTTAATTGAATTTTCAATTTAGAGTCAGAAAGCATCTGTTATGACTTTGGATGACTTCTACAGGCTCTTGAATGGAGCATGTGTGCCAAGGAGGCTATTTGGGCATCACACAGCTCTTACAAAAGAGGACTTTCCTAAACTGAATGTAAATGAAGTAGAAATATAAGAATTACAGCCAGGCGCAGTGGCTCACACCTGTAATCCCAGCACTTTGGGAGGCCAAGGCGGGTGGATCACGAGGTCAAGAGATCGAGACCATCCTGGTCAACATGGTGAAACCCCATCTCTACTAAAAATACAAAAAATTAGCTGGGCATGGTGGTGCGTGCCTGTAATCCCAGCTACTCAAGAGGCTGAGGCAGGAGAATGGCCTGAACCCAGGAGGTGGAGGTTGCAGTGAGCCAAGATTGAGCCATTGCACTCCAGCCTGGGTAACAAGAGCGAAATTCCATCTCAAAAATAAATACATTTCTTTTGAAAGCAAGGGATTTAAAAAATTATAGAAAAATTAGTGTGGGAAGGAATATCTGCTGCCCCAGATAGCTGTGTCATGCCGCACTCCCAACACAAAGTCTATTTGAGTTCTCTTTTAGCTGTGGCAGAGGGAAGGCCCACCAGGCTAAATGAAATTCCAGGACACAAATCTGATAAAAGTAACAAAAAGGAATCATGAGCAATAAAATAAAATTGTAAAACAAATTGGTAGGAAGCGTTAGTGTTGCTAGGTACTTACCTGCTATCAATGGAGAAGAGCTATATAAATCGTGGATGTGGGAACAACCCTCTGGTTTGGAACCGTTTTGGTGATTGAATGCTAATTCAGAAAAGGAGACTAAAGTAAGAAGGGCAATTTTCCTCCTTAAATATCCCATATCCCTTTCCTTTGCTGCAGCACACAGAAAAATGTTCACATTATGCTGAACTACTTTTCTGTTTATCCTCCAAATTAGCTGTGAATTCTTTCCTTCCAACTTTAAGTCTTCCTAGGCCTCTCAATTCCACTTGTCTTCTGATATTAGATTCTCTTCAAGGCCAGGACCTCTGGAATCTTAGCTTCATTTCTGAGGTAATTTCTGCTGGAAGACAAAGTTTGACACATCAGCTTTTAATATGTGCTGTGGCAATTGGTGGAGACAGGGAGGGAGGAAATGGGAGAGGAAGAAGAACGTTAACCTACTAGCCTTGGAAATTCAACTGGAAATTCTGTTCGTTACATTTTTTTTCTTGAAACTGATTTATTACCAAACATATGACAAACTCCAGTGAGGCTCTAAGACTTTATGTGATAAACTTTGGAAGACAACTAAAACTCAAAAAACCTTTTGGCAGCAGGGATTCTAGGATGTTTTCCTGAGATGTTGAGGCTTTTTCAGGTAGGTGGTAATTCAAGAACATAAAGAGTCAATATGGGATGTGAGCACTGAAGTTCTCTCTCATGCTCCTACAGCCTCAGAATGGAGTGTCAGGCTGACAGGGGAATGGCAGTGGTGAGAGCCTGGTGAGGGCCTGGCAAGGAGACTCCCAAGGAGACCTGAATTCCTAAACAATGAATGGTCTGACGTTAAAGATAGGATTTATGAGGGAAAGAAATGGAGTGCTAAATCAGGCTTGTCAAAGCTGAGCCCCACCCATGGGCAGCACCCAGGTTGCATCTCAGCTCTCATCAAAGTAGGATCTAATCAGTGGGGCAAGGTCAGAAGGGTTTGGTGAGGAGGACGTGGAAGCCTCTAGTGGACTGCATTCTGGCCGGGACACTCACCAAGGCAGGTGACATGTATGAGATATTGGTGACATTTGCTCAGATGAAAAGTGCAGGGTGCAGCGTTATCAGTGCTTTGTTTGGCTAGGCAGTCATAATTCTTCCAAGGTTACAGGAGCTTGAGTGTCAGATAGCTTGGTTGGGAAAGCTAGAGGTTACAGCTGCCCTGTGTTTGGAAATGTCTATTTTTTTTTTTGAGAGGGAGTTTTGCTTTTGTTACCCAGGCTGGAGTGCAATGGCGCAACCTCGGCTCACCACAACCTCCCCTCCTGGGTTCAGGCAATTCTCCTGCCTCAGCCTCCTGAGTAGCTGGGATTACAGGCATTCACCACCAGGCCCAGCTAATTTTTTATATTTTAGTAGACACGGGGTTTCACCATGTTGACCAGGATGGTCTCAATCTCTTGACCTCGTGATCTACCCACCTCGGCCTCCCAAAGTGCTGGAACTACAGGAGTGAGCCATTGCGCCTGGCCTGGAAATGTCTTTAAGGGTCATCCTAGCTGCTATGTAAATGTAATATCAGGAAAATATCCATTTGTGCCCATTGTACAGTTAAACATCAAAAACAAGATTATTCTGAGTAGAAATTAAAACCTCATGGTTAATATATGGTAGATCTCTGATGAGTTAAATTTTTTCCCTTCCATCACTTAGAGAAATTTTTTGCTTGTTTACATACAATGAACTAACTTTAAGGGGGTGTATAATTGTGAACATTTTAACAAATGCATAGTCATATAACCATCACCACAATCAGGACACAGAACAATTCTCTCACCCCGTGTCCCTGATGCTTCTCCTTTGGAGTCAAACTCTTCATCCACCCTTGGCAACTCCATCCTATAGTTTTATCTTTTCTGGAATTTCATATACATTTAATTATATATTATGAAAACTTTTGTGTCTGGTTTCTTTCCTTAGCATAATACATCTGAAAATCATCAATATTGTTGTACACATCAACAGTCCTTCCTTACTGAGTAGCATTCCATTGTATGAATGGATCATGACTTGCTTATCCATCCACCCACTGAAGAACATCGTAATAGTTTCTAGTTGTTGGCAATTGTGAACAATGCTGCTATAAGCATTTGGATACAGGTGTTTGTGTAAAGGTGAATTTTTGTTTCTCTAGAGTAAGCACCCAGGATATTGACTGCTCAGTCATCTGATTTGTGTATGTTTAATTTTATAAGAAATTGCCAAACTGTTTTCCAGAGTGCCTGTACTGTTTTGCATTCCTACCAGCATTCCATACGTTCCCAATGTATGAAAACTCAGATGCTCCATATCCTTGCCAGCACTTGAAAATGTCAGTTTTGTTTTTATTTTTACCCATTTTAATAAGTGAGTGGTAGTATCCCATTGTGGTTTTAATTTACATTTCCCAAATAACTAATATACTCAAGTCCTTTTTCATGTACTAATTTGCTATTTATATATCATTTTTGTAAAGTATCTGTGTAAAGGTTTTGCTCAGTTGTACTGGCTTGTTTTTTCTTTTCTTTTCTTTCTTTCTTTTTTTTTTTTAGGCAAGGTCTCGTCACCCAGGCTAGAGTGCAGTGGTGTGATCTTGGCTCACTGCAACCTCTGCCTCCTGGGTTCATTCTCATGATTCAGTCTATGAATTAGCTAAGATTATAGGCCACAGTGCCCACTACTTTTTGTATTTTTAGTAGAGACAGAGTTTCACCATGTTGTTCAGGCTGGTCTTGAACTCCTGGCCTCAAGTGATTTGCCCATCTCAGCCTCCCAAAGTGCTGGAATTACAAGTAGGAGCCATTGTGCTTGCCCATTTGTTTTCTTTGTGTTAAAATTTAAGGTTTCTCTATATATTCTGAGTACAAGTTCTTTATGAGTATGTGATTCCTGAAAATGTTGTCTTAGTCTATAGCTTGTCTTTTCATGCTCTTTAGAATGTCTTTTTCAGAGCAAAGTTTAAAATTTTCATGAAGACTAGCATATCCATTTTTTATTTTATTAATCATGCTTTTGGTGTTTTATCTAAGAACTCTTTGCCTAGACCAAGTTCATGAATATTTTCTCTTGTTTTTCTTCTAAAAGTCGTATAGTTTTACTTTCTACATTTTGATCTGTGACCCATTTTGAGTTAAAAAGTTTTTGAAACTGTGTGAAAGGGGTTGCTCATTAATTGAAACCAGCATGTCCATTTACATTTGGTCCTTGGTGTGTAAACTTTGAGCTACAAGATATTTTTATCAGAGGTATATTCAGCATTTGATGTTCTTTAATCAAACAACAAATATTCATTAACCATGGCATTTCACTTTTATTACTACATTCTGAGCACTTTAGAACAATCCTAGTTGGACGTCCTGTACTCCCAGCTCACATCCCTGGATTTCATAATTCTCACAGTTAATTCCATGGAACAAAAGTTACTTTCATTATCTACCTACTGATAGATATATAGTCAAGGAGTTTGGAGTTCAAAGAGGGAAGAAAACTATCTTGTATCTATTCCCAGGAAAATTCAATTCGCTTTCCTCCTTGACCAAAAAAAAGACCATGTACACAAGCAAATTGAAGACCAAAATGAAAGTAATTGGTTAAATAATTTAAACTTCAAAAGTTCTGCCCCATTACTGATTGTAGTACATGTGTGTTTTTCAGTTCCAAGAAGTAAACTATGGTTTTCAGGGAAGTGGATTTGGGAAATGAAGCTGATTTGGGAAATAAGTTTTAAAAGTTTTGAAAGGGAGAATTGTGACTAAGAGAATAAGGTAACTAGAAAGACTGGGGAGTGAGGTCTGGAAAGGGAGATTAAAGAAAGGAGATTATGATTTAGGGACTTTTCAGAGGAGGATCTAGAGTTATTGAGTGGGAAATACGAGAAAGGAGGCTGTGGTTTGGAATAAGGGTATCAAAAGAAAAATTAGAATAAAGAAAAGGAGTTTGAAGAAATATCCTATGGATTTGCACTACAATTTACTCGTCCTGGACTCCAGGTCACATATTAAATAGATATATTACAAAAATGTACCCAAAAGAACAAATGTACAGTTTTGAATATTATACAGTGAGTCTTTTTAAACAATAACTCTGAATGCTTTCTTCTTTAAAATAAATACTTAGGTAACATTCTTATGCAGTGGTTTTTTAAGACTGCCCAGAGTTTAGAGGTTTTTTTTTTCTTCTGATTGTGGCAGGGTGAAAATCCTGCCTATTTCAAGACAGCCCTGTGCATAGATAATGGTGCACGTGTGAGACCTGGAATCCCCCCTGTAAAATAATTCCCAGTCTGACACATGCAGGTAGCAGCTGAACCTTGCTTGTACAGGGAAGGAAGGGGTAATGCCTTCTCTTAGATTAAGAAACTACCAAACAGGAACCCAAAAATTGATCCACTTTAGAGCCTGCAGAAAGAGCAAGCTGGTCAAGAGCAAACAGGTCCTCCAAGAGTGTATAAAAGTTTTCAAGAGCTAGCTGGGTGCGATGGTTCATGCTTGTAATCCCAGCACTTTGGAAAACTGAGGCAGGTGGATTGTGATGTCAGGAGTTCAGACCAGCCTGGCCAAGATGTTAAAACCCCATCTCTACCAAAAATACAAAAATTAGCTGGGCATGGTGGCAGGCGCCTGTAATCTCAGCTACTCAGGAGACTGAGGCAAGAGAATTGCTTAAACCTGGGGGGGCAGAGGTTGCAGTGAGCTGAGATCATGCCACTGCACTCCAGCCTGGGTGACAGAGTGATATTCCATCAAAAAAAAGAGCTGAGACAGAGATAAGCCCTAAAAAGACATCCACATTCATTGGCAGAGAATAAAGTATTTGAAATTTCTTTTTATTATTTTTTATTTTGTTTTATTGCATTGCATTTTAGGTTTTGGGGTACATGTGCAGAACATGCAAGATAGTTGCATGGTTACACACATGGCTGTGTGATTTGCTGCCTTCCTCCCCTTCACCCACATCTGGAATTTCTCCCCATGCTATCCCTACCCAACTCTGCTCCCTGCTGTCCCTCCCTTATTCCACCCAATAGACCCCAGTGTCCATGTGTTCTCATTGTTCATCAACCGCCTATGAGTGAAAACATGTGGTATTTTATTTTCTGTTCTTGTGTCTGTTTGCTGAGAATGATGTTTCATTCATTCAAGTGGGTACTTCTCTGTTTTTATTTAAGATGCCTGTGAGTAAATAAATGTTTTAGCAACTTTATTCATGATAGCCAGAAGGTGGAAACAACTCAAATGTCCATCAACTGATAAACAGATCAACAAAATGTGGTATATCCATACAAGGAAACATAATTTGACCATAAAAAGGAATGAAGTGGGCCAGGCGTGGTGGCTCAAGCCTGTAATCCCAGCACTTTGGGAGGCCAAGGCAGGTGGATCACGAGGTCAAGAGATAGAGACCATCCTGGTCAACATGGTGAAACCCTGTCTCTACTCAAAATACAAAAAATTAGCTGGGCATGGTGGCGTGTGCCTGTAATCCCAGCTACTCAGGAGGCTGAGGCAGGAGAATTGTCTGAACACAGGAGGTGGAGGTTGTGGTGAGCTGAGATTGTGCCATTGCATTCCAGCCTGGGAAACAAGAACAAAACTCTGTCTCAAAAAAAAAAAAAGGAATGAAGTTCTGATATTTGCTTCAGTATGGATGAACCTTGAAAACATTATGCCAAGTGAAAGAAACCAGACACAAAAGACCACATATTGCATGATCCTATTTATATAAAGTGTCCAGAATTGGAAAGTCTGTAGAGTCAGAAAGTAGATTAGTGGTTGCCAGGGTCTAGGAGAGAGGAGACTGTTAATGAGTATGGAGTTTCTTCAGTGGGTGATAAAAAGAATATCTGCAGCTAGTTAACAGTGATTGTTGCTCTGATTGTGCACTTTTAAAATACAAACTTAAAAAAAATACCCATGGACATATATCTCTTTCTATAGCTAAAACAAACAAACCCTGTTAGTTCTGTAGCTGGCACTTTCCTGAACAGGTACAGATGGTAACACCAGGCTCCTATCTCTATCCTGCCCTCCAACCAGACAGGAGCAGGTAATGTGTCCCAGCTCCATGCTTCTGTTTATGTTCATAAGCTGATATCCCCCTACCCTTTCCTACATCTTAAAGTCCTTGACCCTCTTGAATGCCACCTACTCCAGGAAATATTTTCCTCCTATAAGTACCCTCTGTATGCTCAGACTTTCTGTAGACACTTCTCCCACAACCTACAGCTAACTCCTTCCAATATTATGGGATTTATGACCTATGTAAGCCTTACTTTGCCTTGCCCTGTAAGCCAATTGAGAGTCACAACAATCCAACACTCATATCTTTCATGCTAGTGCATAGCCTGGTACATGATAGGAACTGAATGGAGTAGATTCAAGTGGGAATACAAAACCTTGCTAATCCTGGCCCAACTCACCTCTTCTGCTGTCCCTGGTTATAGGCAGATCCTTGTTTCCATCCCTCAACCCCTTACAGTTTCAATCCCCACAGGAGCAATGAGGGACCTCAGCATCAACTACACCTTTCACTTTACCCAAGGCTTCCTGAGCCTCTCGGGAACAAAACTCCTTCAGATAGATACTCAAGTTCTATGGTTAACTCTGATAATAATGAAGCCTCTTTTTTTTCTGTTCTTTGAGTGCTAACACTAGGCTATGCACCAGGCTGCAGAGCATCACTTCCCTTTTCTCATATGCCTCACTGTCCACTGGCCCCATCACATCCAAAGCACTAATGAATGAGAGAAGCAGCAAGGCTAGTTGGAGAGGGAGAAGGGGCAAGGTTAGGGGCAGGAGTAGCAGAGTCATTACAGCAGATCCAGCTTGCCAGGCCTGTTAGAGATGTCAATAAGCAAGAGGCCGCCTCTGCTCCATGCATATCTCTATTTTGTGGGCAAGAGCATTCTATCAGCATAGGTTACTTTTCTAATTTTTTGCTTCCAACCTGGATTAAAAAGCTAAACCAAAAGGCATGTAAATAATTTTGTGGGAACCTTGCCCAGTCCATGCATATCAGTCCATTAACACTATGCTCATTATTTTCTGTCTAAATTGTTCACTGCTGACCACTTTAACAGGCACACTGTTTGTATTCTAGTTTAAACATTATAAAGGGGAGTAAGGATGTCTCCTTACATTGGAAGATGATCTATAACTTATCAAGTGCTCACCATTGAATTGTCATTTACTCATGCCTCATTACAGATAACATGAAATATCTTGTTTAGCACCTATGGAACAGCAATAATTATATCTGCTTGAATATATCTCAATTAGGCCTTGCCAAAAAAGGAGGTATTTAGCAGTGGAACAATACTCAACAGGTACAATAATTATAAACTAGATGTATCTTAGCCCTATTCTATTTTATTATTTGGCAGTATATGCATGAGTTCATTTTATGATTTTTTAAATCTATCAGTGATAAGGAAATTATTAGACTGCTTTTGAATTTCCAATTAGAGTTCTTTTCCTACTGAGGTGTATTCTCATTGGGCTTCTTAGCTTACCAAAACTTCTTTCCATCATATCCAAATTCTGACAGAACTATGTTTGAATTATACTTACCCTTTAAATTCTAAGGCTAATTGTAAATTTTTCATCATCTTTTTAATATGGCAAACCTTATTGAAAGGTGAAGAATTATTTAAATTTAACAATTTTTAATTAGGAATCATCAGGGCAGCTAAGACCTGAATAAACCATTTTTAATATGATTTTGAAAGAAACTATTTTCTCCAAGCAGACTCTGTTCTCCCCTGCCTGCACCCAGGGTACAAGGCTTAGTGAGTGGAGCACAGACAGAATGTCAGTGCCCCTGAGGCCTCTTTGGTAGAGCACAGCTGCACAAGCATGCCCAGCAGCTCTAGGAATAGTCTAGAAATTAGCTTTATTTACAAAGTTACTCATCTTTATTTGCTAAGTTGATCTAAGCAGTTCAAACACATTTCTTGGACAAAACCTAGAAATCAGCATTCTGACCAGAATGTCAAAGTAAAGTCAAAGTAATAAATGAATGAGAGGTATGGTAGAATCATGAGTTAGCCAAAGTTATGAAGATAACTGAAAGAGTAAGACCAAAATTAAATTACCTGCCTCTGGTGTGGAAATCAATAGAATATAGACACTTTTGCTTATCTCTTATGTTAATTTCACGGGACTTCTGGTTTTGACTATTGTCTTTACAAAATTGTATGGACATAAAAATTGATAATGTCTTCTCACAGTGTGATCTGAAAGCAATTCTTAGAAATCTGCTTGGGCAAATCTTTGGCCCAGGGATTTTATTCTGAAAATATATTCTAAAGAGTACAAGTGTGGCAACAATATTTTCAACAGCAAAATATTGAAAACTGCTCAAACATTTATTAATAATGGGTTGATAAAACAAATCATTGTGTGATCATATTGTGAGTCTGATAATCATATGATTCTATTTGAACTGACAAGGAATAAGACCAAAGAAAATATATTATTGAAGCAAAAAAGGCAAATGGCAGAATAGTAGAAATTCCATTAATGTAAGAAAAATGTGTGTTTTAAATGTGCAGATGTATGTATGTATGTATGTGTAAACACATAGAGAGGTATTTATGAGGCCATAGTCCTGAGTGGTCATTGCTAAGGAAGAGTGTGAGATTTGAAGATTTGGAATAGAGAGGGGTGGGTAGAAAATTGGGAGAGGGTATTCATAAGGGCCTTATAGTTTCTGCTGTATTTGCCTCTGCAGTTTTTTAGCAATAAGCATGCATTACATTTGTAATTTAAAAGTAATTTTAAAGAATTTTATAGACAAAAAAAGGAAAAAGATTACTCATAATTGCATCGCCCAAACACAATTTTCACTTATACATATTGCCACCCAAGCTTTTACTATGGGTTTAAAAATGGGGAGAATATATAAAATTTCAAAATTACTTAATAAGAACGTTCCTGTATGGTCATTATAACTTTGAATTTTATAGTTTTAATATAAACTACATAACTACAGTATATAAATTGCCACTTTGTTGCAAATAGTTATCATTTGGTATTGATTCATATACATACAATTATTGTACCTGAATGTAATCAACCATTTTATAGGTACTTATGTTAGCTGCTTTGGACTTTATGTTCTTCTCATAAACAATGCAGAAAAACATTAGTTTATAATGTGTTCTGTCTTTGGATTATATCTTTAAGGAAAATTATAAGTAGTAAAGTTATCAAATTAAACAAGAATTTAAACATTGCATGACTCAATATACATTGCCAATTTTCATTTCAAAAGTAGAGTTTAACCTTATTGCACAAAAGATGTATTAGCTTTTCTTCATCTTAACTAGCATTAGGTATTAATTTTCTAACTACTCTGGCCAAAATAGAACAATATATTTCTAGAATCAATTATAAATTTGAACATGTACTGACTTGTACTAACCTAACTGACTCCATCTTCACTGCAAACCGAAAAACTTTCTCTGGCCTCTCCCTCCCTGCCTCAGCCCCCTCAGGGACACCACTGTGTCACACTACACTCAAAGCTTTGAACCATTGAGAGTGGTTCACACTGTTAACAGCACCTGTATCCACTGTGACCACATCCTTCTTGGCAAGTCTACCTGCTTTTGTGAATACGCTTTTTGGTGATTGATTGTATGGAAAGTTCCCCTGCTACCCACCCTTGAGGATTGTAGGGACATACCCTTAGCAACCACCAATCCTGGAAACCTCCTGCCCTGGTTACCAGCTTCTTTATCTAACTTGCTTGTTCTGCTTCTGTAAAATTTTGCTTCAGCTAGGCTCCCCTCTCCTCTGCTTAAATCAAGGTATAAAGGGAAATCAAGCCCCTTCCTCAGGGCCATGATAATTTTTGAGTGTTAGCCATCTCTTGGTCATTGGCAAATGAAACACTCTTAATTTGGAACTCAGAGAATGGTACTTTCCTTCTAACTTGCTCTGTTACAACAAACATTTCTCTTGTATTACAATTTGTTAACTGTAGTTGACTGTTCAGGTCATTTTTTTATTTATTTGTTTATTAATTTTGCTTTACTAATAACTATAATAGGTAACTCCTACTGAATGGTTATCAAGTGCCAGGCACTGTTCTAAATATTTTACTTACATATCATATTTAAACCTCACAAAACTCCTAAAAGTATTACTATTATAACTATGTTACAGATGGAGAAACTGGGGACCCAGATAAGTTTATATTATAGGAAGTCTATCATCAAATCTGAGGCTCTTACTCTCACCTCAGTATACAATACCTCAGTATACAGCGATATATGAATGCATTAAATAATTAAGATGTCATCTCTTTATCTGTGATACTTATCAAAAGCATTTTTCCAATGTTTTGTATTTTTATTGTTCTTGTGTTTTTATATGCAGAACACATTAATGTTCTTATAATCAACTCATCTTTTCACATTTTTGTAATTATTTTTTACAATTTCTAAGCTTATAAAGGTGTCTCCCTCTGCTCCATCTTTTTAACCCATGCAGACATTGTCTTGCTGTACAATAATACAAGGTATTTGAGGCTGCTTTTCTGACGCTGACACTGTTACTGGGTTGACAATTACTCTACCAGTGCTCAGATGAGATACTGAGCCACCAGGATTTAAATCTTCCAACTTGCCTTTCCTGAAAGTGATATGATTAAGATGATACTATTTAACCCAAGCCCTGGTGAGTCAATCCAAACCCTTGAATCATTCTGAGAAATTTGTAAAGCTTCTGTTGAATCAATGCCTTGGAGAATTCTTTGCTTGTCTGGTTGAACACTGGATGACTGCAAGACTTATGATTTAGTGACAGGCACATGTCTGACCCAATGGGCACACCCATTATATTTCTCCATAGAAGAAATATCCTAGGAGTTAAATTGGTAGGTCCCAAATGAATCAGTAGAGCAGCACATGTGGTATGCTATTACTTGTGTAAGAGAAACTGTATGTCTTCTGTACATAGAAAAAAGGATATAGATTAAGATACGCATATATAGCTATGATATAGCTATATGGGAGGGCAAGGACTGACTGAGACTTTTCATTAACCTTTCACAATTTTAAAAATTTAACTTTTAATTTCAACTTTTATTTTAGATATGGGGATATATGTGCAGATATATTACATGATACTGAGTTTTGGAGAATCCTGTTACCCTGGTAGTGAGCATAGTACCCAATAGGCAGTTCTACAAATCAGTAGAATTTGTATACATCAACAACATCAAGGCTGAGAGTGAAATCAAGAACACAATCCCACTCACAACAGCCACAAAGAAATAAAATATGTAGGAATACAGCTAACCAAGAAAGTGAAAGATTCCTACAAGGAGAGCCACAGTACACTGCTGAAAGAAATCAAAGAACTGAAAAAGAGGCCGAATAGCCAAATCAATTCTAAGCAAAAACAAAAAGAAGCAAAAGAAAAACAAACAAAGCTGCAAAGCTGGAGACATTACACTTTCATAATTTTGAATTTTGTTTTATGTGCCTGCATTACCTATTAAATTTTTATATCAAAAATAATGAAGGTCAAGTTTAATAATTTTACTAATAATGCAGTAATATTTTCTAGTGACCTTATGACATTATTACAAGGTTGACCACATAAGGGGCTAATAATTCCAAGGCAGTTTGGCAACATTCTTCATTACACAAAACTTAAATTTGTTGTGCTATGCAGTCCACCTCCAGTTTGTTCTCATAGGAATCCAGCACTCTGCTTTGGCTGAAAGAAACTACATTTCCCAGGCTGATCAGACCTCTTGTCCAGCTAGCTACAGCCAAAGGAAGTCACTGGAACACTAGAATGAGGAGTAAAAGGAAGAAAGAAGCTAGAGTATGTTTCTGTGTTTCCTGTAGTATTTCAAGCACCAGTAATGTCACCTCTGCGGTCTCAGCTCCAACAGAGAAGTCTCTACTATGGTTCTAGTTCCCACTGAATGGCCCTGGGCTCTGAAAGTGTCATTTCCTGCTATTGTTCTTCCAGTCTTGAAGTGAGAAATGTTAGGACAGGCGGGGTGGCTCATGCCTGTAATCCCAGCACTTTAGGAGGCCGAGGTGGATCACAAGGTCAAGAGATGGAGACCATTCTGGCCAACATGGTGAAACCTTGTCTCTACTAAAAATTCCAAAATTAGCCAGATGTGGTGCCATGCACCTGTAATCCCAGCTACTCAGGAGGCTGAGGCAGGAGAATTGCTTGAACCCAGGAAGCAGAGGTTGCAGTGAGCTGAGATCATGCCACTGCACTCAAACCTGGAAAACAGAGCAAGACTCTGTCTCAAAAAACAAAACAACAAAAACAAAAAGAAATACTTATTAAAAAATGATATTTTAACTATAAGAATTCTCCTCTGACAGAATTTAACAATATTAAAGTTATACTGCAAGAACTGGATACTATAAAAAATGAATAACTCAAAATAAGAAAGAACTTTTAAAAATTAAAAATATGGTAATTTAAGCAAAGTTTTAATAAATGGATTGAAAGATAAAATAAAGAAAATCTCCAAGAAAGTAGAAAATATAAGTAAATTAAAAATGTGAAAGAAACACTAAATTGTAATGTACAAATCCAGTAGGCTAATGTTCATTGAATAGAAGTTCCAAAAAGTACAAACAAAATGAGAGAATACAAGTGACTCAAGGAGAGGAGCATCACACACTGGGGGCAGTTGGTAGGGGGCTGGGGGGGATAGCTGGGAGTAGGGAGGTATAACATGGGGAGAAACACTGGATATAGTCAAAGGGGGAATAGAGGCAGAAAACTACCTGGTTATTTATGCACCTATGCAACAACCCTGCATAACCTGCACATGTACAGAACTTTAAAATAAATTAAAAAAAGAATTTGGAAAAAAATGAAAGAATACAAATCAATTTCTAAAAGGAAATTTATGAGAGCTGAAAGACAAGAGTCTCTAGATTGAAGAAAAAAAGGAGAAAAAAGTAGAATACTAAACAAAATGAATGAAAAGTGACCCACATTTAGTCGCACAACAGTGAAATTAACGAATATTAAAGATTTTTTAACTTAAAAAATATTCAAAGCAAAAGAAACAGAAAACAAAAAACAAATTGCCTCTATTTCCAAAAAATCAGATTGTCGTCTAATTTCTCAGCAATACTGGATGATAGAAGACAACATTGCCTTTAAATTTCTGAGGAAGAATGACTTTAAATGAAAAAGTCAATATTCAATCAAATTATCAATATAATTAGAGAGTAAAATAAAGTTATTCTGAGTAATGGAAGGACTCAGTAAGTTTATCTCAGTAAGTTTCCCTTCTTATAGAATGATTCAAGGATATGTTCCCACAAAACAAGACAATAAATCAAAAAAGAGAAAAACATGTAGTTGAAGAACAAACAAGAGAAAAATGGAAGGAAGACATGGCTTATCTGTCTCTTCCATTTTAGCTTTTCAATAAATCTAGAGAAAAAAAGTCCAGTTTGGAGCTGGTGGGACAAGAGCTTTAAAAGGCATATGTCTGGAAATAAATGTAGATGAACTTAAGTGATCCACAGATCTGATGCTATCTTTAAGAAACTGGAATATATCAAGCTGTATAAAAAAATCACATAATGCAAAAGATGGGGATGCCGAGGAGGAAATAATGAAAATTCCAAGAAAATTGCAAAGCTATGTAAAAAAAGATATAAAATCATAGTATCTTATGCAGCTAAATGGTGAACAATCTTTACATAGTCATAATGTTATAATCGCTGCTGATCAATTTTCAACTCTTAGAATCAACTCACAGGGTCCTCCTATAATGGAAGACTTGGGGTAGTTGCAGAATGAGGTTCATGTTTTTTGTTTTCTTTTTTCTTGACATCATAAACTAAAATTAAGCATTTGATTGCAATCAGAAGGAATCAAGAAATGAAGAAAAGTGTAAGGGCTTTCATACTTTCACCTCACAAAGCAAAGAATTAAGAGGTACTGTCAAATGGTTGATGGAACTAGAATTAAGAATGTGAGTATATTTTTTGTTATTACAAAGGTAACTGTTAACAGTGGGAAGTGGAGAAAAGAAAGGCCAGATTTGAAAGATAAGATAAGTGAGTAAAATCCATAGCTACCATTGTAGAAATCAGCAGATAATGTCTAAACTTGTTGACTAAAGAAACAGAGAAGTAGTAATAATGTATTGATGAGTTTATTACAAGTAAAAGCAAAATGTATGCCAAACATAGCACAAAGGCTAGGAGGAAAAAAGAGGTATACTGGGGGTTCATACACTACACATGAAGTGGTATTGGATCACTCAGAGGGAGATTATGATTAGCTAAAGAGGTATGTGATAATACTCTTCCAGTCAAATGGAGTAAGAAGGATTAGATTTATTGTCCTGCCTGAAACAACTAAAATACCAGATAAAATATATGAAACTATGGCACTCAAGACGTTGGACACCTCATGATAAAGAACAATGATTGCTAAGAAAAGAAAGAAAAAAATGTAAATCTATACAAACACTTGTGTAAAAATGTTCATAGCAACTTTATTTGTGACAGCCTCATGCTGGAAACAACCCAAATATCCACCAAAAGATGAATGAACAAATAAATCATGCTATATCTATACAATGAGATGTATTACTTAGTGACAAAAAAGAATGAATTCAGCACATGTTACTACATGATTGTATCTCAAATTAATTATGCTGAGTGAGAGAAGCCAGAAAAAAAATAGCACATACTGTAAGGTTTTATTTATTTAAAATTTCAGAAAAATGAAAACTAAGCTATAGTGACAGAAAACAGATCAGAGAGTGTGGAGAAAGGTGGTAGGGGGTAATAAAATGCTCATGGGGAAACTTTCAGAGGTGATAAATACGCTCAATCCTGACAGTTTCCTCTTGCCCCTTTTAAAAGCTTGATTGTGGCATATATAATTGTCAAAATTCATCAGACAGCGCACATTAAATGTGAGTAGTTTATTGTGTGTCAATTACATTTCAATGGTTAAGAAAGAAAAAGACATGGCATAAACATATTATTAAAATATATATATATAACATATATTTATATATAAAACATATATCAAATAAATAATAAACATGGCATAAACTTATTATTTTAGGAGTATCAAAGTAACTGCCAAAGAGCTGTAAGGGAAACTGTTGAAAGTGTTTCTTCATGTGAGGAAATGTGGGGAAGGAGAGAATGAGGGGAGAAACTGTTGCTTCTTCATAGAAGCCCTTCCGGATTTGCTCATTTTTACCAGTGAGTATGTATGTCAGTTCAGATGCTCAGAGAAGAGAGGCTTAGATGGGACTTGATGTTTAATGCTTAGCCTGTGAAGAATAGAGGGAGGAGGAAGCAGGAGTAGACAGGGAGAGAGCTGGGACTGAGATCAGGTCTGCCACCTGTGAAGAGAGGGGGCAAGGAAAGCCTGGATAGGAAGAGCCTCGAAACTCAGAGCAGTTCTGAGAAAGATTTGCTGGGCTGATAGTGAGTGTCTAAGAAAAAAGTTGCCCATTAGCAGAGTCCTGCGTCAGGCAGGACAAGCCAGCTCTTATCCTAGCACCTCTGCAGTGTTCAGTCATTGGCTGGGACAGCCCAGAGTGCTGTGGCTCAGCATGAATGCCACAGTAAATCCAGAGATGTGGGAGTTGGGGCTATCATTCTGCTGTGTGCCCCACAGCAGGTCTTCTTAAAAAGCATATATTCCTGGCTGTTACAGCAGACATTGATTTGATTTTAAAATTTCAAATTTTTTTTAAAAAGAAGAATAAATTCCTCTGATCAACTAGTACAATCAGGCCCCACAGTGGCTCACACCTGTAATCCCAACATTTTGGGAGGCTGAGGCAGGTGGATCACTTGAGGTCAGGAGTTCCAGACGAGCCTGACCAACATGGTGAAACCCCACCTCTACTAAAAAAATACAAAATCAGCTGGGCGTGGTGGCACACACCTGTAATCTCAGCTACTTGGGAGGCCAAGGCAGGAGAATCACTTGAACCCAGGATACAGAGGTTGTGGGGGGCCATGATCATGCCATTGCACTCCAGCCTGGGCAAAAAGAGCGAAACTCTGTCTCAAAAACCAAAAATATAAAATGAATAAACATTCAGAGAGTAGCACAGTTTTTTAGAGTTGAACATTCACATGGTTGGTGCTATATATTCTGCATACTTTTTTGTTCAAAGGTGTCAAGTTGAGTAGGATAAATCTATTTGGTTCTTTCTTAGTTGAAGGATCACAGTGGACAACCAAAGAGGCAGTTATTTTCTGCAAAAACTACCTGTAGAGTCAATAAGTGGGGTTCTGTGAGCACAAGGAGGAGTGTCTCTTGAGAACCTATGGATTCTGATGAAACAACCCTGTGAATCACATAAAACCACTTAGGAAACCTTGAGCTCACTAGAAATCCTCTCTGTAACCCTCATGGCTCTGAAATTTCTTCTGACTTAATAAATAAGACTAGCAAATAATAAATAAATTATGTTTACATGACAAAGCAACTGAAAAAAGCTGTTAAAATATGTATACACAAACATATATATTTATATTTAGAAATATATTACCTATATATTTGCAATTCAGACATCAAGAGGTTTTTAGATCCTGGAACTTATACAATTTTTCAGGCTTTGTTAAAAAATATATATTATAACAATAAAATGCCCTAGCATGACCACTCACCACCACCCTGCGCAAAGGAAAGAATCTGTGTGTTGGGGTGGAAAGTGGGGCAGAGTGGAAAGATGTAGCAGTCTTAACCAATTGTGACTCAAGTTATTTTATTTTATTAAATTTTGAGAAAATGTATGACCATCTGAACACTTTGTAGAACCCTTCTCAGGGCCTTGGAGAGGGTCCTGATGCCTCCACTTTGCCAGGATTGCAGCCATATCTGAAGAACAGATAATAAAGAACTGTGATTCCCTTAAGAAACTTTGGATATAAGTATAAGTTATCTGGGGACAGAAGTTGGCCCTTCACACACATGTTAGTACTGAAAATAAAAAGGATATGCACAGAGGAAACTGCCTGTTGATGTAAATCATCTTTCATGTGTCTTGCACCCCCAGGCACTGGTCACTCCCTGCAGGGCCTGGCTCCAGCCACACTCTCACGTGCCTTCTGCATGCTCAGTACATAGTTGCATATGATTTCTCTGAGAACCTGTCACTCAGAGCAGGGAGAATGATGACAATGAGCAAAGCACATTAATTTTGTTATTAAATGAAATGGATTTGACTTAGGTCAAATGGTTATACAGCACATGATCACATGGTTATACAGCACATGATCACAACTACTTTTTTTGACACCCTGAAAGAAAATGTAGGGAAGTACACTCAAATATGCTAACTATAGATGTCTTTGGGTGTTAGAACTATGGGTAATTTTTTTTGAACTTCTCCCTCACATTTTCTTTAATAAGCATATGTCTTTAAAATGGAAAGTGAATTTCAAAAAATGTTTAGAAAAAGTGCATTAAATTCATATATATATAGATACACACAGGTAGATGTATTAATTAATGCAAGCAATGTGCAGTAATCTAGAGAGATCTGAAACTTCCCAAGGCTTCTAGTAAGAATATTTCACATGGCAGCTATTACCAGTGTGGTATGAGAATCAGAGAATCAATTAATCCTGCTTTTGAAAAGAACTTTGTACTAGCTATCTATTGCTGCATCACAAATTACCCCAAACTTTAGCAGCTTAAAACAATGAATATTTTGCTGGGTGCAGTGGCCCACGCCTGTAATCCCAGCACTTTGGGAGGCCGAGGCGGGTGGATCACGAGGTCAAGAGATCGAGACCATCCTGGTCAACATGGTGAAACCCCGTCTCTACTAAAAATACAAAAAATTAGCTGGGCATGGTGGCGCGTGCCTATAATCCCAGCTACTCAGGAGGCTGAGGTAGGAGAATTGCCTGAACCCAGGAGGCGGAGGTTGCGGTGAGCCGAGATCATGCCATTGCACTCCAGCCTGGGTAACAAGAGTGAAACTCCGTCTCAAAAAAAAAAAAAAAATTAACATTTATTATTTCACACAGTTTCTGAAGGTTAGGAACCTAGAAGTGACTTAGCTGAGTGTCTCAGGCTCAGGGTCTCTGATGGGATTACAGAGAAGCTATGAGCCATCATCTGAAGGTTTATCTAGGGCTGGAGCATCTACTTCCAAGATGGCCATCCATGTAGCTATTGGCAGAAGTTCTCAATGCCTTGCCACATGGGCCTCTCCATGGGGCTGCCTGACTGTTCTTACAACACAGCATCTGGCTTCCACTGGATGGAATGATGTGCATGTGTATGAGAAAGAGAGAGAGCCACAATGCCTTTTGTGATCTAACCTAGGAAAAGTCATACATCATTTCTACTGTATTCACAGCCCAATCCTGCAGTGTGGGAGAGGACTACACATATCCAAGGCAGAGATCATTAGAGGTCCTTCAACACCATCATGTTCAATCCTCATGGGAGCCTGGAGAAACTAAAATTTTTCTGTAAAGCAAGAAATATTGAGATTTTCAGTCAAAGTCATTTAATCCTATCAAGGAAATAGGTACTAGAATCCTATTTCATGTTCTGATTCAGCGGTAATATTTTTTCTGAAAACAATGTCAAAGATTGTGAGTGTAATGTGACTTTAAAATGTTAATTGGTTTTTACTTCTTGGAAAGTTACACAATTTTATTCCTTTTTGCCCAGGCTAGAATGTAATGGTGTGATATCAGCTCACTGCAACCACTGCCTCTTGGGTTCAAGCAATTCTCCTACCTCGGCCTCCTGAGTAGCTGGTATTATAGGTGTGGGCCACCACACCTACCTAAGTTTTTATTTTTAGTAGAGACAGGGTTTCTCCATATTGGCCAGGCTTGTCTCAAACTCCTGACCTCATGATCCACCTGCTTTGGCTTCCTTGGTGCTTGGATTACAGGTGTGAGCCACGGTGCCCAGCCTGATGTTCTGTAAACAGTCAGCATTCCTCTACTTATTTTAACATTTCAACTAATAAATTAAAAATTAAGAATTTATAAGATTAGATATGCCCAATCTTTAAAATATTCACTTCTGATGTAAATAGTTCTTAATGTTTCCTTATATCCAAACCTAAACTGTCAGATTCTATTAAATGCTTTAAACATTTTAAGAAACAGAAGATATACCCAGAATGTCACAATCATTATATCAAGCCAGTTATAAAAATGTTAACTTCACTGGGTGTAGTGGCTCACACCTGTAATCCCAGCACTTTGGGAGGTCGAGGCGGGAAGAACACTAGCTCAGGAGATTGAGAACATCCTGGCTAACACCGTGAAATCCTGCCTCTACTAAAAACACAAACGATTAGCTGGGCATGGTGGCACCCAGCTACTTGTAAGGCTGAGGCAGGACAATCACTTGGACCTGGGATACTGGAGGTTGTGGTGAGCCTAGATTGCCCCACTGCACTCTAGCCTGGGCCACAGAGTGAGACTTCATCTCAAAAAAAGAAAAGTTAACTGCATGGATTTAATTTCTTTCTTATACTTATTTGAACACTTTCTCTGGATTCTGATTTTCCATATGTTCTAGGTTTATGCTATTTTTTTTAAAAGAGAGTCCCACATTATTGCCAAGGCTGGAGCAAAATGGCACAATCTCAGCTCACTGCAACCTCTGCTTCCTGTATTCAAGTGGCTCTTGTGCCTCAATCTTTTGAGTAGCTAGGATTACAAGCATGCACCACGAAGCCCAGATAATTATCATATTTTCAGTAGAAACAGGGTTTCACCATGTGGACCAGACTGGTCTCAAACTCCTGATGTCTAGTGATCTACCCACCTCAGCCTCCCAAAGTGCTGGGATTACAGGCATGTGTCACTGCACCTGGCTGAATTTATGTTATTCTACCACATACTCTTTTTTTTGAGACAGAGTCTCACTCTGTCACCAAGCTGGAGTGCAGTGGCACGATCTCAGCTCACTACAACCTCTGACCTCCTGGTTCAAGAGAGTCTCCTGCATCAGCCTCCTGAGTAGCTGGGACTACAGTCATGAGCCAGCTAGTTTTTGTATTTTTAGTAGAGATGGAATTTCATCATGTTGGCCAGGTTGGTCTCGATCTCTTGACCTCATGATCTGTCCATCTTGGCCTCCCAAAGTCCTGGGATTACAGTTATGAGCCACCACATCTGGCCTTCAAATTTTAATTTTTGAACAATTATCATGATTTACACGTTCAAAAAATAAGGTTAAAAGGATAGAGTTTTTTCTATCTTCAAATGCAAAATTATATACAAACAAATACAAATTACTCTAATTGTGCAGAATATTGATATAACCATACAGAAGAAAAAAATAATACAAGAAATGTTTAACACATTGCTGTCATTGTACACTCCAAGGACAAAAAGAACCATTGAAAACAATCTCATGCATCACTTAGAAAGTTTGTTTATATTTGGTGTATTTTTACTACAATTCCAAATGCATTTAGTGTATATTGTAGAATTTAGCATTCATCATTGATGTTGCTGGGGTAGGGACCAGGGTTCTAACTCTGGAAGAAAGGAGATAAAAATACAGAACTGATGAAGGAAAAGAAGAAACCCACTGGTGTTTAAAAATAGGGCGTGTGTGTGTGTGTGTTTCAATAGAGCTCTATTGCTAAGTACTACTTCCCGCTGAAATTTTTTCTTGAAGAAACTTCTGATCCAATGACTGGGGCAGGGCAAGTATAGGTAAACCTGGACCATCAGGGAGCAGTGGCTCATGCCTGTAATCCCCAGAGGTAGGTGGAACACTAGAGGTCAGGAGTTTAAGACCAGCCTGACCAAAATGGTGAAATCCCATCTCTACTAAAAATACAAAAATTAGCTGGGTGTGGTGCCAGCACCTGTAGTCCCAGCTAAAATGGAGGCTGAGACAGGAGAATCCCTTGAACCAAGGGAGCAGAGGTCGCAGTGAACCAAGATCTCACCACTGCACTCCAGGCTGGGTAACAGACTGAGATCCTGTCTCAAAAAAATAAAGATACTTTTAGGCCAGGCACAGTGACTCATGGCTGTAATTCCAGCAATTTGGAAGGCTGAGGTGGTTGGATCACTTGAGGCTGGGAGTTCAAGACCAACCTGGGCAACATGCTGAAACTCCGTCTCTTCTAAAAGTACAAAAATTAGCTGGGCATGGTGGCACATGCCTCTAATCCCAGATACTTAGGAGGTTGAGGCAAGAGGACTGCTTGAACCCAGGAGGAAGAGGATGCAGTGAGCCAAGATCATGCCCCTGCACTCCAGCCTGGGTAACAGAGAGGCACCCTGTCTCAGAAAAAAGGAAAGAAAGGAAAAGAAAGAAAAGAAAAGAAGGAGGGAGGGAGGAGGGAAGGAAAGATGGAAGAAAGGAAGAAAGAAAGAAGGAAGAAAAGGGAAAGAGAGGAGAAAGAAAGAGAAACAAAAGAGAGAGGAGAAAGGAAAAGAAAGAGAGAGAGAGAAAGGAACCTGGATCATACGTTTGTGCCAGAAAGTAAGAAAGAAAAGAAAGAAAGAGGGAAAGAAGCAAATAAATAAAAAGAAAAGAGAAAGATGGAAAGAGGAAGAAAGAAGGAAATATGGAAAGAAAGAAAGAAGGGAAGATGGAAAGAGGGAAAGAATGAAGGAAAGAAGGAGATAGAAAGAAAATCAGAGTGAAGAGAAAGAAAGAGAGAAGAGAAAGGGAGGAACTTAGATCATACCTATGTGCCAGAAGTAAGGAAATGCACAGAAACTGATGGATACAAGAGAAGAGGATGGAAACTGATGGATACAAGAGAAGAGGATGGAAACTGATGGATACAAGAGAAGAAGATGTGGGCTTCAGCTTTAAGAGGCTGAACTTTAGAACAATGTTTCTTTTCTTTATCCCAAATACACTGGTAGAATTAGAGAACAATTTGAATTCAAAATGAGTAACAGCACTAAAAGGTTATATTTAAAATTCCATAAGTTAATACAGATAACAAAAAGGTTAAATTTTTAAAAGGTGTGAGTGCAACAGCCTGAAAAGCTCAGAAATATTATACTGAAGGAAGGAAGCCATGCTTAATAGATACTGCATAATTCCATTCATAGGAAACTCTAGAATAGGCAATGTTGGTAAATGGTGGTAGAAATTAGACCAGTGGCTGCTTCTGTGAGTTGACCAGGAAGGAGCAAGAGAGAACTTTAGAATTTATCTTCACATGGGGTCAGAATCATATGTATGTTTGCCTTCACCAAAAACTGATTAGACAAACAATATATAGACCAGGTGCAGTGGCTCACACCTATAATCCCAACACATTGGGGGACCAAGGCCAGGGATTGCTTGAGCCCAGGAGTTCAAGATCAGCCTGGACAACAGAGGAAGACCCTGTCTCTACTTAAATCAGAAGAATGATATAGGCATGGTAGTGAATACCTGTAGTCCCAGCAACTCGGGAGGCTGAGGCAGGAGGATCCCTGAAGCCCGGGAGGTCAAGGCTACATTGAGTTATGATTGCACCACTGCACTCCAGCCTCAGTGACAGCATGATCAAGTCACAGAAAAAAAAGAGAGAAGGAGTCAGGCGTGATGGCTCATGTCTGTAATCCCAGCTCCTTTGGATGCCAAGTTAGGTGGATTGCTTGAGCCCAGGTTCCAGATCAGCCAGGTTCAAGATCATCTCTACAAAAAGTACAAAAATAAGCTGGGCATGTGGGTGCATGCCTGTAGTCCCAAATGCTTAGGTGGCTGAGCTGGAAAGATTTCTTGAACCCATAGGAGTTTGCAGTGAGCTAAGTTCAAGCCACTGCACTCCAGCCTGGGTGACAGATCAAGACCTTGTATTTTAAAAAAGTATGCATTTTTAAAATTTATTTATTTTGGGGGCACTTAGTCTCACTCTGTTGCCCAGGCTGGAGTGCAGTGATACAATCCCACCTCACAGCAGCCTCTGCCTCCTGGTTCAATCAATTATCCTGCCTCAGCCTCCTGAATAGCTGGAATTACAAGCAAGCATACCCAGCTAATTTTTTATTTTTAGCAGAGACAGGGTTTCACCATGTTGGCCATGCTCACTGGTCTTCAACACCTGACCTCAGGCAATCTGCCCAGCTCAGCCTCTCAAAGTGCTGGACTACAGGTGTGAACCACCATGCCTGGCCTATATATGCATTCAATATCACAATTTTTTTTCTGAGATGGAGTGCAGGGGCATGATCTTGGCTCACCACAACCTCCACCTGTCTGGTTCAAGTGATTCTCCTGCCTCATCCTCCCAAGTAGCTAAGGTTACCAGCATGTGCCATCATGCCTTGCTGATTTTTATATATTTAGTAGAAATGGGGCTTCACTATGTTGGTCAGGCTGGTTTTGAACTCCTGACCGCTAGTGATCCACCTGCCTTGGTCTCACAAACTGAATTAAATTGTTTAAAGATATGCAGGGAAACCAGAAAGCTACTTTTTACAAAAAAATGCCAACTAAAAATGTAATAGTGTGGAAAATAACCTATATGTGACGGTTTATTTTCAATTCTAAGTGCCTTAGTTTTAAGCCAGCTACATGGAAATAAAGAGATAAAGAAGCAGAATATACTGAGTCACCGCCCTCTCCTTCCTGTCTTCCCTTTCACCCAGCAACCAGGCGTTTTTCAGTAAGGGCCCCCTCAACTACCTGCTCCCCACTCCACGAAGAATTTAGTTTAGGCTAGCTTGCAACATAGATAATTGTACCCTTTCTTTTTTTTGGAGATGGAGTCTCGCTCTGTCACCCAGGCTGGAGCGCAATGGCTTGGTCTTGTCTCACTGCAGCCTCCACCTCCTGGGTTCAACCACAACATTGCAGTCTGGCCTAGGCAACAGAGCAAAAAATTCATTTAACAATAGTAATAATAGGCCAGGCATTGTGGCTCTCAACTGTAATCCCAGCATTTTGGGAAGCCAAGGATGGTGGATCACTTGAGATGAGGAGTTTGAGACCATCCTGGCCAAAATTGGCCAAATCCCGTCTCTACTAAAAATACAAAATTAATTAGGCATGGTGGTGAGCACCTGTAATCCCAGCTAGTCTGGAGGCTGAGACATCAAAATTGCCTGAACCTGTAAGGTGGAGGTTGCGGTGAGCCAGGATCATACCACTGCACTCCAGCCTGGGTGACAGAGTGAGACTCCATCTCAAAAAAATAAATTAACAAATAAAAAGAATAATATCCACCAATGAGCACCAAAATGATTCCAGATAGATCTCAACTTCCCAGTATCCTAAGAAAGATGAATATATCTTGGGTACTTGTGTGTTACTTTTATATTCAGGATCAGATAATTACATGAACATCTGCATTATATAATTCTAACATTTCAGCTAGGAGAAATGTGAAAGCAAAACTTTTTCTTAATTTTTTGAGACAGAGTCTCACTCTGTCACCCAGGCTGGAGTGCAGTGGCATGAGCACAGCTCACTGCAGCCTCAACCTTCTGGGTCCAGATCCTCCCACCTCAGCTTTCTGAGTAGCTGGAACTACAGGAATGTGCCACCACTAACCCTGGATACTTTTGGTATTTTTGTTGTTGTTGAAATGGAGTCTCACTCTGTTGCCCAGGCTGGAGTGCAATGGTGCAATCTCGGCTCACTGCAACCTCCAATTCCTGGTTCAAGAGATGCTCCTGCCTCAATCTCCTGAGTAGCTTGGATTACAGGCACCTACCACCATGCCCACCTAATATTTGCATTTTTTTAGTAGAGATAGGGTCTCCCCATGTTGGCCAGGCTGGTCTCAAACTACTGATCTCAGGTGATCTGCCCACCTGTGCCTCCCAAAGTGTTAGGATCACAGACGTCAGCCACTATACCCAGCCTGATTTTTATTTATGTATTGTTTTTATGTTTTACCATGTTGCCCAGGTTGGTATGGAACTCCTGGGCTCAAGCAATCCACTCGCCTCACCCTCAAAAAGTAAAGCTAAACATTTTAATACAAAATGGAACAAAATTTATTTTTCCACAGGATCTCACTCTACCCCAGACTGGAGTGCACTGGCGTGATCTCAGCTCCCCACCACCTTCACCTTCCAGGTTCAAGTGAATCTCCTGCCTCAGCCTCCTGAGTAGCTGGGATTACAGGTGCTCACAACCATGCCCAGCTAATTTTGTATTTTTAGTAGAGTCAGGTTTGGCCATTGTTGGCCAAGTTGGTCTCGAACTCCTGACCTCAAGTGATCAACCTGCCTTGGCCTTCCAAAGTGCTGGGATTACAGGTATGAGCCACCACACTTGGCCTAAAATTTTTTATTCAAAGACACCATCCATGGAAAATTAAATAGCCAGGCACAGTGGCTAAGAATCTGGGACTACAGGCATGCAACCTGATAATTTTTAATTTTTCATAGAGGTGAGGTCTTGCTATATTGCCAAGGCTGTCTCAAACTCCTGGAGTCAAGCAGTCTTCCGAACTCCATCTCCCAAAGTAGTGGAAATGAGAGGCATAAGCCAGTGTAGCCAGAGGAAATCACTTTCTTTTTCTTTTTCTTTTTCTTCTTTTTTTTTTTTTTTTGTTTTGAGACAGTTTTGCTCTTGTGGTCCAGGCTGGAGTGCAGTGGATGATCTTAGCTCACTGCAACCTCTGCCTCCTGGGTTTAAACAATTCTTCTGCCTCAGCCTCCTGAGTAGCTGTGATTTCAGGCACCCACCACCATGTCTGGCTAATTTTTTGTATTTTTAGTAGAGATGGGTTTTACCAAGTAGGGCAGGCTGGTCTTGAACTCCTGACCTCAGGTGACCCACCTGCCTGGGCCTCCCAAAGTGCTGGAATTAAAGGTGTGAGCCACTGCACCTGGCCAGGAAATCATTTTTTAATATATAAGACCATTTTAAGATTTGTTTTCCTAAACCCAAATTTTTATTAAAATGTATAATTTTTTTTCAAAGCACTGTGAAAATTGCCACAATCATAACAAATCCACTAATATTAAGAAACCTCTTACAAATAGAACTAGAGAAGGTCATGAAGAGGGGGTTCTCACATTTATATGTTTAATAATAAAAAACACTCTACAAAAACTATAGGCTTACACACAAAAATACTTTTACAGAGACACTCAGACTGGTAAAACCCCATATATACAAAAAATACAAAACTTAGCTGGGAATATAGTGTGTGCCTATGGTTCACTTCAGCCTTGAAGGCTGAAGCAGGAGGATTACTTGAGCCCAAGCAGTCAAGGCTGACCCTTGTTACTGATCTTTCAGGATGAGGATAATTATTTCTAAACAATTATGTAATTCTCACTTTTTTTTTCTTTGAAAACCTTTGTCGGCTGGGTGCAGTAGCTCATGCTTGTTATCTCATCACTTTGGGAGGCCAAGGTGGGTGTATCATGAGGTCAGGTGTTGGAGACCAGCCTGGCCAATATAGTGAAACCCTGTCTCTACTAAAAACACAAAAGTTAGCTGGGCGTGGTGGTGGTGTGTGCCTGTAATCTCAGCTGCTTGAAAGGCTGAGGAACGGGAGGTTGCAGTGAGCCGAGGTTGTGTCATTGCACTCCAGCCTGGGAGACGGAGTGAAACTATCTCAAAAACAAACAGACAAACAAACAAACAACCCTTGTCCCAGGCTGGGCAACATGGCAAAACCCCATATATGCAAAAATTAGCTGGGAATAGTAGTGTATGCCTACGGTACTAGTGCCTTGTAGGCTGAAGCAGGAGGCAACAGAGACCCTGTCTTAAAAAAACAAAAACAACTTTGTCTTCCTTTACCTCCCTGAATAAGCACATAGTTTTCTATGGTGCACAGATTCCCATTTCAATGCCTGTTACCATTGTTTTAATTTAGACAGCCTCTGTTGTTTATGTTGACATAATAAACACATGAATTATGGCCAGGCACGGTGGCTCAAGCCTGTAATCCCAGTACTTTAGGAGGCTGAGGTGGGCAGATCCCAAGGGCAGGAGATCGAGACCATCCTGGCCAACATGGTGAAACCCTGTCTCTATTAAAAATAAAAACAAAAATTAGCTGGGCTCGGTGGCATGTGCCTGTAGTCGCAGCTACCCAGGAGGCTGAGGCAGGAGAATTGCTTGAACCCAGGAGGCGGAAGTTGCGGTGAGCTGAGATCGTGCCATTCTACCCCAGCCTAGTGCCTGGTGACAGAGCAAGACTCTGTCTCAATTTAAAGAAAACATGAATTTTGACAATTATGGACCAGTTGCAGTGGCTCACACCTGTAATCCCAGCACTTTGGGAGGCTGAGATGAGCAGATCATGAGGTCAGGAGTTCAAGACCAGCGTGAAACATGGTGAAACCTAGTCTCTACTAAAAATACAAAAATTAGCCTGGTGTGGTGGCAGACCCCTTTAATCCCAGCTACTTGGGAGGCTGAGGCAGGAGAATCACTTGTACCTGGGAGGCAGAGGTTGCAATGAGCTGAAATTGTGCCATTGCACTCCAGTCTGGGTGACAGAGACACTCCATTGTAAAACTTACAAACAAAAAAGAGTTAGATTAAAAAAAGTTTTTCTTTTGTTTCTTTCTTTTAGTCAGGTCTCACTCTTGCCCAGGCAGTGGTGTGATCATGGATCACTGCAGCCTCAACATTCTGGACTCAAGCAGACCTCCTGCCTCAGCCTCCTGAGTAGCTGGGCATGCACCACTCCACCCAGCTAATTCTTAAAAGCTTTTGTAACAGCCAGGTGTGGTGGCTCACGCCTGTCATCCCAGCACTCTGGAAGGCTGAGATGGGTGGACTGCTTGTGTCTAGGAGTTTGATACCAGCCTGGGCAACATGGTGAAACTCCACCTGTATAAAAATACCAAAATTAGCCAGGGACGGTGATATATGGCTGTGGTCCCAGCTACTTGGGAGGATGAAAGGGGGAGGATTACTTGAGCCTAGGAGGCAAACATTGCAGTGAGCCAAGATCTGTGCCACTGTACTTCAGCCTGGGTGACAAGAGTGAGACTCCAGCTCAAAAATAAATAAATAGTCCAGGCTTGGTGGTTCATGCCTATAATCCCAACTCTGCGAGGCTGAGGTAGGTGGATCTTGAGGTCAGGAGTTTGGGGCCAGCCTGATCAGCATAGTGAAACCTCATCTCTACTAAAAATGCAAAAATTAGCTGGATGTGGTGGTATGTGCCCCAGCTACTCTGGAGGGTGAGGCAGAAGAATCGTTTGACCCCGGGAGGCAGAGGTTGCAGTGTGCCGAGATTGAGTCACTGCATTCCATCCAGCCTGGGTGACAGAGTGAGACTGTCTCAAAAGAAATAAATACACCAGGCATGGTGGCTCACACCTGTAATCCCAGCACTTTGGGAGGCTGAGGTGGGTAGATCATGAGGTCAGGATATTGAGACCATCCTGGCCATGGTAAAACCCTGTCTTTATTAAAATTCAAAAAATTAGCCAGGTATGGTGGCACATGCCCTTAGTTCCTGCTATGTGGGAGGCTGAAGCAGGGCTATTGCTTAAACCTGGGAGATGGAGGATTCACTGAGCCAATATCGTGCCACTGCATCTAGTCTGACAACAGAGTAAGACTCTATCTTAAAATAAATAAATAAAATAAAATAAAAGCAAGTATGAAAATATATTTTGAAAAAAGAAAATAAAGAAAAAAAAAGGCCAGGCGTGGTAGCTCATGCCTATAATCCCAGCACTTTGGGAGGCCAAGGCAGTTGGATCACAAGTTCAGAAGTTCAAAATCAGCCTGGCCAATATGGTGAAATCCCATCTCTACTAAAAAATGCAAAAATTAGCTGGGCATGGTGGCACATGCCTGTATTCCCAGCTATTCAGGAGGCTGGGGCAGGAGAATTGCTTGAACCCAGATGGTAGAGTTTGCAGTGAGCTGAGATGCTACCTGTGCACTCCAGCCTTTGCAACAAAGCAAGACTCTGTCTCAAAAAAAAAAAAAAAAGAAAAAGAAAAAGAAAAAAAAGTGTATGTGAGTCTACAACTGTATAGCTGGTTTATACTTTTCTGTTAATTGCAAGTTAGTCTGACACTCTATGAAGAGGCCCCTCCCTCTGGCTGAGTGCCACTCACCTTAGACGCCCCTCTGGGATTTGATGCTGATCTCCAATGTTATAAAATCTCCAATTTTCTCCAAAAATACACCAGGAATCACCTCTTGTAAATTTTATAATTTCCTCCTCATTGGATATTTCATTCCCAAAACATCTCTCTGAGAACTTGATCCACTGGTTCTAACATAAATGCAACTATCTGGGAGGACTGATTACACAATTTCTTAGGAGAAAATATGTTGGGATAAAGGAAAGAAAATAGATCACTTATGTATTTCTTTTCATATACTAATCCAAAACTGTAATCACAGTTTATGGTTAGAAAGAATGTTGACTATTTGTATGTCCTCTTTCGAAAAATGTCCATTCATGTCCTGTACCCCACTTATAATGGGATTATTTCATTGTTGTTACTGAGTTGTTTGAGTTTCTTGTACATTTGGGATATTAGTCCCTTGTCAGATGAAGAGTTTGCAAATGTGTTCTCCAATTCTGCAGGTTCTGTTCACGCTGTTGATTATTTCGTTTGCTGTACAGAAGCTTTATAGCTTTACATAGTTTCATTTGTCTATTTTTGCTGTTGTTGTTGTCTGTGCTTTTAAAGTCTTATCCATAAAAGTCTTTGACCAGACCAATGTGCTGAAATATTTCCCCTATGTTTTCTTCTAGTAGTTTTGGATCTTATATTTAAGACTTTAATCCATCCTGAGTTGATTTTTGTACATGGTGAGGGATATGGCTTCAGCTTAATTCTGCAAATGGCAATCCAATTGTCCCAGCATCATTTATTGAAAAGAGTGTCCTTTAGCCAATGCATGTTCTTGTCAGCTTTGTCAAAAATCTGTTGGCTGTAAATAATGTGGGTTTATTTCTGAGTTCTCTATTCTGTTCCATTGCACAGAATATTTTAATATTAATACCATGCTACTTTGATTACTATAGCCTGGTAATATAATTTCAAGTCAGGTAATGTGATGCTTCCAGTTTTGCTCTTTTTGCTTAGGATTGCTTTGATTGAGATATTTTTCGGTTCCATATGAATGTTAGAAATATTTCTCTAATTTTGCAAAAATAATTACATTGGCATTTTGATAGAGAGTGCATTGAATCTGTAGATTAGGGAAGTATGCTTAATCATATTAATGCTTCTCATCCCTTAGAATGAGATGACTTTCTAATTTTTGTGTCATTTACGATTTCTTTCATCAATGTTTTGTAGTTTTCCTTTTAGGGATCTTCCACCTCCTTGGTTAATGTTATTCCTAGATGTGTGTGTGTGTGTGTGTGTGTGTTTGTGTGTGTGTGTGTGTGTGTGTGTTTTCTTCAGCAGCTATTATAAATGAGACTGCCTTCTTAATTTTATTCTCTACTATAACATTTACAGTGAACAGAAATACTACTGATTTTGTACATTGCTTTTGTATGCTGAAACTTTACTGAATTCATTTATCAAATCTAAAAACTTTTTGTAGGGTCTTTTTGTTTTTCTAGGTATCAGATCACGTTATCAACAAGCAGAGATAATTTGACTTCCTTTATTTTTCTAATTTTGATGCCCTTTATTTCTATTTTTACAGACAGACTTTGATTTCTGTCACCCAGACTGAAGTGCAGTGGTGTAATCATAGCTCACTGCAGCCTTGAACTCTTGGACTCAAGCAATCCTCCTACCTCAGATGCCTGAGTAATTTTTTAAAATTTTTATAGAGACAAGGTCTTGCTATGTTTCCCAAGCTAGTCATGAACTCCTGGCCTCAAGTGACTCTCCCACCTCAGCCTCTGAAATGCTGAGACTACTACTACACCCAGCCTGGATGTCTTTTATTTCTTTCTCTTGACTAGTGGCTCTGGTTAGGACTTCCAGTACTATGTTGAATAGGAGTCATGAAAGTAGGTATCTTTGTCTAATTCCAGTTTTTAGAGAAAACACTTTTAACTTTCCCCTGTTCAGTGTGATGTTAGCTGTGGGTTTGTTGTATATGGCCTTTATTATTTTGAGGTATGTTCCTTCAATGCCTACTTTGTTGAGGGTTTTATCATAAAGAGATGCTGAATTTTATCAATTTTTTCAGCATCTATTGAGATGACGATATGTTTTTGTCTTTAATTCTGTTTATGTGATATATCACATTTATTCATATGTGCATGTTGAACCATCCTTGCATCCCTGGTATAAAACTACTTGCTCTTGGTGTATCATGCCTTTGATGTGCTGCTGGATTCAGTTTGCTTGCATTTTGTTAAGGATTTTTGCATCTATATTCATCAAGAATATTGATCTATAGTTTTATTTTTCTTTCTTTTCTTTTTTTTGTCATCTTCTTGTCTGGTTTTGGTACAGAATGGTATAAGCCTCATAGAATGGGTTAGAGGGAATTCAGCTACTTTGTTTAGGGGTTGACCTTTGCCTTTTCAGCCTCTTCTCTGGTCTCTGGTTGGCTAAGGTTTCCTGCCTCCTCCTGAGATAATTTATTTTTGAGATGGAGTCTTGCTTGAGGTGTGTTGATTTTTTTCATTTTCCTGTCTTTAATGAACTAACTTTTCTTTTTTCCAATATTCATTCAAATTTTTCCCATCATAACACTACTCTCAGTTTTCCTCCTAATCTTTTACTGCCAGTTAATTTTATGTCAAATAATTTTGTTGTATCCAAGTAAAATATATAAAAGTTTAAGAGTTAGATATGACTAAGCAGCTTGAAACAAAAAACGGAAGTGTCTCACCCCATCTTTCTCTACCTTGGGGGCCTAACTCCTATCCCCAGGCTGCTCCCTGATACTTGGCTCCAACTTTTGGAATAATAATCACAGCTGGTAAAGTGATTACTGCATATAGGTACTTCTCTAAAAATGTATTTCTATTATTTTATTCCTGTTATCCTGTTTTACTGGTGGGACAACTGAGGTACAGAAACATTAAGAAACTTCCTAAAGGTCACATAGCAAGTGAGTAACAGACCCAGGATTCAAATCTAGGTAGCTGCACTCTCTTAACCATTATTACAATATGCTGCTGCCCAAAAATGCCTTTGTAACTGTTGTAATGTTTCACTGTTTTTTCTTGATTTATCAATTGCAGACATCTTCCACTGACTTCCCAATGTGGTAAATACAGACTAAGCTGTCCCATGGCATGCCTTTACTTCTTGTCTCCCCTTCCTAACTTTAACACAGTAATTTATAACTCATTAGTATTTAAACTCATGGCAAATATAGCATTATCATAACTACTAATTGCACAGCTGACTAAATGGTACACTCCATGACCTCATTCATGAACAATCTCTTATTTTCCCAGGAGTATTTTTTTGTTTGTTATTCTTATTAAGTGACTTTGCTTTTTTATTCTGAAATGTGATTTTTTTTTTCTTGAAAACCTGTATGTTTCCCTTAATTCTTCAACTGCTCATCAGTAACATGTTCCGTGTTCTTAGATATAAAGTTTAAAATTTTGGGGGAGGGTTTCAAGATGGCACAGTAAGAACAACTCGGGATCACAGCTCTCAGTGAAAGCTCAGAGGGTGAGTCAAAGCCGCATTTCCAGACCGATCTTTGTTGCCCACAGAACGGGGAAAGTCCCAGGTGTAGGAAAGACACAGGATGCAAGCGCAGCCAGTTTGGCTGTTGTGGCTGCTTCGGCAGGTGCCGCTGTGCAGGCACTTCCCAACAATCCGCACAAAACACATTGGCCCGGGTGCCCTGCTAAACTGGCAATCTGAGATTGGGGAGGGCAGATTAAGATATCCATCTGATTAAACGGCACTTGGACAGTGAGCCAGACCAGAAGATTCCTGGGAAGTGGCGTTTGAGCCAGCGCAGTGGCTAGTGGCACAGGAAATCACATAGATCCCAGTGATCTAACAGCAGGCGACCGAAACACCTGGGATAGAGCCATCTGTTCAACTTAAAAAAAAAAAAGAAGAAGAAGAAAAAAGGGTGCTCAGAGGCAGGGAGCCAGGTGAGCGGGCTCTGCAGGTTTCACCTCCACAGGGACAAACCAAATGGCAACTCAAAACGCTCCAGGTGGAGAGTTTCACTGTGAGCACAGCTGGACCCAGGACGGTGCAGCTCTGTGGGGGAGGGGTGTTCATCATTACTGAGGATATCCGCCCCTACAGAGGTACACTCCCATTGCTGATGCAGCCTGCCATTATTGAGGCAATACGTCATAACAGAGAGACTCCACTGCAGGGCGGAGCTGGTGGCAGCAGGGCGGAGCCTGCCATGGAGCCCGCAGCTGCAGGGTAGAGCCCGCAGCAATAAGGCCGACACCACATCAGCAGGGCGGAGCCTTGGCAGGCAAATAGTGACTAGACTGCCTCCTAGCTGGGCAGGATAGTGCCATGGACACTCATAAAGATAGCCCCAACCCCCTGAGACAGAGCATCTGAGGAAAAAAAGGGGTTCTAAGAGTTGTGCTGCAGGAGAATTAAACGCACCTGCCTAACAGCCCTGAATGAAAAATGGAGCTCACAGCTCAGCACCTGAGCTCCTATAAAGTACAGACTGTCTCCTCGAGCAGCTCCCTGACCCCTGTATATCCAGAGTCACCTCAAAAAGGAATGATCAAACTGACATTAGGCGGGCAACATTCTGGGATAAAGGTAGCAGAAGAAGAGACTGGTAGCATCCCTCACCATTCTGCAGCTGCTACAGGTGTACCCCAGACAAGCAGGGCCTGGAGTGGACCTCAGCAGTCGTACAGCACAGGGGCTAGACTGGGAGAAGGAAAACCAAGTAACAGAAAGACCCCATCATCAACAATCTGGGCGTCCACTCAGAGACCCAATCTAAAAGTCAGCAACTACTCAGACGACAGGTGCATAAATCCACGAAGATGGAAAGAAACCAGCGCAAAAAGGAGGAAAACACCCAAAACCAGAACACTTCGCCTCCTACAAAGGACCAAAACTCCTCACCAGCAAGGGAACAAAGCTGGACAGAGAATGACTGTGACGAAATGATGAAATTAGACTACAGAAGGTGGGTAATGAGAAACTTCTGTGAGCTAAAAGAACATGTTCTAAATCAATGCAAAGAAACTAAGAACCTTGAAAAAAGATTTGAGGAAATGATAACAAGAATGGATAACTTAGAGAGGAATATGAATGAATTCAAGGAGCTGAAAAACACAACACGAGAACTTCGTGAAGCATGCACAAGTTTCAACAGCTGAATTGACCAAGCAGAAGAAAGAATATCAGAAGTCGAAGATCAACTCAATGAAATAAAATGATAAACCAAGATTAGAGAAAAAAGCGCAAAAAGGAATGAACAAAGTCTCCAAGAACTGTGAGACTATGTGAAGAGACCTAACCTGCGTTTGATAGGTGTACCACAAGGGGACAAAGAGAATGAATCCAAGCTGGAAAATACTCTTCAGGATATCCAGAAAAATTTCCCCCACCTAGCAAGGCAGGCCAACTCTCAAATTCAGGAAATACAGAGAACACCACAAAGATATTCCGCAAGAAGAGCAACCCCAAGGCCCATCATCGTCAGATTCAACAGGGTTGAAATAAAGGAGAAAATACTAAGGGCAGCCAGAGAGAAAGGTCGGGTCACCCACAAAGGGAAGGCCATCAGACTCACAGCAGGTCTCTCAGCAGAAACTCTACAAGCCAGAAGAGAGTGGGGGCCAATATTCAACATTCTTAAAGAAAAGAACTTTCAACCCAGAATTTCATATCCAGCCAAACTGAGCTTCAGAAGTGAAGGAAGAATAAAATCCTTTGCGAACAAGCAAGTACTCAGAGATTTTGTCACCTCCAGGCCTGTTTTACAAGACCTCCTGAAAGAGGCACTACACATAGAAAGGAACAACCAGTACCAGCCATTCCAAAATCACACTAAATGCTAAACAGCATCAACATAATGAAGAACCTACATCAACTAACAGGCAAAACAGCCAGCTAGCATCAAAATGGCAGTGTCAAATTCACACATAACAATATTAACCGTAAATATAAATGGACTAAATGCACCAATCAAAAGACGCAGACTTGCAAACTGGATTAAAAAACAAAACCCACCAGTGTGCTGTATCCAGTTAAACCATCCCACATGCAAGGATACACAAAGGATTAAAATAAAGGGATGAAGGAAGATTTTCCAAGCAAGTGGAGAAGAAAAAAAAAAAAAAAAAGCAGGAGTTGCAATTCTCATCTCTGATAAAATAGAATTTAAAGCAACAAAGATCAAAAGAGACAAAGCAGGTCATTACATAATGGTAAAAGGATCAATACAACAAGAAGAGCTAACGATCCTAAACATATATGGACCCAATGCAGGAGCACCCAGATACATAAGGCAAGTTCTTAATGACTTACAAAGAGACTTAGACTCCCACACAATAATAGTGGGAGACTTTAACACTCCACTGTCAATATTAGACAGATCAACCAGACAGAAAATTAACAAGGATATCCAGGGCTTGAACTCAGACCTGGAGCAAGCAAACTTGATAGACATTTACAGAACTCTCCACCCCAAATCCACAGAATATACATTCTTCTCAGCACCACCTCACACGTACTTTAAAATTGACCACATAATTGGAAGTAAAGCACTCCTCAGCAAATGCAAAACAACGAAAATCATAACAAACAGTCTCTCAGACCATAGTGCAATCAAGTTAGAACTCAGAATTCAGAAACCAACTCAGAACCGCACAGCTTCATGGAAACTGAACAACTGGCTCTTGAATGTTGACTGGATAAACAATGAAATGAAGACAGAAATAAAGAAGTTTTCAAAACAAATGAGAACGAAGACACAACATGCCAGAATCCCTGGGACACATTTAAAGCAGTCTCTAGAGGAAAATATATAATAATAAGTGCCCATATGAGGAGAATGGCAAGATCCAAAATTGACACCCTATCATCAAAATTGAAAAAGCTAGAGAAGCAAGATCAAAAAAACTCAAAACCTAGCAGAAAACAAGAAATAACTAAGATCAGAGCAGAACTGAAGGAGATAGAGACACGAAAAACCCTTCAAAAAATCAATAAATCCAAGAGCTGGTTTTTTGAAAAGATCAACAAAATAGACATACCATAGCCAGATTGATTAAAAAGAAAAGAGAGAACAACCAAATAGATGCAATAAAAAATGATAAATGGGAAATCACCACAGACTCCACAGAAATTCAAACCATCATCAGAGAATATTACAAACAAATCTATGCACATAAACTAGTAAACCTGGAAGAAGTGGATAAATTCCTGGACTCCTGTGTCCTCCCAACCCTAAACCAGGAGGAAGCTGAAACTATGAATAGACCAATAACAAGGGCAGAAGTCGAGGCAGCAATTAAGAGTCTACCACACACAAAAAAGCCCAGGTCCAGATTGGTTCACAGCCAAATTCTACCAGACACACAAAGAGGAGCTGGTACCATTCCTTCTGAAACTATTCAAAATAATCCAAAAAGAGGGAATCCTTCCCAAATCATTTTATGAGACCAACATCATGCTGATACCAAAACCCATCAGAGACCTAACAAGAAAAGAAAACTTCAGGCCAATATCCATGATGAACATAGATGCAAAACTCTTCAATAAAATATTGGCAAGCCGATTGCAACAGCAAATCAAAAAACTTATTCATCATGATCAGGTAGGATTCATCCTGGGGATTCAAGGCTGGTTCAACATACACAAGTCTATAAACATAATTCAACACATAAACAGAACCAAAAACAAAAACCACATGATTATCTCAATTGATGCAGAGAAGGCATTCGACAAAATTCAACAGCGCTTTATGCTAAAAACCCTCAATAAACTCGGTATCAATGGAACGTATCTCAAAGTAATTAAAGCTATTTATGACAAACCAACAGCCAATATCATACTGAATGGGCAAAAACTGGAAGCATTCCCTTTGAAATACAGCACTAGACAAGGATGCCCTCTTTCACCACTCCTATGCAATATAGTACTGGAAGTTCTAGCCACAGCAATCAGGCAAGAAAAAGAAATAAAGGGTATTCAAAAAGGAAAGGTGGAAGCCAAATTGTCTCTATTTGCAGACGACATGATAGTATACCTAGAAGACCCTATCGCCTCAGCCCAAAAACTCCTGAAACTGATAAGCAACTTCAGCAAAGTCTCAGGATATAAAATAATTGTGCAAAAATCACAAGTATTCCTCTACACCAATAACAGACTGAAAGAAAGCCAAATCAAGAACGAACTGCAATTCACAATTGCTACAAGAAGAATAAAATACCTTGGAATACAACTCACAAGGAACGTAAGGGACCTCTTCAAGGAAAACAACAAAACACTGCTCAATGAAATAAGGGAGGACACAAACAGATGGAGAAAGATTCCATGTTCATAGTTAGGAATAATTAATATTGTGAAAATGGCTATACTGCCCAAAGTAATTTACAGAATCAATGCTATCCCCATCAAGCTACCATTGACTTTCTTCACAGAAGTGGAAAAAACCACCATGAACTTCATATAGAACCAAAAGAGAGCCCGCATAGCCAAGTCTATTCTAAGCAAAAAGAACACAGCAGGGGGCATCACACTACAAGATTTCAAACTATACTATAAGGCTACAGTAATCAAAACAGCATGGTACTGGTACCAAAACAGAGATATAGACCAATGGAACAAAACAGAGGCATCGGAGGCAACACAACATATCTACAACCATGCAATCTTTGATAAACCTGACAAAAACTAGCAATGGGGAAAGGATTCCCTGTTTAATAAATGGTGTCGGGAAAACTGCCTAGCCATGTGCAGAAAGCAGAAACAGGACCCCTTCCTGACACCTTACACTAAAATTAACTCCAGATGGATTAAAGACTTAAACATAAGACGTGGCAGCATAAAAACCCTAGAAGGAAATCTAGGATAAACCATCCAGGACATAGGAGTAGGCAAGGATTTCATGAACAAAACACCAAAAGCATTGGCAACAAAAGCCAAAATAGACAAATTGAACCTAATTCAACTCCACAGCTTCTGCACGGCAAAAGACACAGTCACTAGAGTGGATCGGCAACCAAAAGAATGGGAAAAAATTTTTGCAGTCTGCCCATCTGACAAAGGGCTGATATCCAGAATTTACAAAGAACGCAAACAGATTTGCAGGAAAAAAAAACAAACAAGCCCATTCAAAAATGGGCAAAGGAAATGAACAGACAGTTTACAAAAGAAGACATATATGAGGCCAACAGTCATATGAAAAAATGCTCCTTATCACTGGTCATTAGAGAGATGCAAATCAAAACCACATTGAGATACCATCTCACGCCAGTTAGAATGGCGATCATTTAAAAATCTGGAGACAACAGATGCTGGAGAGGATGTGGAGAAAAAGGAACACTTTTACACTGTTCGTGAGAGTGTAAATTAGTTCAACCATTGTGGAAGACAGTGTGGCGATTCCTCAAGGCCTTAGAAAGAGAAATTCCATTTGTCCCAGCAATCCCATTACTGGGTATATATCCAAAGGACTATAAATCGTTCTACTATAAGGACACATGCACACGAATGTTCATTGCAGCACTGTTTACAATAGCAAAGACCTGGAACCAACCCAAATGCCCATTGATGATAGACTGGATTGGTAAAATGTGGGACATATACACCATGGAATATTATGCAGCAATCAGAAATAATGAGTTCGTGTCGTTTGTAGGGACATGAATGAATCTGGAGAACATCATTCTCAGCAAACTGACACAAGAACAGAAAATGAAATACCGCATATTCTCACTCATAGGAGGGTGATGAAAAATGTGAACACATGGACAAAGGGAGGGGAGTACTAAACACTGGGGTCTATTGAGGGGAAAAGGGAAGGACCAGCGGGGGGGGAGGTGGGGAGGGATAGCCTGGGGAGAAATGCCAAATGTGGGTGAAGGGGAGCAAGGAAGCAAAACACACTGCCATGTGTGTACCTATGCAACTGTCTTGCACGTTCTGCACATGTACCCCCAAACCTAAAATGCAATAAAAATATTTTTAAAAAAGGTTTAAAAATTTTTTTATTTTTCCCTAAGTTATTGGGGTACAGTGGTATTTGGTTACATGAGTAAATTCTTTAGTGGTGATTTGTGATATACCCATCACCCAAGCAGTATAGCCTGCACCATATATATTGTTTTTTATCCCTCGCTTCCCTCCTACTCTCCCACTCAAGTCCCCAAAGTCTATTGTATCACTCTTATAACATACTATAAAGCTTATTTTTCCCACTAGAGCCTAGTCTGGGCTATTGCTCTTCAGGCCTGCTGTACAGCTGTTTATGTTGTTCATGGGACTGCCCTTGTCATTATTCTGAGTCTTCTTTTGCTGCTTTCCTGTATCAAATCCTGTATTAAGCCAAATATGTCTTCCCACTCCATTTCCTAAAGCACATTCAGGTAGCGTCCTAAGAAAAGGGACACAGGTGATTCTTTTGTTGGTTTTGAGTGCTTGTAAGCTGGACAATATCTCTAGTCTATCCCCACACTTAATTAATATTTGGTTGGTCATAGTAGGCTGAGCACTTCATTCCACTGTTATCACAACACTGATGCTGTTGAGAAATCAGGTGTCATTCAGATTGCAGTTCCTGTTTCATGATGTGTAATTGTCCCTTGCTATCCCTTAGCTGCCCCATCCTTGGGGACCTTCTCTTTCCCCCATGTGTTCTAAAACTTCATAATATACCAGCTATGGATGTGTCCTCAGAGGCTCATGGGCTTTTTCAATCCAAAGGCTTCCTTAATTGGAAATTATCTTATTTATTTCACAATTGTCTTTCCTCTATTATTTTTTCCTATGGTATCTTTCTGGTGTTACTATTATTCTTATGGCTACACTATTCTTTTAATTTATTTTTGAACTCAAATTTTTTTTGTCTCAAAACGTTTTTTAAGTTTCTGGGAAATTACCTATACTTTATCTTGCAGCCCTTCTACTGAGTCTTTTTCATCATATTTTTAATTTCTAAGAACTCTTCTGTTTTCTCTGATCTCTTTGTATAGTACGATTTCTTTAGCATTTTTCCCATATTTTTTCTTTTCAATTTTGTTCTGTTCACTGAGTTATTTTCATTGACCTCTGCCTTTCTCTTCCCCATTTGTTGGTTTTGATGTCTTCCTTTTTTAAATTTATCCTCAAGTGCCTGGTCATTGTTGACTATCCATTCATATAGGAGAATGCATTTCAGAAAGCTGATAATTAGAAGGCATCCATGCATGGACTTGTTCTTGGCTGGGCTTCATCGAGTGTAGGGAGCTGACTTTCCCACTGGGGAGACCTCCAAATTCCAGGAACTGGAGGCTGTTTAGCTCCTGCTGAGATGAGTGCTCCAATACTCCCCAGGCTGAGAGCAGGGCGGTGTCCATCTGGGTGGTGGTGATCTGGCAGCTCAACGGAGGAGGTGGTGGAGAAGGGTCCCCTGCAGGGCAGCATGAAGACTTAAGCTTAACTCCCACTTGTGATCTCTGTTACTCCAGCCTTCAACCATACTGGCATCTCTGAGCATGGGGCCCTCTTCTTTCAACTTGGTCACAGGATAAACCTTTTGTTTCTATATATACTATTGTGAGTGATGAAATAAGTGAATCTACATGATCTAGCCATCCTATACATAGACTTTCAACCCTCCTGCTCTCTCTCTCTGTGGCACCTATGGTCAGTCTCCCAGTGGAACTCCTCATGGGTTCTGCAGAAAGATTTCCTTCCCTTTGCTATTTGCTCAATGCCAATACGGAGCTTGTAGCTTCTTCTGTTTCATTAATTCAGTTTCCACTACTCTATCTGCTTCCTCTCTTCTAAAAACTTAATGAAATCTCTCATCTGATTTTGCTGCTTCTCCTGTACTCTTTCTCTCTTGTGGGCTAATGCCTTTATTTCTATGGTCTGGAGACTTGGAAGTGGGGTTGCTGAAGGAAGAAAATAAGTATTTTTAATTTGAATAGCTGTTGCCAGCTAGTTTTTCAAAAAGTCTAACACTTACATTTATGGGAGTACCCTCTCCTTGGTATCCATAACAGTAATAAGCATTATTTCCTCCTTGATCATTGCTAATATAATTAAGGAGATATTTAGTTGTTACATAAAATTGCATTGCCCTGAATACTAGTGATGTGGAGAAACTTTTGACATGTTTGTTGGCCATTTGGATCTGCACTTCTGTCAACTGCCTTCTTATATATTTGCTCAATTTTCTAGCATCTTATATGTCTTTTTCTTGTCCGTTTGTAAGAGCTCTCTATATATTATAGATGTTTGTCCTCTGAATTCAAATACTACCCCCCAAAATCTATTGCTTATGTTAGTAGGATTTTAAAAAATCATCCAAAGTTTTTATTTTTTATAGAATAAAATGAGTTCACCTTTCTTTTATAGCTTCTGGATATTTGATTTTATATGTGGTCTCTTACACTAAAATCATATATATATAATATATATTTACATATATATTATATATATAATATTAATTATACCTATTTTCTCTATATGTGTTTTTTTTTCCAGATAGATAGCCAGTAGTATAAGTACTGTTGACACTTGGTCCCAACAATGTGAGGGTTAGGGGTACTGAGCAGTCAAATGTGTCAAACGTGCAAATGGTGAGTGCAATAGCCCATATGTATAATCCCAACACTTTGGGAGGCTGAGGTGGCCAAATTGTTTTGAGCCCAGGAGTTCAAGACCAGCCTGGGAAACATGGTAAAAACTGATTTCTACAAAAAAATTCAAAAATTAGCCAGAGATGGTGGCACTTGCCTGTCCCAGATATCCAGGAGGCTGAAGTAGGAGGATTGCTTGGGCCCAAGAGGCAGAGGCTGCAGTGAACTTTGGTCATGCCACTGCTCTCCCACTTGGGTGATGGAGCAAGACCTTGTCTTAAAAAAATGGTGCAAGTAACTACTAATAGTCTACTGTTGACCAAAAACCTTATCAATAATATAAAGAGTTAACACATATGTTGCATGTTATAAGTTTTCTATACTATTTTCTATATATTGTATTCTTACAATAAAGTAAGCTAGAGAAAAGAAGATATTATTAAGAAAAATATTTACAGTAGTATACTATATTTGTCTATAATACGAATTTATGTAATCTGTTTACAAGATGAATCATTTGTCTGACATGTGGCAACTGCAGCTGCAGACCTTAAACCATGGTCTATATCTAGCAATTCAATGGTTTCTTATAATGTCTTGACTTTTCTCTGCTTCTTAGGACCACTTCCAGAATCACTAGTGGCACTTCACATGGGTTTTCAGCATTACACTAAATACAACAACAAATACATGAGAAGCAAGAGAGATCATTTTTCGCCATAAAATGCAACTGCAATAAAAATATTGGAGAGATTAAATGCCCACAGAGAGATGATTAACATCACACAGCTTTTTTTTATATATATAAAGTGTCACTCTGTTGCCCAGGCTGGAGTGCAGTGGCGTGGTCTTGGCTCACTGCAACCTCCACTTCCCAGGCTCAAGCAATTCTCCTGCCCCAGCCTCCAAAACAACTGGGATGACAGGCACCCACCACCATGGCCTGGCTAATTTTTTGTACTTTTAGTAGAGATGGGATTTTATCATGTTGGCCAGGCTGGTCTCAGACACCTGAACGCAGGTGATCTACATGCCTTGGCCTCCCAAACTGCTAAAATTACAGGCACAAGCTACTGTGCATCATACGACCTCACACAGCATTTTAAGTGGATACTAGGAAAACTTGAGCTCACCACAAGAATAACAGAAAGTGGCTGTTTAATTATTACAATAGTACAATGTGTATACAGTTAATTTTACAGTTAATACTATATCTTTACATTTGTTTGCATTGCTCTTTATCGACAATGGCTCCATGTATGGTCTGTGTTTGTGTGCATATGTTTTGATAATTTTTAACTTTTTATATTAGGTTTGTGTATATTTATTTTTAAAAATATTTCTAGGCTTTGTAGTTTATCTGTGAACTTTTTTCAAATTGTCACAAATCTCCAAAAAATTTCACCATATATTGATTGAAAAAAATCTGTGTATAATTGGACCCATGCATTTCAAACCCATGTTGTTCAAGGTCAACTATATAATTTTCAAATAATCCATTTGTCTTCTGCAGAACTGAAATACTGACTTTGTAATATATTAGATTTTCATATATTTCTGTACTTGGTTCTCTTGATATTTTTTCTATTCCTATTTTAACAGCATACTGATTTTAAATATAATGGCTTTACAGTTCATTTTGATATCTAGCAGAACAGATTACCCTGACTTTTCTTCTCAGAAACTTATTTTACCAAAACCATGTTAAAATATTTTAATACAATTTCATTTTTTGTGGGTTTTACCATTTGATTCAGCATATTTCTTTTAAAATTTATTTCAAAATATATTATAATTTTAGTTCTTACTATGAAAAGAAATAATTTACTGTTTCCATTTCTAGGTGCTTATAGAGAAAAGAGATTTTAGCTATCAATTTTTATCATATTTATCTTGAATCAGTTAACCATTTTTATACTAGCATATTTTTATTACAGATTATTTCTAGTAATGTTGTTATGAAATGTGCAGAAGAATATAACATTCATTCTACTTTTTCAGCATTAATAGTTGCCATTTTATTTTCATGTCTTATGCTTACTAGAACCTTCAATATATTGTAGAATATAGTAACTGGCATTATTATTTATTTCCAGAATTTAATTGAAAAGATTTCTGTTTTGTTTGCCACCATATTTGCTATTTTTTGTTGTTGTTATATATACTCTATTATACTTAATTGCTTTCCCTCTCTTCTGTTTTACAGAGTTTTTATTGGAAATGAGTATTGAGCTTTTCAAGTACAAATGAAACGTCTTTTGTCTTGGTCATGTGATTTTTTTACTTTAATTTGAAGTTACATCACACTACATTATGTTGATATATTTTCTGATATTGACCCACTCTGGTACTTCTCAAATTGCCTCATTTAGCATAATGTATTTTGAATGACATTTCTTTATTCTATCTGCCATATTTTCTTTCGAATGTATGCATCTTAATTTATCAATGATATTCATCTATAGTTTTCCTAAGTGTAGTATTTTACAAGATTTTGGTATTAAAATTATGCTGGCTTAAGCTTTTACATGGTATGACATAATTTAATAACATTGGCATTACACACATTTTTAGGATAACATAAATCTTAGCTGTAACCTTGTCTGTTGTCAGGACCTTTTTCAATCATAGATCTTTAATTTTCTTTCCAATTTCTTCTGTCATCCACTTCATTTTACAGTATATATTTTGCTAGGCAATAATTTATTTCTAATTTGTTAGGGCAGACTATGATTATTTTCTTAGAAACTTTTATTCACTCACCTCTGTGGCTATAATTTTTCCCCTCATTCTTATATAGCTTATCTCTCTTTTCTTTGTTAGTGAAATGACAGATCTATTTTATTGGTATTTTAATAAACTTTTTGTAAATATACATAGTAACATCTACATATATATGTTAACACACATATATAAATCTTTGCTTACTTTCAGCCTTCATTGTTACTTATTTCTTTTTGTATTATCCTTTGATTTTTGTTAGCCTTTTCCCAATTTCTAAAATAAATGGTACCTTATTATTTTCTAATACTAAAGATATTTGAGGATATCCAGTTTTTTCTCTTTTTAAAAATCTTTTTTGAGACAGGGTTTCACCTTGTCACCCAGGCTGGAGTGCAATGGCACTGTCATGGCTCACTGCCTCAACTTTCTGGTCTCCAATACTTCTACTTCAGCCTCCCAAGTAGCTTGGACTACAGGTGCATGCCACCATGCCCAGATGATTTTTCTTTTTCTTGTTCTTTTCCCTTTTTTTCCCTTTGTTGCCTAGGTTGGTCTTGAACTTTTAAGATCAAGCAATCCTTCTGCCTCTGCCTCCTAAGTGCTGAGATTACAGGTGTGAGCTACTGTGCCCCACTCAATTTCCATTTTTTCTATGTCCAATGTAAATTTTCTATTGTTGCTGTGTCCCATAGGTTTTGATATGAAGTATATTTCTTTACATAGTTCTCAGTATGATTTATAACATCATATTTGCTATCCTCTTTGATACAAGAATTTTCTAGGAGTATATTTTATAATTTCCAAGTAGTAAACATTTTCAGTCACTTTTAATCTGTAATTATATTAGCTTATTTTCAGACAGTTGGCCAGTACAATCTACGTTTTTCAATTTTGCTAGTGTTTTTATGGAGCTAAGTCATAAACGATCTTTCTAAATGTTTTACAGATATATAACAATGAATATACCTTTTATTGATGCAATGCAGGGGTTTGTATATAGCTATTAAATCAAGATTGGTGATTGTATTCTTTATATCTTTATGTTCCTATTATTTATAAGAATTGCCAATTCTGAAAGAATCTTTGTGTTCTGAGGTCTTTTTCTATAACAGTATTGTTTTATTAAGTTCCCCTTACATTTAAGTTTTTGCTTTGTATATTTAACTGCTTTGCTTTTTGGTGCATACAATTTTATGACTGTTACATTTTTATTCGTGACTAGTAATTTTGTTATTACCTATTGTCCCTCTTTATATGTTTATGGCTTCTAAACTTAAATTCCACTGTATCTGTTGTTATTTATTTACAGTTGTTTTCTTTGTATTAGCATTTTTCAGGTGTCTTTAATCTTCCATTTATTTTCCCCTTTCTTTGTCACTGTAAGTTGTCTTTAAAAAATATTTAAAACTCCTATTTTCTAACTTAATCTGACAATCTCTGATGGCTTTTGCCCACTCTGTAATCCTATTTCTCTTTTTACCATACATTTTAGTGTTAAGTTGATATATTTAATTTTATCTCTTATATCTTACTTTAGATCTCTTATTTTATATTGTTATTTCATCTCTTTCCCATTTGGTATTTTTACTGATTGAAGTTGCCATTGTTTCCCTCATTAATTTAAAAGTTCTACAGTGCTTTGGTCCTAAATAATATATATATATTCCTCACGCATTTTGAGAAAACATGATACCAGCTATTTCCCCTGTGGATACATACTTTTTCCCTCATCTCTGCCCTTCCCCAATCAGGTAAATTATGACCTTAAAAATACTTTCATTTTCTTCTCCTTTCTCTTCCTCCTTTCCGCTTCCAGGAATCTCTGGAACACTTTTACACTTCCCTTTATTCAATCCTCCCAGCTTCAGGATTTTACTGAAAATAGTTTAGCAGTTTAGGATTTAGACTAATAGCAACTACCATGAAATTGTCTGCAAAACAAAAATAAGAATATGCAATGTGTTTTCTTTAAAGAGTCTATCATTATAAAGGTATATGTGTTCTCGCATGTATGCATACATTTTTATCAATATTTATAAACTTTCCTACCATTGGTATGAGCTTGATTTACTTTTAATTTGAATATTTTTTAACTGTGTAAGTAACATATGAATAAATTCTCACTGTAAAGAATTCACATAAGAATTCACAAGAAAGATAAACTCTTACTTGGCCACCCTTTATCCTGTTCCCTTCCTAAAAATACTTCCTTAAAGCCACTGCATTAGTACAACATACATTTTTTTCACACTATTTTCCATGTGCTTATGTATATATTTGTACATTATGCATTGTTTTGCTTTTCTGTGTATTTACCATAAATTATGTCCTGTTACCTGTATTGCTTTGCAACTTTACTTTTTCACTTAATATATTTTTAAGAGATGTTTCTAGGTCAGGAAATAGGGTTTAACTTGATACTTATTTTTTGAGATGGAGTTTCACTCTTGTTACCCAGGCTGGAGCGCAATCTTGGCTCACCGCAACCTCCACCTCCTGGGTTCAGGCAATTCTCCTGCCTCAGCCTCCTGAGTAGCTAAGATTACAAGCACACGCCACCCTGCCCAGCTAATATTTTGTATTTTTAGTAGAGACGGGGTTTCACCATTTTGACCAGGATGGTCTGGATCTCTTGAGGTGGTGATCCATCCACCTCAACCTCCCAAAGTGCTAGGATTAGAGGCATGAGCCACCACACCAGGCCCCTACTTGATACTTTTAAGCTTCTAACTTGATAATACTGACTAGCATGTATATAGCATAGATTTTTGATGGACATTCAGGTTGCTTCTATTAATCTGTAACATGAAGACAGTGCACAGTGTCTCACATGTCACCCTCTGCACACTAATGATGGTTTCTGTAAATATGGATATGTGGAATTGCTAGGTCGAGGGGTAGATGCTTTTACTACTAAACTGTCAACCAGGAATTGCTATGCTTATTTATAACCTGCCAGAAATACATGACTTTTACATTTTCAACATTTTTGTATGTGATTGTTTCTCTCTACCTTTGAATAGAGGGTACTTCAAAATGTATTACAAAGTTGTATCTATTATTATCACACTGTTATTTATGCCAGTCTGTTTGGTGAAAAAATGTATCTTGTGTTTTAATATGCTAACTGACTGGTAGTGAGGTGAGTATCTTTCATGAGTTCATTAGCTATTTGTGTTTCCTCTCCTGTAAATTACCTATTTCCACTCTTGTCTTACTTCATTTTGTTTAACTCATAACACATTCTAACTCATAGGAATTACATGCTTCCAGTTTTAATCCTTTATTTGTATGTCACAAACCTTTCCTACTAGCCTATTGCCTATTTTGTCTATGTATGTGGCATAAAATTTAAAAAATTTAAAAATTTAAAAATTTTGATTTAGTCCAATTTAACAGTCTTTTCCTGTATAACTTTATTTTATGCCTTGCTTGAGAAAATAGCCAATACACTAAAATAAAAACAATAGTCTTCTGTGTTTTCTTCAGCAGCATTTACATAATTTCCTGTACATATAGGGCATTAACCCATGTAAAATTTATATTTCCTTATGTGAAACAGGGCTCCAATTATTATTTTTATTATTTTCAAATGAATTATCAAATGCACCACAACAATTTATGCATATTTCATCATTCCTTACTGTCACTATTATTATCAAATAAATTCTTTTATAAAAATGGGCCTTTAGGACTTTCTTCTCCCTCAATCCATTCATTTCTTCTTGGTCCAAACCCATGCTGTTCTAATAACTACAACTTTGTAGACTATTTTGAAGTACCACAGAGTAATTTTTCCACCCCATACTTCTGTGTAGTTCTTTATTTTCAAAGCTTTCTTGGCTACTTGAGAACATTTCTAACTTTCCAGTTATATTTTATAATCAGCTTGACAAGTTCCATACAAATAATATTGCATTTTGATTGAAAATGCATTAAATTTTAGATTGGCCCGGGGTGATTAACTTTTTTTTTTTGAGACAGAGTTTCACCTTGTTACCCAGGCAGGAGTGCAATGGCACGATCTCGGCTCACTGCAACCTCTGCCTCCTGGGTTCAGGAAATTCTCCTGCCTCAGCCTCCTGAGTAGCTGGGATTACAGGCATAAGCCAAAATGCCCAGATAATTGTTGTATTTTTAGTAGGGATGGGAGGTCTCACCATATTGGCCAGGTTGGTCTCAAACTCCTGAGCTCAGGTGATCCACCTTCCTCAGTCTCCCAAAGTGCTAGGATTACAGGCATGAACCACTGCTCCCAGCCCTTCAGGGTGACTCTTAACATTTAATAATTTCTTCCTCCATCCCTCCATCCATTATTTTTTTTCCTCAGCACAAATGAAGCTATAATAGAAAAAAGGATCCCTGGTTCTTGCTAAATCTTTCATTTTACCTACTGAGACCCAAATAATTTAAATGATTTGTCTAAGGTCACACAACATAGCACTCAGAAAGTGGCAGAATTAGATTAGCTTCAGGAATGGTTATTACCGTCTTCAACATGTAAGCAGAAATAACCGTGGCTTAACTGTGACTCTTTTGTAAATTGTATTATGCTTCTATACACTACCCATTTTGTTATTACAGAGAATGATTTGAGTATGTATGAATTAAGTAAGTTAAATTATAAATTAAATATTTTTATATTTTATGAATGTGAGTGGAATAGGCAAATTTCCATGTAAATGTTTTTTATTTCTTTTTGTTGTTGTTATACTTTAAGTTCTGGGGTACATGTGCAGAGCAAACAGATTTGTTACACAGGTATACATGTGCTATGGTGGTTTGCTACACCCATCAACCCATCATCTACATTAGGTATTTTCCTAATGCTATCCATTCCCTAGGCCCCCACCACCTGACAGGCTCTGGTGTGTGATGTTTCCCTCCCTGTGCCCATGAATTCTCATTGTTCAGCTCCCGCCTATGAGTGGGAACATGTGGTGTTTGGTTTTCTGTTTTTGTGTTAGTTTGCTGAGAATGATGGTTGCGCATCAGTGATAGACTGGATAAAGAAAACGTGGCACATACACACCACAGAATACCATGCAGCCATAAAAAAGGACGAGTTCATCTTCTTTGCAGGGACACGGATGATGCTGGAAGCCTTGCAAATATTATGTTTTCAATTGTATACTTTTGAAAAGTAGAAATTGGGCCATATTTATTATATAAAAATCTGTAAGTATATACAAAGTGGCTAAAGGAAATTATCAAAATACTTCAGACTATAGCCAATGAAATGTAGTTAAGCCCTGAAAGTGCATTCAGCATTATGAGAGATTAAAGAGATGCATAAAATATGGGGTAATGATAAAGAAATAATATAATTAAATAGTTATTATTTGTAGTGCAATACATTATACTAAGTACCTTGCATATACTAACTCACTTAACCCTAAAATATACACACACAGCAACCAAGAAGTTAGTATCATTTTTCTCCTTTCACAGAGGAGATAACTGAAATTTAGAGAGATGAAACTACTTGTCAAGGTCATGATATTAATGAGTAGCAAAGACTGAATTTGATCTCAGGTGTATTTTACTCCAAAGCCCTTGTTCTGCCTTTTCTATATATATTGTTTTCCTTAGAATTCGACTAGACAGATACACACATATCATCCCATTTGGCAATGCTGCATTAGTACACCAAGTCCCAGGATAACATTTTTAAGTTTTAACTGAGCCACAAATGAATCTACTGCCAAAAACCTGGTCATGTAACTTACTGAACATTTTCTGTGAACACCTTCAAGGACATATCTTATCACAAATCAAAAAATCAAAAGTCATTGTGGAAGAACTCCTGATAGAAGCAGCTACATGGCTGAGTATCAAACACATGTGAAGCAAAATGAGCCAGATACAAAAGAGCATATCTTACAGGATTTTGTTTACACTCTGGAAAAGACAGAGCTCATCCATAGTGACAGAAAGCAGATCCATGTTTGCCTGGGGCTGAGAGTTGAGAGGAATTGATCGGGAAGATAAATTAGGAAATCCTTTTGGGGTGGATAAAGGAGAATGTAAACATTCTTCAGTAAAAGGTCACAATTATATGTGGAATGCATTTAATGGTTCCTCTGAACTAGGGTAAAGACTCAGATTCATTAGGAAACTGCTTTGGAGAAGTTAATTTAATAATATGTTATGTGGCTCTTCAATGTTTCAGCAGTTTGATCCGAGACCAGAAGCAAAATTTAGCTACTGAAATGAACAGTCTGATAGTTTAGTGAACAATCAATTCTGGTAATCCATCCAGATGAACAAAGGGCACACATGAACATCTCACATGTCCTATCCTGATACAGAATTAAGGCAGCGAGTTATTTTTTTCTTTTGGGAAATGGACATAACATTATAATGAGAAGACAATTTTCCATTCGAGGCATCAGCTTGCAGATTATCTCTTTCATTTCAGATTTTCTCGTTTTCATGGCAAATTCTGCTGCAACATTAATGATAACGGTTTTTTGCACTCATATCATTATGAGATCTTTACGTTAATTCAAGGATCTCAATGCCTGTCTTGAACAATGTCAAATGTAACAATGAAATATGAGCAAGGCTTATTGGAAAACATCTGTATGCATCTCACATCCAAAAGTATATAATGTGTTCTATTTTGAAATTCTGATTTCTTCACAACATAAACATATCTATTATATGATATGATTTCTAAAAGATGAGCCCCTAGAGGCTGTGGCTTCTTCTTAGCCAGGGTTCTTTGCTGGTCCAAAGCTTCCTGCCTTAAATTACCCACTGCCCACTTAGGCCTTCATTTCCAAAAGTACCTTCCTTCATGTCTTTTCCCAGGCTTGCACAAGGAAAGGATATTGCAATGGCATTCAACAAATTCGCCAATTAAAAGACATTTAATGGCCTCTTTGGACTTGGCAATGTGCTATACTTTGGAAAAATCAAGTTAAATGCATTTGGGTGGTGTTCTAATAATCTGAGTTATAGACAACACTGTTATGGGCATAAGATATTTCCCTGAATAAGGACATAGATCTAATAATCTAGTAACATGATAAAATTACTTGCTCTAGAAACATGTTTGTGCCAAGGATTAATAGAATTATATATTATTATATCTCACCTTTCAGATCATAGAATCTACCCCCATCCCTGGTCATTGGACACTCAGATTGATACTTGCCTTTTGCAAGGTCACACAGTCTGTTTAGAGGAGAGGAGTGGCTCTATTCCAGGAGTCCTGATTCTCAGCATTGTACCCTTTTTACTATGCCATGGGGGTAATAAATTTGACATTTACCTGAATAAGGAATAGAAAGAGCTTGGCATGAGAAATGTGCCTTCAGTTTAACGAGCAGCTTTGGGGAACAGTTCAGATGGAGCTTACTGACTAAATCATTGAGGTCCAAGGAGGCATTTCGGGTGGGCCAGAGAGGTAGGAGAGACGTTAAAGGCTACAGTTCTTGATTTTGAGCCATTAGGCTGACAGTGATGGACAGAAACTGATCCAGCTAAGACATACAAACTGCTTTAAGGGCAGAAAAGTTGTGCTGGAAAGCAACTGCATGAGAATGGCTTTATGAGCAGCAGACTTAGCAACATTTCCTGGGTCTCCCACTTTCACAAAGGGGCACTAATATCTCTGGAGAGTTCATTACTTTTTCCTCTGAGGACCTCAGATGGTAAATGTTTCTGTTGTGTTTACTAATCTACTGCACAACAGTTTGTTGCTTTCTGGAGATTTCTATTAGGCTTTTTGAAAACTTGACCCAGGCTTGTGTGTGCTTGTATATGGGGTAGTAGGTCAAAGCGGGGCATGTATTTTTGCCTTTGAAGCTGGCCCAACTGCTTTAGTGCAGCCACGTGTAAGCTATAAACCAGTGGCATTAAGATATGAGAGTACTTGCCCTGGGAATCTTTGTCTTCATCCCTCTAATCATTCTGGGGGCTACTATGAGACCAGCCCCAATGTATTTCTGAGTGGGTACAGCAGGCCAGGTACAACTGAAGTTGTCCCACATGCCTCTAGGGTCTGGCAATTGCAGGCAGCATGGGGTTTCAGTGGACTTCCTGCAGTTCTCTTCCCAAGGAGGCTCAGCCTGTTCTGGCTTTGCTAAGAAATTCTGGATTCTTCTACTTGCCTCCTTGGTATCTACCCTCCCTTCCCTTCCCTTCCCCTTCCTTCCTTAACCCATCCAGCCAAGATTCAGAACTTCAAAGATATCCTTCCTCCCTGTATCCTGACGGGGTTAAAGACTTGTTCCTGTGTCTTCTGAAGAGCTGTGGCAGGTTGCAAATCACTGGCTAGTTCACGAAAACTGCTCCCAGTGCATCAGGGCAGCTCTTAAACAGGTGCACCCTCGTGGTAAGAAAGGTGACAGAACAAAGCCAGAATTGCTTGTCACTTCTGAAAACACTGGTCTTTCATGTCAGAGTTTGGGTTACTTAATCTTTTTGTGTCAGGAATAAGACAAAAAAAAATATCCCTGGTATGACATCTGCTGATAGCAATGGACAGTCCACAATTTCCAGTGCCAAGGAATTAATGCTCTAATCTGCATAATCAAATCCCCAGGTAAACATCACCATTCTTTTCTCAGTGCTTTCTGTCCCTTGCATTCCCAAATCCTTCTATTTATCCAAAATTGGGAACGAAAATGTAGTGCTTAATAACAATTTTTATTAGGGGAGTTTTTAAAGTTACTATGACAAACATTTACTGCATGAAATTTACTAAATTCAGGATAATCAGGTTTTCTTATGTGTTTGAAATATAAAAAATATATATATATAGCCTGAATGTTCCATGCTACAAGGTGCATTTCCTGAATTCACACTTCAATCACTCAGTCTATTCCAATATATGCTGATTTATGTTCAGGGTTTGAACCGCTATTTAATGTTGAAATCCTTAAAACAAACTTTAGCCATAGAGGGCTCTTCACTTTTCCATTAGACTTCTTAATTCAGTCTACCTAGATTTTTCTTCAGTTAAAAAGCCAAAAAGAAGTGTTGTTGAAGGTCGTAGTGACACAAAATTCACCAGCGTGATGCTCCTGGAGGTTGTTGTTTTCCTACAGAGAGGATGAGTTAATCTGACATTGTTGCAAGAGGTTGGGAAGACCAAACAAGGCCCAATCAGGGTAAGACAATTTTATCATCTTACAGCTATAATTAAATCCAGGACTTGGGATCAATGTAAATATAAATTCCAGTATTAGTCTTGAATTTAGTCTGCAAATTGCTTTTTGGAAACTCTGTTACCCTAACAAACTCCTATTTATCCTTCAATGTCCAGGTTAGCTGTGACTGCCCCCTAGAAGGCTTTCCTGACACTCAGAATAGTATTCATCACTTTTTCCTCTGAGGACCTCAGCTGGTAAACATTTCTGTTGTGTTTACTACTCTACTGCACAACAGTTTGTTGCTTTTTGGCAACTCTGTTACCCTAACAAACTCCTATTTATCCTTCAAAGTCCAGGTTAGCTGTGACTGCTGCCCAGAAGGCTTTCCTGACACCCAGAATAGTGTTCATCACTTTTTCCTCTGAGGACCTTGGATGGTAAATGTTTCTGTTGTGTTTACTACTCTACTGTACAACTTTTTGTTCATATAATCTGACTCCTTATTAAATGATGACCTTTTCAAGTCTGTGTCTAAACCATCTCTGTGTCCTCAGGAGCTAGTACACTACCAAGGACATAGTGCTCAATGAATTTTTGTTGAAAGAATAAATAATGCAATATATTCTGGCTGCCTCATGTATATAATTGTACAGCATAGTGCCCAGGTGTTCTGAGCACATGCATCACATTTATTTTTGCAACTTACTTGACAGGGGCCCCCATGGTTATCTTATGTCTGCAAATCGAACTACTGAATTTGGAAGTCCCTCCAATAGTTCTATCACTTGGTCAAAGTATAGGCTTTCAGAACCAATATTACAACTAAAAGGAAAACAAGCGTTAAGCCCTGCCCACACCCAAATTTGGAAATGACAACTTCCCTTTTTTAAATGGGTTCTTTCACATGGTACATTACTATTGGTGGCTACTATTCCCTCTCTTTGCACAATAATGTTACTAATACAGTCCGAATTTGTACTACACGCCCCCATATATTTCTGTTTGGGCAAGGTGTTTCTAACATAAAACAAAATCTTAAAATTAAAGAGCCACCATTTTAAATTAAAGAGCCACCATTTCCAGGGCAGAGAAATAAAAGCAGGTTGCAGGCCAATCCTGGTCCACAGTTGCCTTAATATGTTTCCTCAGTGTCTTGAAGCAGTTGAACTAGGTGTTAGCCAATATTTAAAAATCGAGGGACTACATGCAGAAGTCTGCATTTCTAACTTCTTAAAATTTGCAAAGCTATGATAACACCTAACAAGCATTTCCATTGGGCCAAACTGGCTGGAGCTGGCTGCAGAGCACATCGCTTCCTTTCCTGTTTCCTTCACCCTCCATAGTCCCTTAAGGCATCTGATCTCAGAGCATGAGCGTTTTCATTGGTTTGGTAAGAGGATGGCTCATACAGAGCCAACCACATAATAATACACATTGACACATATTATTGGAATATGTGTCATGTGTTCTTGGAAGCAATTAATACATGCTAATACAATTAATACAGCTATCTAATTTTAGAAGTATATGAAGAATAAAAAGGTGCCTTCCATTAAGTTACTTAAAATTTAAGAGGGAGTGGGATGGGGAGATAAAAACCCATGGAACAATATGAAAACATTGGTCCTTCTGAACAAATGCACATTCATGTAATACAATCTCTGCAGCTTAAGGAGCCAACAATTCCAAGATAGAACCCATGTTTCTCACTGGAAACAAGAGATAAAACTAACAACAACAAAACATCTGAAACACATTTAAAAGGAGAGAAAATTTCAACTAATTGTCCTGACCCACCTAAACATAATATTCCAAAGCCTTCCTTCTTCACCTTAAACACACAACACCCTAAGAACTGCTCTCACTCTCTTCTCCTCTTCCCTCCCTTGGAGTTACTTCATTTGTGAAACCACCTCCCTCTACCTCTGCTACAGGCATTTCCATCTGCCTGGTTTCATGTAACCCTTAGTTCACCCAGCATTAACTGAGGCTCAGGTTTGTTCAAGTTGTGTATGGGGAGGATTCAAAAGTCAAGACAAAGTTTTTGTCCCTAAGAAAATAAAGGCCAAATCAAGCAAGAAAAGAGTAGGAATCATGACTTGATTTCCTTATAACAGACCACAAATACCTACCATAATAATGCTGGTGGGAACACAACATTTAGTCATGATGCATGGACTGGTAAGCCCTGGGTCTTATGAAGAGAAAAATGCACCCCTCAGTTGCTTTTGTAATGAAGAGCAAAGGTATGCAACAAGAATTTTAGCATACTTACAAAGTAACATATCAACACTGCTGGGACTTAGTGAGCAAGGTGTGAGTAGAAGATTGAGTGGGGTGGGGAACTGTGATCTTACCCCAAGAGCACCTCCAAAGCATATGAATTTAGAAATCAGATTGGGAGGAAGAGAATTTTTTATGCCTTTGCACAATGTTCTTTCTGTATAGCATTTATATTTTCCCTTGTCCACCTAGAGTCACACGGAGGCATGGCTTCCTCTGCTGGACCTTCCCCAGAGCCCTCTGCAAGCAGAGCTAGGCTTCCACTTCCTCCACACCTGTCTGCTTGGCTGCTCTAGCTTCCCACATGTCTTTTAGAACATTGTTTCACTTTCAGGCTTAATTGTAGACCACAGGCTCTTGAGCAAATGCATTTTGCCTGGACTTCTCAGCACTGACATTGCTTTGGGTGCTCCCAATTTGGTAATTGAATGAAGAGGAGTTGCAGGGGTGGGGCAGGCATGGGTAAAGTAGCATTTTGAACAGAAAAATCCATTTTGAACAAAGTGGAACAGTTGAAGGAAAACCTATGTCATGCTCTGTGAAGTGAAAGTATTTCTCCTTGGCTTAAGTAAAGAACTTGTGTCAGGAAAAAAAGAAAAATGAGGCTGTTGAAGTGTGAAGCAAGTCTATAGAAGGTCTTGGGCATATTGTGAAGAGGGAAACATCACATCTTGCCATAACCCTGATGATTCTTTCTCATCTTTTGTATAGCTCTTACTTGATCCCCAACAAACCTCACGTGTTATGCCTCATTATCGAAAGCCCTGCCCTGCAGGAACGGTGTGATTTTTCAAAGCCTCCCTTACCTCTCAAAGGGGACACTTTCTACATATCTGATGGGTTAACCTTTCCAGTGCTTAGTGCATGAGACAGAGTCCCTGCTATACATTCTCCATATGTTTTGATGTCTGACCAGTGCCTATTATAAAACCACTAATCTTCTGTAATGATGCAGGATGACAGGCTCACCACCAGTGGATACTCTGCCCACTGAGCCCTGGTGTTACTCACTATCCCTGAAGCATCACTGGCTGCTCCTCCTGTCACCCTGTGGGTCTTTCTAAACTAGATCTCAGGTTTGTAGGGCAGGGCTGCAGGTACCTCAAGTGGCTGGTCCACACAAATAGCTTAGGGACCTAGTTAATCCATTCCAGAAACTCATAAGGCGAACTTATATCCCAGCAGCCTAGAAAGCCAGGTAGATGCTCCAAACTTGTGTGAATGTTCTTGCCTCTTCTCCCAACTCCTTCTTAGTTTGTGTCTCGAGAGGTTATGATTGATCAGAATGAAAAGCTTCCATCACCAAAACTCAAGAACCACAGTTTCATTCTTAATCCTCTTCTTTACTCACTTACCCCTCCCTTGTTGCTCTCACCACAGGCTGCCTGCTTAACTAGTCCTTTTCCTTTTCATCTTTTTGTCTAACTTCAGCCACATATATGTGAAAGCACTCCAAAGGCAGATGTTTTGGAAAAGCAAAATGCATACATTTAAAAGTGTATAATATGGCTAACATTTTTCAATTTCTCCAAATGACCAAATATCCTAGAGAAGATACTTCTATATTGGTTGTTCATGTGATTGATCAGTTCCAGGTAGTTCTGTGTGGCTGTGTTCATAACACAACAATAAGTTCTAAGGTGGCAAAGAGTGTCAATGTTTACAAATCACTGCTTCTCAGAAATAAAAAATTGGAAAAATATGAATCAGGCACCTAGGGCTTTGATACAAAAATAAACATAAGTGGACAGAAGATGGCATGGCCTTCTCACCACAAAGATTAGAATCTTGTTGGGGTTGGAATCTCCTCCCTAAGAAACTGAGTTTTAGAAAAACATGTATGCAACTAACTGCAAAGTCATCAACAAGCATGCACTGAATATGTAATATAAGCAAGGATCGTATATAAAAATGGATGGAAAGCAACATTCAGCATAGTTCTTGTCCTCAAAGAGATTGCTACTAAGTTAAAGGTTACCAAGAAATCTCTAATTACATGGGTTGTGGGTTGCACTGGATGACCCCCACTCATGGAGGCTAAGATTCTACAATGTCACACACGATACTTAGCTGTGGCATAGGCCACTGATACTACATGAACTCCAGCATGGTGAAAGTTCAGTGAGGACTGCTAAGGCCCTGGATAGATCTCAGAGTGGGATGCTCGGCTGGTGGACAGGTGGAGAAGAAAGTGTGTAGTGACTTGCCAGTCAGACTCATGGATAGATTTACACTGAAAATAAAGACTAAGAGGAGAAAAAACAGAAACAAGTAGAATGTAAAAAACCTCTCATCTGTTGGAAATAATAGTATAAAACACTAGCAAAAATGAAAAATCTGCATTCCAAGACATAACAGCAAATTTTTGCACCTTGGTTCTAAGCTGTCAGACCCTCCACTGTTGATGTAAGTAACCTATTCTATAAAATTCCTTTCTTCCTAATTTGGTCTAAGGATAGGAGTAGTAGAACTTTTTGAAATACCAGATGAAAAAGGAAAGAAAACATTGTCTTAGGCTAAAATATGAGAATAACATCCTATCAAGATAATGATTATACAGGTGTCCAAAGCAAGACAAAGACAGAACACATAGGGAAGGGAAAAGTTTAGATGCCACATTTCAGAAATGTGTAAAGATGGTAGGCTCCTTATTGGGATTGTACTGCAGAAGCCCTTTGATCTGACTCAATCCCAGGTGAGCCAGTTAATTCAAATGTCACTTAGAGTAGCAAATCAGAAAAATTGTCCTCAAAGCCATTCATGTTTCATGCAGAGGGAGCACCAACTGGAGGCAAAAGAGGGGAACTTAATTTCACCAGATTTTCAGGTTTAAATCCTTGGTCTGTCAAATTCCAGCTATGGGACTTAGCCTGTCTATGCCAAAGTATCCCCACTGGTAAAATGGGTGCAATGATAGGTCCTACTCCACGGAACTGTGATAGAGATTAAATTGGTGAGTGCTCTAAAGATTATTGAATAATGTCTGACATGTGGTAAGCACTATAATATATTTGGTAAATGACATTTTCATTTACCAAGGCCGCTTCTTTGCCCAGAGATATTTTTGTTGTTGGAATCTTCTAATATCTTTTCTTTAGATTTGGCTTTAACACACACCATATACATTGTCTATGATTCCTAATTTTTGTTTTCCTTAACAATGGTACATGAACTTAAAACGATTTGAAGAACAGTTTATGTGCAGAATTGTTCTAGATTTAAGACAATTTCTGATCTCCCACAACCTTTGTTTTACAGTTAGACACCTATCTTTATCTGTTTATTTTTTGAGATGGAATTTTGCTCTTGTTGCCCAGGCTGGAGTGGAATGACATGATCTTGGCTCACTGCAACCTCTGCCTCCCAGGTTCAAGCAATTCTCTTGCCTCAGTCTCCTGAGTAGTTGGGATTATAGGTATGTACCACCACACCCAGCTAATTTTGTATTTTTAGTAGAGATGGGATTTCTCCACACTGGGCAGTCTGGTCTCGAACTCCACCTTGGGTGACCCACCAGCCTTGGCCTCCCAAAGTGCTGGGATTACAGGCATGAACCAGCCAGACACCTATATTTAATTTGATCACAAAAAGTACTGTAGAAAACCTACTGAGTTACAAAAATAACTTATTCTTGGCAAGAGTTCAGCTTAACTGGTAAGAGAAATATGTGCACCGGGTAGAGAGCTTCACTAGCTGCCAACAGTCATTAGGTTGAGGATATTGTTTCCTGTGATTTACAAGAGGAAATGATAAACATCAGTGAATCTGTACAAGTAGGTTCAATTGAGTTTAGTTAGAGATTCCAGTCCATGTAAGAACTGTTACTTTCGGATTTTATTTGCTATCCTGCCATCTCAATTCCTTAGAATTTAGTTCCAGTGTTGATTTTATTATTGGTGGGGGGTCCTTCTTAATCTGATTTATTGCCACTCATAGTCCCAGAGAAATCATTCTAGAAACTAAAATCAGTAGAGAAGTTTGTTGTCAATCTTAAGATTAATTTTCAGCTTAGGCCTTTCTTATTTCCATCATGGAGCTAGCTCCCTTTGTAGGTTTACTAGAATCTGGCAACTAATCCCCAGAGCGTTCCCTTTCTGTTTCTCCCACAGAAGAATTGACTAAATGATGTTCATATAACCTCTTATTCTGTATTTTTAAGGAACAAATAATTGGCTGTTTCTTAAAAGTTATTTTCCTTTCTACTATTTATAATCTGTCTACCCAAATCACAGTGTTCATAACTCTTCTTTCTGTATTTCTGTTCAGGTAGTAGCTTTGGAATGAGAGAATCATTAGGCTGTATTCAGCAAATGATAACTAATGGAGCCTTCTAAGAAGTGCAAAAATCTACTTAGAAATCTGCTGTAGTGAATACGTAGGCCATGGGCAGCCCCTATAGGTTCTACAATATTTGAGAGCAGGGGCACACTGGTGGATTTGCTGCCTGCATCCACCATCTTCTCAGACATACTGGGCTGGAACACATGACTGCATAGGACCTCAACATTCATGTAAGCCAGGAAAACTTCAAAAGAAGAAGTAAGAGCATAGACCTCTCATAGGTTTATGTGAAATAACTTTCCAGGACAATGAATTATTATTTGTTCATTATTTCACTCAACACGAGTAATCATCCATAGGTGTAAAGCAAGTTTAGAGTGTTTGTATTTTAGCACCACTGTATATATTTTGTTTCTCACTTAAACCCAAATGTAATATCACAAAATGAAAAGTTATGAATGAATTAATTGACACACCATCTGAAAATTGTATGATGTCCTCTGTCTGTGATTATGAGCTCCAACATGTTAAGGGGGCAGGTATCACACTTTATATAATTATTTTTTACGTAACTATTAACAGCTCATCTTTTAAGATATTTTTAAAATTAGAATGGCTTCTGGAAAGGAGTACTATTTAGGGAGAAATATGAAGTATGTTGGCTGAAAACACTGAATGAATAAACACTGATTTCTATTGTTAGCATACACATCATCCCCTGATCTTTGGATATGAATTTAAGAAATTTGTAACAGCCAATGAAAAGCTTATATATCCAGAGCACATGTGTTTACCATGCAAATAAGTGATCATAATTCATAAACATGGTCTGTAGAGCCTTAAACCCTACTTCAAAAAAGCCTCAAGTTACAACAGGCAAAACAGAAAAAATCATGAACATGCAACAACTTGTAAAGGTAATTCTAATATTGAATCTTGATTATGAGATTGCAAAAGAAACACAACGTTTCATAAATGCAAGATCCCCTATGACAAATGTTTATGGTGGTCAGGAACAGAAAACAGAACAGAGATAGATGACTTCCCTCCTGCCCCACACAATTTTTGAGTCATAAATTATGAATTATGTTCAAACATAAATGGCAAAGAGGAAATTAATTTAGGAGATGAGATCTATTTTGTAATTCAGAGAGCTGTTTTATTTTATTTTGGGGGGCAAATTACATTTTGATGTTCAGCTTACCAAACATCTTTCTTTCTCTGAAGTGAATTACAATTTCTTATTATTTCTCTGAGGAGTCCCAAGATTTTTATGTCAAAACTTAGAGGGTAAATTAGCAACACAGTCTGGATCATTTGGAAAAATACTGTCCCATAGAGCTTTCCACAGTGATGGAAATGTTTTCTATGTGTGCTGTTCAACTAAGGTAGTCCCTGGTCACATGTGGCTTTTGATGACTTGAAATGTGGCTAGTTGGACATAGAAACTTAATTTTAATTTAAATTTTTTAAAATTAAAATTTAAATAGCCCTACATGGCTAGTGGTTACAGTGCTGGACAGTATAGTCCAAGAAGACCAGAGGCTGGAGAAGGACCTTCCTCTTAGCCAATCAGACCATGCAGTGGTAGGCTGCCCTTTGTATACTGCCCACTGCTCCTGTGAAACCTCGATGCAGCCTTTGAAAGATTAGCCTCAGAAGGGCTTGGGGCAAAGCTCATGGGACCTTGTTTGAGCAAATATACACATTTATAGGATCACAAAGATTGGAAACAGCAAAGGTTAGCCCTCCAGACCCCTCTACCCATTCATGTGTTTCCCTGTAGTGGGACATATTCTCTAGTGTTTTGTCAGAAACAGCTTCAAATTGATGCAAATGGCTTGCCTTTCCACAGCTTTCCATGTTATGAAGGCAAGTAAAAAAAATAGTTCAGTGAGAGCACTTAGAAAAAGACAACCTATAAAAATACTGAGATAGAAAGAGAAGGTGTTCTAAGAAGGAACTCTGCCTAGAGAGAGATTTGAAAGAAAAACAAACCCCACATATGTTTTTGATTATAAAGAATTTGAAATAAAGAAATATGCTTTGGCATTAAATAAAATCCTTCCCTGCTTATCACAGTATGCAAGATTACTAATGCTAGTCCCCAAAACGATTATTTCCTTTTTTCCATGGTTCCATTTAGTTTACTACAGAACATTTTCTGATTGTCCCTTTTACCTGTTTATTCTGTTAGTGTATTTTCTTATCTGCATGTAGCTTTAAAGTCAAGAACTTAAGACACATTCAAATTTAATGATATCTCTTGAGAGAGGAAAGAATTGGGATTCTGATGCAATATGCCTTGCTCATGAAGATGTTGCCAACTTCCAAACTTAAGTAACTTCCTGTCAATAGAATTTCAGTAGCCAAGATTGTTTTCCAGCTAAACACATACCTGAAGGAGCAGATCAAAAGTTGGTCTGACTCGCTGTTGGAATAGGATGCTTAGTGTTCGATTCTGCTGTTCCAAATCAAACACTTGTTTTCAACTTCACACATTCCTTTCTTAGATCCTACAACAAACACATAGGAGAAAAAAGTCTGTAACTAAAGGATGTCTTTGCATATTATAACCATATTTTATATATCTCACATGAATTAGTAAAAAACAGTATTTTCATTCTTCAAAGCCTCTAGAAATAAATCACATATAAGGTTTTCTTCCACAGACCATTGTCTGATAGAATTATTATGTGCAAGGAAGACCACTTTCTTTAAAAAAAACACCTTAAAATCAGAAATGCATTAATCTAGCATGCTATTTTTGAAGACAGTAAATCTTAGCTATATAAATTCAATTTAAGTTTCCACCTATATATTTTGCCTTTTCACTGCCTTTATAAAAGCAATCACATAGCACAAACCAAAAGGACAATAACAACATTTCTGCAGTGAATAGAGATTTGATGAGCTAAAGAAACTATCATTTCTGATGGAGTTTTTCATTGTCGTTTGTGAAAACAAGTTGAAATTCTCAGCGCTGGGGCTAATAGAGTCAGTTGTGCATTTAGTGGGAAAGAAATAACTCGGAAGAGATGGCTTTTAAAAGGTCGTTCACAACTTGCCCATCCTCTGAACTCGTGGATTTCCATATCCTCTGGGGCTTTCTGGTCTCAGTGCTGGGGAAGAAGCACTCTAAGCTCATTCTGGCATCTTTTTGGAACAGCTTTTTTGAATAGGTCAAACACCACAGAAAACACCACAGGGACCTTTTCCCCAGCTCATGGAGGAAGCTGAGGTATAAGGACTGCTATCCAAACTGACTGCTATAAAAGTACGTATGGTACTTAAATATCTATGCCCTCTTTGATGGGATTCAACACAGACTCGGTAGAATAAAGCCCACATTCAAGGTTCTTCAAAAGCTGACTGACCCTTTTCTACATTTCAGACTATCTTTCACTACCTCCTGATGTTAAAAAAAAGTCTTCTGTTCTCACCAAGCAGAGAACAAAGATCTGGCATGTTGTTCTCTCAAGTTCTTTGCATTCCTTCTATCTTCTTCTCTTTTCCCTCCACTACTCTTCCTTCTTATTCACTTTCTTCTGTCAGCCCATATTTGGCTCTTTGATTGAAGTCCAATTCAAACTATATCACCTCTCTGACATTTTACTTGGCATCCCTCAAGACCTGCTCCATTTTCTGAACTCCCATCGGCCCTTAATGCTTCCTCTGTGATGTTTAGCATATATTACTCTGTATTCATTTTCTCAATTGTGATCTAGACTTGTCAATTATAAAACATGTTCATATTAACAAGGCAAGTACAAGATGATACTGAAATAACCACACAAGCATATTGCTCTTACATTGTTTTTATTCCATCACCTAGCACAATGCCACATATAGTAGAAGCTTAATAAGTACTTGCAATTATTTTGCTAAATGGGATGATGATGGCAAATTCTGTTCTCTAGTGATAGGTGTGATAAAGAGTGCTTAAGTTTCTCAACATTTCTTTTTTATTGCATTTTAGGTTTTGGGGTACATATGCAGAACATGCAAGATAGTTGCATAGGTACACACATGGCAGCGTGTTTTGCTGCCTTCCTCCCCTTCACCCATATTTGGCATTCCTCCCCAGGCTATCCCTCCCCAGCACCCCCACAATAGACCCCAGTGTGTAGTACTCCCTTCCCTGTGTCCATGTGTTCTCATTTTTCATCACCCGCCTATGAATGAGAATATACGGTATTTCATTTTCTGTTCTTGTGTCAGTTTGCTGAGAATAATGTTCTCCAGATTCATCCATGTCCCTAAAAATGACACTAACTCATCATTTTGATTGCTGCATAATATTCCATGGTGTATATGTGCCACATTTTCCCAGTCCAGTCTATCATCAATGGGCATTTGGGTTGGTTCCAGGTCTTTGCTATTGTAAACAGTTCTGCAATGAACATTCGTGTGCATGTGTCCTTATAGTAGAACGATTTATAGTCCTTTGGATATATAGCCAGTGATGGGAATGCTGGGTCAAACGGAATTTCTATTTCTAAGGCCTTGAGGAATCGCCACACTGTCTTCCACAATGGTTGAACTAATTTAAACTCCCACCAACAGTGTAAAAGTGTTCCTATTTCTCCACATCCTCTCCAGCATCTGTTGTCTCCAGATTTTTTAATGATCGCCATTCTAACTGGCGTGAGATGGTATCTCAATATGGTTTTGATTTGCATCTCTCTAATGACCAGTGATGATGAATATTTTTTTATATGTTTGTTGGCCTCATGTATGTCTTCTTTTGTAAAGTGTCTGTTCATATCCTTTGCCCATTTTTGAATGGGCTTGTTTGTTTTTTTCCTGTAAATCTGTTTGAGTTCTTTGTAAATTCTAGATATCAGCCCTTTGTCAGCTGGGTAAACTGCAAAAATGTTTTCCCATTCTGTTGGTTGCCGATTCGCTCTAGTGACTGTTTCTTTCGCCATGCAGCAGCTGTGGAGTTTGATTAGGTACCATTTGTCTATTTTGGCTTTTGTTGCCAATGCTTTTGGTGTTTTGGTCATGAAGTCCTTGCCTACTCCTGTGTCCTGAATGGTTTTGCCTAGATTTTCTTCTAGGGTTCTGATGGTGCCAGGTCTTATGTTTAAGTCTTTAATCCATCTGGAGTTAATTTTAGTGTAAGGTGTCAGGAAGGCATCCAGTTTCTGCTTTCTGCACATGGCTAGCCAGTTTTCCCAACACCATTTATTAAACACGGAATCCTTTAGCCATGGTCTCTTTTTGTCAGGTTTATCAAAGATTGTATGATTGTATATATGTTGTGTTGCCTCCGATGCCTCTGTTCGGTTCCATTGGTCTATATCTCTGTTTTGCTACCAGTACCATGCTGTTTTGATTACTGTAGCCTTGTAGCATAGTTTGAAGTCTGGTAGTGTGATGCCCCCCGCTGTGTTCTTTTTGCTTAGAATTCACTTAGCTATGCAGGCTCTCTTTTGGTTCCATATGAAGTTCATGGTGGTTTTTTCCAGTTCTGTGAAGAAAGTCAATGGTAACTTGATGGGGATAGCACTGATTTTGTAAATTACTTTGGGCAGTGTAGCCATTTTCACAATATTGATTCTTCCTAACCATGAACATGGAATATTTCTCCATCTGTTTTTCTCCTATCTTATTTCATTGAGCAGTGTTTTGTAGTTTTCCTTGAAGAGGTTCCTTACGTTCCTTGTAAGTTGAATTCCTAGGTATTTTATTCTTTTTGTAGCAATTGTGAATGGCAGTAAGTTCTTGATTTCGCTCTCTTTAAGTCTTTTATTGGTGTATAGGAATGCTTGTGATTTTTGCACATCGATTTTATATCCTGAGACTTTGCTGAAGTTGCTTATCAGTTTCAGGAGTTTTTGGGCTAAGGTGATGGGGTCTTCTAGGTATATTATTATGTCGTCTGCAAATAGCGACAATTTGGCTTCCACCTTTCCTATTTGAATACCCTTTATTTCTTTTTCTCGCCTGATTGCTCTGGCTACAACTTCCAATAGTATATTTAATAGGACTTGTAAAAGAGGGCATCCTGTCTAGTGCTGGATTTCAAAGGGAATGCTTCCAGTTTTTGCCAATTCAGTATGATATTGGCTGTTGGTTTGTCATAAATAGCTTTTATTACTTTGAGATACGTTCCATCGATACCGAGTTTATTGAGGGTTTTTAGCATAAAGGGCTGTTGAATTTTGTCAAATGCCTTCTCTGCGTCAATTGAGATAATCATGTGGTTTTTGTTTTTGGTTCTGTTTATGTGGTGAATTACGTTGATAGACTTGCATATGTTGAACCAGCCTTGCATCCCTGGGATGAATCCTACTTGATCATGATGAATAAGTTTTTTGATTTGCTGTTGCAATCGGCTTGCCAATATTTTATTGAAGATTTTTGCATCTATGTTCATCATGGATATTGGCCTGAAGTTTTCTTTTCTCGTTGGGTCTCTGCCGGGTTTTGGTATCAGAATGATGTTGGTCTCATAAAATGATTTGGGAAGGATTCCCTCTTTTTGGATTGTTTGAAATAGTTTTAGAAGGAATGGTACCAGCTCCTCCTTGTGTGTCTGGTAGAATTCGGCTGTGAACCCGTCTGGACCTGGGCTTTTTTTGTGAGGTAGGCTCTTAATTGCTGCCTCAACTTCAGACCTTGTTATTGGTCTATTCATAGTTTCAGCTTCCTCCTGGTTTAGGCTTGGGAGGACACAGGAGTCCAGGAATTTATCCATTTCTTCCATGTTTACTAGTTTATGTGCATAGAGTTGTTTGTAATATTCTCTGATGATGGTTTGAATTTCTGTGGAATCTGTGGTGATTTCCCCTTTATCATTTTTTATTGCATCTATTTGGTTGTTCTCTCTTTTATTTTTAATCAATCTGGCTAGTGGTCTGTCTATTTTGTTGATCTTTTCAAAAAACCAGCTCTTGGATTTATTGATTTTTTGAAGGGTTTTTCGTGTCTCAATCTCCTTCAGCTCAGCTCTGATCTTAGTAATTTCTTGTCTTCTGCTGGGTTTTGAGTTTTTTTGATCTTGCTCCTCTAGCTCTTTCAATTTTGACGATAGGGTGTCAATTTTGGATCTCTCCATTCTCCTCATATGGGCACTTATTGCTATATACTTTCCTCTAGAGACTGCTTTAAATGTCTCCCAGAGGTTCTGGCACGTTGTGTCTTCGTTCTCATTGGTTTCGAAGAACTTCTTTATTTCTGCCTTCATTTCGTTGTTTACCCAGTTAACATTCAAGAGCCAGTTGTTCAGTTTCCATGAAGCTGTGCGGTTCTGGGTCGGTTTCTGAATTCTGAGTTCTAACTTGATTGCACTATGGTCTGAGAGGCTGTTTGTTATGATTTCAGTTGTTTTGCATTTGTTGAGCAGTGCTTTACTTCCAATTATGTGGTCAATTTTAGAGTAGGTGTGATGTGGTGCTGAGAAGAATGTGTATTCTGTGGATTTGGGGTGGAGAGTTCCGTAAATGTCCACCAGGTTTGCTTGCTCCAGGTCTGAGTTCAAGCCCTGGGTATCCTTGTTGATTTTCTGTCTGGTTGATCTGTCTAGTATTGACAGTGGAGTGTTAAAGTCTCCCACTATTATTGTGTGGGAGTCTAAGTCCTTCTGTAAGTCATTAAGAACTTGCCTTATGTATCTGGGTGCTCCTGTGTTGGGTCCATATATGTTTAGGATCGTTAGCTCTTCTTGTTGTATCGATCCTTTTACCATTATGTAATGGCCTTCTTTGTCTCTTTTGATCTTTGTTGCTTTAAATTCTATTTTATCAGAGATGAGAATTGCAACTCTTGCTTTTTTTTGCTTTCCATTAGCTTGGTAAATCTTCCTCCATCCCTTTATTTTGAGCCTTTGTGTATCCTTGCATGTGAGATGGGTTTCCTGGATACAGCACACTGATGGGTTTTGGATTTTTATCCAATTTGCCAGTCTGTGTCTTTTGATTGGTGCATTTAGTCCATTTACATTTAGGGTTAATATTGTTATGTGTGAATTTGATACTGCCATTTTGATGCTAAGTGGCTGTTTTACCTGTTAGTTGTTGTAGATTCTTCATTATGTTGAAGCTCTTTAGCATTCAGTGTGATTTTGGAATGGCTGGTACTGATTGATCCTTTCTATGTGTAGTGCCTCTTTGAGGAGCTCTTGTAAAGCAGGCCTGGTGGTGACAAAATCTCTGAGTACTTGCTTGTTCGCAAAGGATTTTATTCTTCCTTCACTTCTGAAGCTCAGTTTGGCTGGATATGAAATTCTGGGTTGAAAGTTCTTTTCTTTAAGAATGTTGAATATTGGCCCCCACTCTCTTCTGGCTTGTAGTGTTTCTGCCGAGAGATCTGCTGTGAGTCTGATGGGCTTCCCTTTGTGGGTGACCCGACCTTTCTCTCTGGCTGCCCTTAGTATTCTCTCCTTTATTTCAACCCTGTTGAATCTGACGATTATGTGCCTTGGGGTTGCTCTTCTTGCGGAATATCTTTGTGGTGTTCTCTGTATTTCCTGCAATTGAGTGTTGGCTTGACTTGCTAGGTGGGGGAAGTTTTCCTGGATGATGTCCTGAAGAGTATTTTCCAGCTGGGATTCATTCTCTTCGTCCCCTTCTGGTACACCTATCAAACGTAGGTTAGGTCTTTTCACATAGTCCCACATTTCTTGGAGACTTTGTTCATTCCTTTTTGCGCTTTTTTCTCTGATCTTGGTTTCTCGTTTTATTTCATTGAGTTGGTCTTCGACTTCAGATATTCTTTCTTCTGCTTGGTCAATTCGGCTATTGAAACTTGCGTTTGCTTCGCGAAGTTCTTGTATTGTGTTTTTCAGGTCCTTTAATTCATTCATATTCCTCTCTACGGTATCCATTCTTGTTATTATTTCCTCGAATCTTTTTTCAAATCTTTTTTCAAGGTTCTTAGTTTCTTTGCATTGATTTAATACATGATCTTTTAGCTCACAAAAGTTTCTCATTATCCATCTTCTGAAGTCTAATTCCATCATTTGGTCACAGTCATTCTCCGTCCAGCTTTGTTTCCTTGCTGGTGAGGAGTTTTGGTCCTTTCTAGGAGGCGATGTGTTCTGGTTTCGGGTGTTTTCCTCCTTTTTGTGCTGGTTTCTTCCCATCTTTGTGGATTTGTCCGCTGGTCGTCTGCGTAGTTGCTGACTTTTCGTTTGGGTCTCTGAGTGGACACCCAGAATGTTGATGATGAAGTATTTCTGTTGCTTGGTTTTCCTTCTACCAGTCTAGCCCCTTCGCTGTACGACTGTTGAGGTCCGCTCCAGACCCTGCTTGTCTGGGGTACACCTCTAGTAGCCGTGGCACAGCGAGGGATGCTACCAGTTTCTTTTTCTGCTCTCTTTGTCCCAGGATGATGCCTGCCTAATGACAGTCTTTTGGATATAGAGGGGTCAGGGAGCTGCTTGAGGAGACAGTTTGTACTTTATGGGGGTTTAATTGCTGAGCTGTGCACTCTGTTCTTCATTCAGGGCTGTTAGGCTGCTATGTTTGGTTCTGCTGCAACACAGCTCATTAAACAACCCTTTTTTTTTTTCTCAAATGCTCTGTGTTGAGGGGTTTTGGCTTTATTTTTGGATGTCCGATCAGGTGTCCTGCCCAGCTCAAAGGCAGACTAGCCACTGTTTGGCTGCCGAGGCTCCGCCCTGCTGTTGTGTGATTTGCGCTGTTCCTGCCGGCTCTGCTGTGGTCTCCGCCACGCCCTGCAGCGGAGTCTCTTCGTTGTAGCGTGTTGCCTCAGCAACGGCAGGCTGCATCAGCAGTGGGCGTGTATCTCAGTAGGGGCGGGTTGCCTTGGCAACGGCTGGCTGCGTCAGCAGTGGGCGTGTATCTCAGTTGGGGCGGGTTGCCTCCGTAGTGGTGGACGCCCTTCCCCCACAGAGCGTCTCGGACCGTCTGCCCGGGATAGTTTGAAATCGCGGTTTTGTTCGTCCCACTGGGTATCCCTAACGATCTGTCCCTGCAATCCCCTGGGCTGGGCTACTGTGCATGTCTCGTTCAGTCTCAAGTCCAGCCCTCTCAAGTCTCAGGTTGCCGGTTCAACAAGGCACCCGGACAAGCGCGCCCTGTGGGGATTGCTGGGTAGGGCCGGCCGCCGGCCGTCACCCCGGCTGCTGGCTTCGCCAGGCAGACCTACTGCCTGGCGTCCTGTGTCTTTTTATACTTAGGAGTTTCCCCGTTCTGTGGGCAACAAAGATCAGTGTGGAAATGCAGCACTGACTCACCGTTTGCGGATTCAACGCGGGCTCCAATCCTGGGTTGTTCTCACAGCGCCATCGGGTTTCATTTTATATAGGGTTGTCTGTTCTCCTTTTTTTTTTTGAAATGGAGTCTCACTCTCTGGCCAAGGCTGGAGTGCAGTGTCATAATCTCAGCTCACTGCAACTTCTGCCTTCCAGGTTCCAGTGAGTTTCCTGCCCCAGTCTCCCAAGTAGCTGTAATTACAAGAGTGCACAACCATTCCTGGCTAATTTTTGTATTTTTGGTAGAGATGGGATTTCACCATTTTTGCCAGGCAGGTCTTAAACTGTGAACTCAGGTGATCCAACTGCCTCAGCCTCCAAAAGTGCTGGGATTACAGGTGTGAGCCACCATGCCTGGCTGCATTTAACAGTCTCTACCCCACTTAGTCATGAATAGAGAATTGTCAATATAAATTGGGGGAAGTTTTCTTTTTTTTGACAGAATCTGGCTCTGTCACCCAGACTGGAGTATAATGGTGTGATCTTGGCTCACTGCAATCTCTACCTCCTGGCTTAAAGTGATTCTCCTGCCTCAGCCCCCTGCCTCTGAGCAGCTGGAACTACAGGCAGTTGCCACCACACCCAGCTAATTTTTGTATTTTTAGTAGAGATGGGGTTTCACCGTGTTTGCCAGGCTGGTCTCAAACTCCCAATCTCAAGTGATCTACCCACCTCAACCTCTCAAATTGCTGGGATTACAAGCATGAGCCACCATGCCTGGGGAGGGGATGTCTTTTAATGTGTCAGTTCTGATTTTAACTCCCAGGTAATATGAATTTCTGGGAGTTAAAATCAGAAAAAAACAAATTCTAGAAAGAACTTGAAAGATGTTCGTTCAGGCTGGGCATGGTGGCTTTCTTCAGATCGTCCCTCTGCAAGAAAGGGTAAGTTTGACAACTGAGTAAGTTTTGTTTGTTTTCCTTGCTTTTGGGCATAGTCTGCCAGGTCAGGACATGGATGTATTTTTCTCCCCACAGCTCTGTGCTCAAGCCTTGGAGAGGGAGATGGCTGAGAGGAAGCCTGCCTACAAGCAGCACAGGTAGGTCATTGTGATGGATTATTTTTTCTTTTTGAGTCAGAATCTCGATCTTTCTCTCAGACTAGAGTGCAGTTGTGCAGTCTCAGCTCACTGCAACCTCCAATTCCTGGGTTCAAGCAATTCTCTTTCTCAGGCTCCTGAGTAGCTGGGATTACAAGCATGCATCACTACACCCGACTAATTTTGTAATTTTAGTAGAGACAGAGTTTCTACATGTTGGTCAGGCTGGTGTTGAACTCCCGACTGGTCACTTTTAAGGATGTTTTTGTTTTAAGATGAAGCTTTGAGTATCTAGTAAAGAATGTGGTGTTTTAATTCTTTTTTTTGTTTTTTTGAGATGGAGTTTTGCTCTTGTTACCCAGGTTGGAGTGCAATGGTGTGATCTCAGCTCACCGCAACCTCCACCTCCTAGGTTCAGGCAATTCTCCTGCCTCAGCCTCCTGAGTAGCTGGGATTACAGGCAAGCACCACCATGCCCAGCTAATTTTTTTTTTGTATTTTTAGTAGAGATGGGGTTTCACCATGTTGACCAGGATGGTCTTGATCTCTTGACCTCATGATCCACCCGCCTTGGCCTCCCAAAGTGCTGGGATTACAGGCACGAGCCACTGCACCTGGCCCTAATTCTTCTTCAAGTCAATTCTTATTCAGGTTTCTGTATGGGAAAGGAAGAGAAAGCAGAGAGTGCCAGAGAGATACATGAGTGAGGAGCCAGCCCAGAAACATCTGTGCCTAGAGAACGCTTTCTGCAGAGGTAGGAGCTCCCATAAAGGCAGCTGCTTAATTTCTGCTGCACAATCCACACACCCTGCTTCTCCTTTTCGGGGTGAGGTCTCGGGTGGGGTAATTGTCATATTTCCTGGAAACAGTTCCAAGCACTTATGAAGAGAGCAGTTGTCCCATTGGGTGACTGACAGGACTCCATTTTTCTCAGGTGCCCTAGCTGAATGGCTCTTGGCTGGTCCCCTGTGAATGCCCCACCCTGACATCTTGGTTACTTTTAACTGCAAAGATAAGCCTGCAAGGCAAATGGGCCAGCTCCCCTTCCCACCTTGAGTCAGTGTGAAGGCTTTATTTTTCTTTCCTTTGAGAAAAGTCACAACAATAGCATTTTAAATGGAAGCTGTAAGTGCTGATGAGAGCAGAGATTTTTGGGCGATGTCTTCATGGATCAATAAGGCAGTATCATGAGGTCTGCTTTAAGAAAAGAATCATTTATTTGCACCTTTTGGAACTTCCTTCATTCTTTTTGCTTGTCTCAATTGTTTATTTTGAATTATATAACTCCTTTAGTAAGCTAAATATCTGTGTAATCTTACTCCTCTAACATTTGAAGTGTGACCCTAAAACTTTCCAGTTAATTTCTTTCTTTCTTTTCTTTTCTTTTTGAAGACCTTGCTCTGTCACCCAGGCTGGAGTACAGTGGTGCAATTTGCTCACTGCAACCACTGCCTCCCAGGTTTACGCAATTCTCCTGCCTCAGCCTCCCAAGTAGCTGGGACTACATGCACCTGCTACCATGCCTGGCAAATTTTTTTATTTGTATTTTTAGTAGAGACAGAGTTTCACCATGTTTGCCAGGCTTGCCTCTAACTCTTGACATCAAGTCATCTGCCTGCGTTGGCCTTCCAAGGTGCTGGGATTATGAGTGTGAGCCACAACATCCAGCCTCCATTTAATTTCTGTAACTCTGACCTTTTCTTATGAATGTTAGTCTCTTTATGTATATTTCTGGTCATAAATATTGGCAATGCCTGGTGAGATATGGGGGATAGATTCACTATGAATCTAAAGAATTTTTAATGCCTCTGTAGCTTGAAGAAAAGGAGCAGTGCTGCTCCCATCCTGAGTCTGTAGATGTTCTTCCCATCTATGGCTGTTTCTATTTTAATTTGGAGTCTGTGATCACATGATGGGTGATTTCCTTTGATGTGTATTGGGAACCCCTGATTTCAAGCTCATTTCAGCTGATTAGAGCCTGACCTGTCCACAGCCTGTTGAGAGTTAAGAAAACCCCTGGACCAGAGATCTGCAGTGTCTTCCTCAGAGCTGAGGCTCAGAGGGCTCCAGGGTCCTCTGAGGCATCTGGCCAATAAACCCTGTGGCTGTGGTAAGGGACATGAGTGTGGCAAAGACAGTGAGATAGCAGTGGAGGGCGTGGAAGGTTTCTTATTCTGCACAGACCTCATTCAGTTCCCATGAGGAACAGCAGCTGTGTCCTAACTGAAATCACAGAGAAGCCAAAGGTAAATGCTGGGGTCATTTTCACTCTGCCTGTGTCAGAACACTGTAGTCTTTTCCTCCATCACCCTCTCCTGGCCTGGCCTCTGCTCTGTGGGTTCTGTGATACCTTTTCTGTCTGGACTTTTTCAGAAGCAACATCTTCCCCATAAGCTTTCTGGCTTCTCCATTCTCAGCTAGTCATCTTGAGGGCACCTCCAGAAGCCATAAATGCTTAGGAACTGAGGGCTAAAGGGCTTTTACTATTCTGTTTCCAGAAATAACATGAGGAATGCCACCGACCTCCACCTCTGTAGGTCTCAAGGCTTAGTGAACTCTGACTGATCTCTTTTACTTAAGGTGTTGTGACATCTATTTCAGAAATATGTGGGGTTTTATTTTGCTGTGATTTTGTTTGTTTTCTTCTATAAGGTAGGTGATTAACATTTGAAATACTGCTGTATTCCCAGAAGTGATGAATGCTCTTCAACAAGGTCAATTCCATATTTAATCACAGTCCCATTTCTGTTGTTAACTGTGTTGTGCAAAAACCTGCCTTCACCCCCTTTCAGTGGTCCCCTGATCTAATGTTCTAAGTGTCAGAGTTTCTGCACTTGTAATAGAAAATATGTCTCGACTGTTAGTTAGTGAAAGTGAATGTTACCTGTTACCCACAGCGATGATTCCCAACGAAGGCCCTAAATGATGCTCAGCTATGCTGGTTCTCATATGGCCTCTGTACTTATAACAGCTGCTGAGGATTATGATTACACATGATGGGAACTGTACACTTGAAATTAAACACATTTCTAAAACTTGCTTTTTTCAGAATTCATACCTCATTTTCCCATGTACAAAAGTATTATTTATGTCATAATGCACTTACAATTTGTATAGCCTGGGAATTCAAAAAGATATTCTAGCTGTGCCTGACTGACTTCGGTATGTCGTATTGTTCTGTCAGAAAACCTCCCAGTTCCCCTGAATATCTTTAGGAATCCACATTTCCCCAGAGTCATTTGTGCTCACAGGGGGCACCCCCAGAGTGAACAAGACCCTTTGTCAAGAAGGGAAGCAGAGGGGAAATGAGAGAGCTGGAATCAACTTTCACTGTGCCTCCTGCAAGATGTGTGACCCTGGGCACATGCTCTCCTTCCTCGGTGAGCCTCTGCATTTTTAGATTTGGAGCAGGTGGTCACACTGGGTTGCAGAGTTCTGAGAATCAGAGACAGAACATAAAAGACCTGAGGAACATTCTCCAAAAAGAAGCTGCAACAGATATGTGGACAAAGGGCTTTTCATGCCTCTCTTACTGGCTGCTTATCTGATGCAAGGAGCATGCTCTGGTGATGGCGGTGAGGGAGGAATGAAGATAGACATAGACACTCCCATGTTAGAAATGTACTTCTTTTTTACTGTGCTATGACTCTGTCTCCCCTGGGGCAGGCCCCCAGCCTGCCTACATTTGTAGAGAGACACAGTGGCATGTGGAGAAAACAGTTTGTCCCAATGACTTTTCTTCACTCCGCAGCTGTCAGTGGTACTTAGTGGAAGGGTGACTTCATGATACTGATGTGCTATTTTGATACCTGGAGGATGGAAAGCTGCAAAAAACTATCAGCAGAAACATAAGGTTCAGCCTGTGTTGTTGATGATGGTTCTGTCCATCAAATTAATACATTTCCAAACACTTCCTTCTTCTGCCTGCAGGTTAAAATGGCTTCAGCACAGCATCATCATTGCTCAGGACTGCCCTGCTTGCCCTACCTCATGGCTGATCCATCATGGCCACTGAAGGCTTGGCAGCCACCTCCTCTATCTGGGTGTCACCTGGGAGCTCAACCATTTCCATCAGCTAAAGGTGTTCTGGGACCTCTGACAACTCCTCAACTCCAGTGTCCTCTAGGACCTCAGCCACCTTCTCCAGCTGACAAATTTTGGGGACCACAGACAACTGCACATGAGTGCCTTCTGTTAACTCCACCACCCTTAGCCAATGATTTTCTGAGCCCATACACAACTCCACCCGAGTGTCTTCTGGCACTTCTATGTTCTTCTCCTGATGACAATCTTTGGAGACCACAGACACCACCACTGGAGTGTCTTCTGGCACCTCTACCACCTTCTCCACATGATAATCTTTGGAGACCCCAAACACCACTACTCCAGTGTCTTCTGGTACATATACCATCATCTCCAGCTGATGATTTTCTGAGACCACACACACCTTCCATCCAGTGTTGTCTGGGTCCTCAACTACTTTCTCCAGCTAATAATTTTTTGAGATTACAGGTAGCTCCACCATTTGAGTGTCCCCTCAGACCTCAACTACCTATTTCAATAGACTGTCTTCTGGTATCTCTTCACCTTCTTGGTGATTTTCTGAGACCACAGACACCTCTACTTGAGTGTACTGTAGTACCTCTACCTCTGTCTTCAGCTGAAGATTTTCTATGACCCAACTCATCTCAATCTGAGTTTCTTCTGGTATCTCCACCACCGTCGCCAGCTGAAGATGTTCTAAGACCTCACACACCTCCACTTGAGTGTTCTCTGATACTTCTATCACCATCTCAAGCTGGTGATTTTGAGGAAAGGGAGAAGGGAAGGAAAGGGATAGAAGGGAATGGAAGGGAAGGGAAAGGAAGGGGAAGAAAGAGGCGAGGAGGGAAGAGGAAAAAAGGAGACAGGAACGGGGAAAGTAAGGGAGGGGAAGGTAAGAGAAGGGAAAGAAAGGGAAAGAGGAAAGGAAAAGAACGGGAAGGGGAAGGAAGAGTGGGGAAGGTAAGGCAAGGGAGGGGAGAAAATCTCAAAATGAAGATTTTCTGCGACCTCAGGCAACTCCACCACTTGAGTGTTTTCTGGAACCTCAACTCCTATTTCGCTCACGTGTCCTCTGGGACTTCAACCACCTACTTCACTTGAATGTCTTGTGCCACCTCAACCATCTTCTCCAAGTGAAGATTCTCTGAGACTACAGTCACCTCCTCCAGTCAAGTGCTCTCTGGTACCTCCACCATCTTCTCCAGCTGGTGATCTTCTGAAACCACAAACACTTCCAGCAATTGAGTGCCCTCTGGGACCTCCTTCATGTCTTTCAGCTGTTTGTTTTGTGGGATCTCCACCATCTCCTCCAGCTGCATCTCCTATGGGACTTTATGTATCTCATCCACCTGCCTATCCTGCAGTACTTCAGCCACCTGATCCTATCTGTTCTGGGGGACCCCAGTCACCTAATTCCTCTGTGTGTCCTGGGGGACCCCATCCACCTCATCACCCTGTGTGTTGTGGGGGACCCCATCCACCTCATCCCTCTGTGTCCAGTGGAACCCCATCCACCTCGTCCATATGTCTTTCCTGGGAGACCCCACCCACCTCATCCCCCTGTGTGTGCTAGGGGACCCCATCCACCTCATCACCCTGTGTGTCCTTGGAGACCCCATCCACTGCATCACCCTGTGTGTCCAGGGGGACCCCATCCACCGCATCCCTCTGTGCATCCTGGGAGACCCCATCCACCTCATCTCCCTGTGTGTCCTGGGAGACCCCATCCACTGCATCACCCTGTGTGTCTGGGGGGACCCCATCCACCACATCCCTCTGTGCATCCTGGGAGACCCCATCAACCTCATTGCCCTGTGCATCCTGGGGGACCCCATCCACCTCATTGTCCTGTGTGTCCTGGGGGACCCCATCCACCTCATTGCCCTGTGTGTCCTGGGGGACCCCATCCACTTCATCGCCCTGTGTGTCCTGGGGGACCCCATCCACCTCATTGCCCTGTGTGTCCTCAGGGACCCCATCCACCTCATCACACTGTGTGTCCTGGTGGACCCCATCCACTTCATCACACTGTGTGTCCTGGGGGACCCCATCCACTTCATCACACTGTGTGTCCTGGGGGACCCCATCCACCTCATCACCCTGTGTGTCCTGGGGGACCCCATCCACCTCATCCATATGTCTTTCCTGGGGGACCCCATCCACCTCATCCCTTTGTGTGTCCTGGGGAACCCCATACATCCATCCCCCTGTGTGTCCTGGGGGACATACACACTGTGGAATACTATGCAGCCATCAAAAACAATGAGTTCATGTCCTTTGTAGGGACATGGATGAACCTGGAAACCATCATTCTCAGCAAACTGACACAAGAACAGAAAATCAAACACCACATGTTCTCACTCATAGGTGGGTGTTGAACAATGAGAACACATGGAAATAGGGAGGGGAGCATCACACACTGAGGTCTGTTGGGGGAAAACAGGGGAGGGACAGTGGGGGGTGGGGAGTTGGGGAGAGATAGCATGGGGAGAAATGCCAGATATAGGTGAAGGGAGGAAGGCAGCAAATCACGCTGCTGTATGGACTTAAGCAACAATCTTGCATGTTCTTCACATGTACCCCCAAACCTAAAATGCAATAAAAAAGTGAGATTAAGTAAACAGTATCATTTAAAAAAATAGAGAAGAGAGAGTTCAGAAACAAACACAAGAATATAAAGGGGAGTTCTTTGGGGTGTGGGACATTCTGTATCTTGACTGTTGTGCTTGTGTAACAATTATATACATTTGACAAAAACTCATTGCACACTTCAAATGGGTATATACTATTCTATGAAAATTATACTGTAATAAATTGTTTTTCACTTTTAAAAAAAGACTTCTTAAGAAATCAAAATATTAGTAGGAAGTAATTTACTTTCCTAAACCCATGACATATCACATAAAGAAAATTAGTTTCAGAAAGTAACAATTAGCTCAGCATGAGAAAGTGAAAAAATCTGCCTGCCATTCATCTGGCTGGACTTTATAAGTCAATGTTATTCATGATACCATTCTGCCATGCAAAGCATTGTGAACATTCTGGTGTGTTTCATCACACTGTCTTTTTTGTTTGTGTGTGTGTTTGCTTGTTTTTGAGACCTAGTCTGGCTCTGTTGCCCAGGATGGAGTAGAATATTGCAATCTTGGATCACTGCAACCTCTGCCTCCTGAATAGATGGGACTACAAGTGCCTGCCACCATGCCTGGCTAATGTTTTTATTTTTAGTAGAAATAGGGTTTCACCATGTTGGTCAGCCAGTTCTCGAATTCCTGACCTCTAGCAATCCACTTGTCTGGCCTCCCAAAAATCTCATGCTGAGATTACAGACATGAGCCACTGCATCCAGTTCAATACTGCTTATTCAGCAATTAATGTTTCTTTTTTTTAATCAACTTAGTCATCTTTTTCAGATTTCCTTTATGACATGACTTGTATAAAAAAAAATGTAGGCCAGGCATGTAATTCTAGTACTTTGGGAGGTGAATCATTGAAGGTCAGGAGTTTGAGACTAGCCTGGCTAACATGGTGAAACCCTGTCTTTATTAAAAATACAAAAAAGCCAGGAGTGGTGGTGCATGCCTGTAATCCCAGCTACCCCAGAGGCTGAGGCAGGAGAATCATTTGTACCTGGGAGGCAGAGGTTGCAGTGAGCCCAGATCGTGCCACTGCACTCCAGCCTGAGTGACAGAGCAAGACTTCATTTGTCACCAGGCTGGAGTGCTGTGACCAGATCTTGGCTCACTGCAACCTCTGCCTCCTGGGTTCAAGCAATTCTCCTGCCTCAGCCTCCTGAGTAGCTGGGATTACAGGCGCATGTTACACAACTGGCTATTTTTTTTTTTTTAGTAGAGATGGGGTTTCACAATCTTAGCCAAGATGGTCACTATCTCCTGACCTCATGATATGCCTGTCTCGGCCTCCCAAAGTGATGGGATTACAGGTGTGAGCCATCACATTCAGCACCTTATGTTTTTAAAAACAACTGTATTGAAGTAGAGTTTACATAGCATACAACTTCCCCATTTAAGGCATCCAATTCAATGGCTTCTAGTATATTCACAAATCCTTTCTTTTTGTGTGCATGTACCACACATTCTTGTCCACTCATCTGTTGATGAATACTTAGGTTAATTTCGTATTTCAGCTTAGTTTTGTATTTCAGTGCTGCAATAAACATGGGAGTGCAGACATGTGTTTGATACACTGAATTTCTTTCTCATGGGTGTGTACCCAGCAGTGTGATTGCTGAATCATATGGTAGTTCTATTTTCAGTTTCTTGAGGAGCCTCCATGTAGTTTTCCATAGTGGATAGACTATTTTACATTCTCATCAAGAGTATTTGAGTGCTCCTGTTTCTCTGTGTCCCTGTCACCATTTGCTGTTATCTGACGGTTTGATAATCAGCATGTTAATTGAGGTTAGGTGATATTTTATTGTGGTTTTGATGTGAATTTCTGTGATGATTAGTGATGTTAAACGTGTTTGCTTTTACCTGTTGGCCATTTGTATGTTATTTCTTGGAAAATATTTATTGAGATCTATTGTCCTTTTTTAAAAAAATTTCTTTAACATGGATTATAGGAAACAATTTTTTCCCCAATGCTGTCTTTTATTGCCCAGAATGTGGGTGTGGGGTTAGTGGGGCATGGGTGTCACAGTGGGGGCACCGCTGCCTCGGCTGGTTTGTCCATTCAACACTGTGGCAGGACCCCGGCCTCGCCCCTGCACCCTGTGCAGCCAGGACCACCTGCCCCTGGGTGTCAGGGCTGGAGGGAGCCTGGGTGCTGCTCCCAGAGGTCACCACAGGATGCATGGACTGGGGCTGAGCCAGTTATTGCCTGAGCACGATGGGGGCAGCGGGAGGCCAGTGGGCCAAGTATTGCACTTAGAAAACCATTTTCAATGGAGGGCGGGGGGGCGGCTCCTCCAGGCCACTGGGCCACCTGGTCCTGTTTTACAGCTGGAGGAATTGAGGAATCAAGGTGAAGGGAGCCCCCTCCCATGTGAGGCCACTGCTAGGGTCAGGAGTGACTGGGGTGGGCTCAGGGCTTGGACGGGGATGGCCAGAAGCTCAGAGGGGCTGCCCTGCTGGCCAGGCTGGTAAGCCTGACTAAGGTTACCTACCTCTCCTCTATGGCTTCTGGGCGGGCTGATGGCTGGGGCAGCACAGTGGCATGGCTTTGGTCTAGATGACGGCCCCGCCCCCAGCCCACCTGGGCCCAAGCAGTAGTTGGTGAGGGTCACAAGTTGGACTAGGTCGCAAGGGCACAGAGTCCTGGGGTCCAGGCGGCTGGTGGAGCTGGATGACACCGAGTCCCTGTGGTCCGGGCTGGGTTCGGCATGGTGCTGCTGGCTGGTGTGCGGAGGCCATGGGGCCAGGCGGCCATGGCTTTTGCTTATTTTTTAATGGGAGTATTTGGGATTTTTGTTTTTATATTCTTATGTATTCTGGTTATTAATGCCTTGTTGGGTAAATAGTATAAAAAATCTTCTCTCATTCTGTGGGTTGTCTCTTCATTTTGTTTCTCTGTTTGCTTGTGTGTTTATTTATTTGTTTATTCATTTTAGACAGAGTCTCATTCTGTCACCCAGGCTGGAGTGCAGTGGCATGATCTTGGCTCACGGCAACCTTCGCCTCCCAGGTTCAAGCGATTCTCCTGCCTCAGCCTCTCTTGTAGCTGGGGATTACAGGCATGCACCACCATCCCTGGCTTACTATTTGTATTTTAGTGGAGTCAGCATTTCACTATGTTGACCAGGCTTGTCTAGAACTCTTGAACTCAATTGATCTGCTCACCTTGGCTTCCCAAAGTGCTAGGATTATAGGCATGAGCTATCACACCTGCTCCACCTTGTTTACTTTTAATTTTAATTTAAAAAACTTTTTTCTGTGCAGAAGTTCTTTAGCTTGATCTAACCATATTTATAAATTTTTGCTTTGGTTGCCTGTGCTTTTGAGGTCTTCCTAAACAAATCTTTCCCTAGACCAGTGTTCTAAAGCATTTCTCCAATGTTTTCTTCTAGTAATTTAGTACTTTCCTCTTCTTTTTTTGAGATGAAGTCTCACTCTGTCACCCAGGCTGGAGTGCAGTGGCCAGATCTCAGCTCACTGCCACCTACACCCTTGGGTTCAAGCAATTCTCCTATCTCACTCCCACCTGGGCTGGGATTACAGGTTTAAGCCACCATGCCTGGCCTGTAGTTTTTTACATGTAAGTTTTTAATTAATTTTGATTTAATTTCTTTGTAAGACAAAGTCTTGCTCTGTTGCCCAGGTTAAAATGCAGTGGTGTGGTCTTGGCTCACTGCAACCTCTGCCTCTTGGGTTCAAGAAATTCTCTTGCCTCAGCCTCCTGAGTACCTGGGATTACAGGTGCCTGCCAACACACCTGGCTAATGTTTTGTATTTTTAGTAGAGATGGGGTTTCATCATGTTGGCCAGACTGGTCTTGAACTCCTGACCTTGTGATCCACCCATCTTGCCCAGAAATTACAGGGTGCTGGAATTACAGGGGTGAACCACCATGCCCAGGCTCCTTGATTTTTCTATATGGTGAAGCATAGGGGTCTAGTTTTATTCGTCACATATAGATACCTCTCATTTTCCCAGCACCACTTATTCAAGACACCATCTGTTCCCCAAGGTATGTTCTTGGTGCCTTGGTGAAGAACGAGTTGGCTGTAAATGCACAGATTCATTAATGGGTTCTTTATTGTGTTCTATTAGCCCATGAAATCCTTCCTTTTCAATATTATAGTCAATACTTTCTTGTTTCCATCCTATGAACCTCTCTGTGTTTGGGCCAAGTAGGGCCAGTGGGACCCAGAACCTGATGTGGACTGGTGAAGCCAGAGCCTCTCTAGGCTGCTTAAGAAATCTGCACTCAGGTCTTTGGTCTTTGATCTGCAGGGAGGATCAAAAGACCCCACAAAAATACTTTTAGGAAAACAACAGTATGAAACAACTTTAGAAATAGAATCTGTGTCAGATCCAACATTTCCTCACACTCATGATTGCATGACTGGGATGCCAGAGCAAGAGGAACCACAAAAGCACCCTTTTCACCTTCATGTCCAGGTCTCCTTTGGGTCACTGAGGGCATGAGGCTGGAAGCAGGGGCATCTGGGATGGGGCAGGCTATGGTCAGGGGCAGTGGGTCTGGTTGGCACTGGGCAGTGGGTGGGGGTTGGTGTTAATGAAAGGTCTGGGGCAGGGCAGAGATCAGGAGGAAGAGCATCCCAGAAGGGTTAAGAGACAGCTCAGTAGGTCAGCAGACACAGGAGCAGGTAGCATGGGAATCAGAGGAGCAGTTGGAGTTGGAGGAGAAGGTCCCTGCTAGCTGCTGCTTTGCTGCCACAGTGGAGAGTAAGGGGAAGAGAAGAGGCTCCCCCGCCTCCTGCCCTCCCCTAAGGGGCCAGCCCTGACTTTCCCACCCAGAGCTTTGAAGTGCTCCTGATTCACACCAAGAGGAAGAGAGTCCAGTCGTCTGGAGGGCTGTTTGGGTACCGGCTTCTCTGCTTTGTCTTGCCAGCTACCAGCACCACCCATCAGGCCTCTGGAGGGGTAAGTGGGGGCATGGGCCACCCCAGAAACCAAAATGCTGGCTCAGGCCTTGGGTCCCATCATTTCTCCTACCATTTCCACATGTGACTTATTCTCGACTCAGCAATATAAGCCAGTCATTTACACTCTAGAGACACAAAATCCACTCATGCACCTGTAAGTACCCGTCATCCCATACTTTACTTATCAACACAATTTCCTGTTGCTTTCACACCCACATCACATGCTCCCCTTGCACACGGGGCACACACTTAATGCACCAATTCATACATCATACAAGCACATGCATGCATGAGCATAACACAACTTGGGCACAGACACTCCTGTGTGCATGCATTCCCCTACATGCACACCTCCCTCATCTCATGCACGCACCCTCCCTGTGTTCCTACACATCTATATGTACACGCTCAATCTGCACACCAACATTTCCGTTGTCCAGTCTGGGAAGCAGCATTTTTTTTTAGACAGAGTCTCGCTCTGAAGTGCAGTGGCATGATCTCGGCTCACTGCAACCTCCACCTCCTGGGTTAAGCCTCCCAAGTATCTGGGATTACAGGTGCTTGCCACCACTCCCAGATAATTTTTTGTATTTTTAGTAGAGATGCGGTTTCACCATCTTGGCCAGCATGGTCTTGATCTCTTGACCTCGTGATCCACCTGCCTCGGCCTCCCAAAGTGCTGGGATTAAAGGCATGTGCTACCACACCTGGCCAGCATTTTTCTTTCTTTTTTTTGAGAGGCTCCCTCTGTCACTCAGGCTGGAGTACCGTGTCATGGTCTCAGCTCACTGCAACCTCTGCCTCCCTGATTCAAGCAATTCTCCTGCCTCAGCCTCCCATGTAGCTGGAATTACAGGCACACACCACTACACGAGGCTAACTTTTGTATTTTTAGTAAGATGGGGTTTCACCATGTTGGCCAGGCTGGTCTCAAACTCCCGACCTCTGTTGAGCTGCCCACCTCGGCCTCTCAAGGTGGTGGAATTACAGGCATGAGCCACCATGCCCAGCCCAATGATACAATTTTAGAAATGGAGAACAGATTAAAGCTGCCAGAATCAGGGAGGGGAAGGGGCTGGGAAAGAGTCAGGTCTGTGTAAAGGGGTAACACAGTCAGGCACGGTGGCTCTTGCCTGTAATCACAGCATTTTGAGAGACTGAAATGGGGGATGACTTGAGTCCAGGAGTTTGAGACCAGCATGGGCAATACAGCAAGATCTCCCTCTCTATAAAAATATTAAAAATTAGCTGGGCGTGGGTGGCACAGCCCAGTGGACCCAGCTACTTGGGAGGCTGAGGCCAGTCTGGGCAACTAAGTGAGACCCCATCTCTGAATAAATAAGTAAATAAAAGGGCAACTGAGCCCTGTTAGTGCCTCAACTATGGTCATAAATCCACAAGCCTACACGGTGATGAACTCACAGAGAGCCTCACAGACTCACACACCAGTGAGTACAATACTGAATACCACAGAACGCATGTGAGACTGGGGGAGGTATGACAGGCTGCAATCCTGCCCACAGGATCCTGCTTTACCAAATATTACTACCAGGGACAGCCGAGGAATGACACATAATTCCTTTACATTCTTTGTTAGCACTGGATATGACTCCACTGCAAACTCAACAAAAGTATCAATTTAAAAAAATCCCTTTGACACTGCCCAGCCTCCTTGGTTTCCAGCAGATGTCCCACCCCCACTTTTTGGTGGCAGAGAAGGCCCTATCTGTCTGCTCTGGGGAAAGACCCACATGTGGCTGCTCAGGGCTCTGATTCCAGAAACCTTCAAAGCAGCCACAGAAACTTAAAAGTACCTAAATTACTCAGTGCTAATACACACATAGAGAGAACAAAAGCATTGCCTCCCCTCTTGTTTTCCTTGGAAGTCCAGGGGGTCCTATTTAGCATCCACAGTCAGGAGTGTCTACCCAGACTCTAGGCCCCCACTGCCCTGGGCAGCCACCACCATGGCCACAATTTCCATGTGGGCCTCAAGGCCTGAGTCTTGCTGACTTTTCTGGTTTGGACAAAATTCCCTGAGAGAGGCTCCCTTTGGGCCGGGAAATAACTCAGGCCTGCCAGAAAGGCCTGGGAGGGCTGTGCTGTGTGTGTGTGAACATATGTGTCTATGTTTGTGTATTTTCATGTATGTTAATGTGGATGTGATTGTATATACGTGTGTATGGCTATGTGTGAGTACATGTTGTGTGCATTGCAGTGTGCACGTGTGTGTTGACATGTGTGTGCACATCTGTATGTATGTGTACTTTGAAGGTTCATGTGTGTGCATATGAGCACAGGCCCTTCAGGGAGGCAAGGCTTGAGGAATGGCTCAAGGCAAGGCTCTCCAAAAATAAAACTTAAGAGGGATGCTGCCCAGCCCTGGGCTGGCCTCCTAGCAAAAGGCTCATATCCACACCCATGTCTAAACTTTTCTTGTGCAGAAAATCCCACTCTGCCAGGCACGATGGCTCACATCTGTAGTCCCAGCATTTTGGGAGGCTGAGGCAGGCATATCATGAGGTCAGGAGATCAAGACCAGCCTGATCAACATGGAGAAACCCTGTCTCTACTTAAAGAAAGTACAAAATTGCCGGGCATGGTGGTGCATGCCTGTAATCCCAGCTACTCAGGAGGCTGAGGTAGAATTGCTTGAACCTGGGAGGCAGAGGTTGTGTTGAGCCGAGATAGTGCCACTGTACTCAAGCCTGGGCAATAGGAGCAAAACTTTGTCTCAAAAAGTAAAAGAAAAAAAGCAGGTGAGAAGATGGCTTTGGAGAAGGCACACTGATTTCAGCTGTGGTGGCAGGCATGCAGATGTCTAATGAGGGTCTCAGTGTCAGCAGATGGAGTTACCCAAAAACCAGAGTGAGAAACCGAGCAGGCTCCCTGGCAGCCTCAGTGCAGGCCCCAGGGGAGTATGTCCTCCATGTTTGCCCCACTTGGAGAAGGAAGGAAGGCCTTTGAGGCTTTGCCATCCAAACCCTTTGCTGTAGAGGGGGACTGCGTGGGAGGTACCTGGTACTTTGCCCTGGGATGTCCGGTGTTCACCAGGGTAGCTCCTCCAGGTTCCCAGTCTTATGACTCTGCAGATGACTCAAGCAGCACAGGGGTGCCTGCATCTGGGAATACTTGAGCCTGCGCCCTGCCCCGTCTCTGGATTACTGATCTGCATCATTTGGGGGTGCTGGGGAGCTGCACCAAAGCCATTCGTATGCCTGTGGTGTTGCCCACCTGTAGAGATGGGCATCTCTACATCTCTGTCATCCAACTGGTGTGAAAGGCCCATTCCTCCAGTCCGCAGTCCTTGCAGTGCCTGGGCTTTGGGGATTTCATTTTTCCCAGTGGCAGATCCCATGTGGGTGGAACCTCTGTGGCATCAGATCTTACTCTTGTGTTTTGGCTTTTCTGCTCTTCAGACCTCCCAACTCCTCTCCTCCACCCACTCTTTGCCTCCTGTGAGTGGCTCTGACTTTTAGTTGTTGAAACTGACATGGCACGTTTCTGTGTCATGGGTGGCAGGGCTAACCTTTATGTTTTTTTTACCTTCCACCTTTCCTCTCATTTTGCTTTTATTTGCTCAAATACCATCTGATCTTCTGATCTCCCTCAAAGAGCTGTGTCTCAGGTCCCAGGTGAACTTTCTGAATGGTGTGGTCTGCATGTATGCGTGTGTATGTGCATCTGGCATGGTCTGCATGTATGCGTGTGTGTGTGCATCTGGCATGGTCTGCATGTATGCGTGTGTGTGTGCATCTGGCATGGTCTGCATGTATGCGTGTGTGTGTGCATCTGGCATGGTCTGCATGTATGCGTGTGTGTGTGCATCTGGCATGGTCTGCATGTATGCGTGTGTGTGTGCATCTGGCATGGTCTGCATGTATGCGTGTGTGTGTGTGCATCTGACTCCCTGCCAGGAGGAAACCAATTTTGCTGCCCAGTGTCACTGTCACTGTCACCTGAAAGTATTGCTGTCCTGGGGGAACTGCTCCCTAGAAAGCTTCTGTGTGCTGTGTGGGGGGTGAGCACTGCTGGTCCAAGCTGACACGACAGACCACTTCAGAGATGCCACTGACCAGTGAGGGGGGTTACCAGTGTGGGGCTGAGCCTCACATGGGAGGAACTCACATGGGGAGGAAGCCCCAAGTGGGTTTTATATGTTGTTAAAATACATAACAGTGTAGTTTAGCTTGCCCCACCCTAATCTTTCTTTCCTTCCTTCTTTCTTTCCTTCCTTCTTTCTTTCTTTCTTTCTTTCTTTCTTTCTTTCTTTCTTTCTTTCTTTCTTTCTTTTCTTTCTCTTTTTTTGAGATGGAGTCTCATTCTGTTGCCCAGGATGGAGTGCAGTGGTGTGATCTTGGCTCACAGCAACCTCCACCTCCTGGGTTCAAGCAATTCTCCTGCCTCAGCCTCCCAAGTAGCTGGGATTATAGGTGCTCACCACCAAACCTGGCTCATTTTTTTGAATTTTTAGTAGAAACTAAAAATTTTAGGATTTCATCATGTTGGCCAGGTGAACTGATCTCAGGTGATCTACCTGCCTCAGCCTCCCAAAGTGCTGGGATTACATGGGTGAGCCATCACGCCTGGCCTTCTTCCTTTCTTTTCTTTTTGGCACAGGGTCTTGCTCTATCACCCAGGCTGGAGTGCAGTGGTGCAATCACATCTCACCACAGCCTTGACCTCCTGGGCTAAAGTGATCCTCCCACCTCAGCTTTTTGAGTAGCTGGGACTACAGACACACACCACCATGCCCAGCTAATTTCTAATTTTTTTCATAGAGACAGGGTCTCACTATGTTTCCCAGGCTGGTCTCAAACTTGTGAGCTCAAGTGATCCTCCCACTTCAGCCTTCCAAGGTGCTGGGATTACAGGCTTCAGCCACAGTGCCTGGCCCTTGTTTACTATTCAGATGTTGGCAACTCTATGGTGTTAATTACATGTATACCATGTGCAAACACCAGCACTATCTATCTTGTTCCAGAAATTTTTCATAATCGGGAAATAGAACCTTCCCAGTTTAGTTTTGAAATGTCTTCCAAAGGGACTGCCCCACCCCAGGGTGTGGTTGGTCTTACTTGCTTTGGCTGCCTTCCCTCATCCTGATTTTTATTTTTGAGACAGGGTCTAACTCTATCACACAGGCTGGAGTGCAGTAGTGCCATCTCAGCTCACTGTAGCCTCCAACTCCTACACTCAAGCAATCCTCCCACCTCAGTCTCCCAAAGAGCTGGGACTACAGGCATTTGCCACCACATCCAGGTAATTTCTGTATATTTGTGTAGAGAAGGGGTCTCTCTACATTGCTCAGGCTGGTCTCAAACTCCTGGGCTCAAGCAATCCTCCCATGTCAGCCCCAAGGAGCTGGGACTGCAGGCACATCTCACTATGTTGCCCAGGCTGGTTGGGAACTCCTGGGCTCAAGCCATCCTCCCAGGTCAGCCTCCCAAAGTGTTGAAATTACAGGTGTGAGCCCCCCAGCCTCTTCCTGACTCTTAAAAGCAGCTTGCTGCTGGGCACAGTGGCTTACACCTGTAATCCTAGCCCTTTGGGAGGCTGAGGTGCATGAATTACAAGGTCAGGAGCTCGAGATCATTCTGCTAACACCATGAAACCCTATCTTTACTAAAAATACAAAAAAATATTAGCTGGGCATGGTAGTGCACACCTCGGGAGGCTGAGGCAGGAGAATCGCTTGAACCTTGGAAGCGGAGGTTACAGTGATCTGAGATCACACCACTGCCTGCCAGCCTGGAAACAGAGCAAGACTCCATCTCCAAAAAATAATAATAATAAAAAGAAGCTTGCTGGCATGGAAGCTTGCTGGCCATTGTGCATGGAAGCATTTCCTGTGAGCATCTACCTTTGCCCTGAAAAAAGATTTTGTTAGTCTGAGTAATGCCCCAAGGATATATGGGCTCCTAAATTAGTGGAACATGTGAATTTTCTTTAGTATGGGAAAGAAGTTGCAGAAGTGATTACAGGAAGGATCTTGAGATGAGAGGTCATCCTGGGTCTCCAGGTGGACCCTAAACATAATCACAAATGTCTTTAGCATGGTGTGGTGGTGGGTGCCTGTAATCCCAGCTATTCAGGAGGCTGAAGCAGGATAATTGCTTGAACCCAGGAGGTGGGGGTTTTAATGAGCTGAGATTGTACCACTACAGTCTAGCCTGGGTGACAGAGGGAGACTGTCTCAAAAAAAAGAAAGAAATAGAGAAAAAAGACTGGTCGTGGTGATATACACCTGTAATACCAACACTTTGGAAAGCTGTGGCAGGTGGATCATGGGGGAGGAGTTAGAGACCAGTCTGGCCAACAAGGTGAAACTCCATCTATACTAAAAATATAAAAATTAGTCAGGTGTGGTGGCACATGGCTGTCACACCAGCTACTTGGGAGGCTGAGGCATGAGAATTTCCTGAACTTGGGAGGCGGAGGTTGTGGTGAGCTGAGATCATGCCATTGCACTTCAGCCTGGCAACCAGAGGAAACTACACCTCAAAAAATAAAAGGAGAGATTTGACAAATGGGGAAAGCCATGGGGAGATGGAGAACAAGACTGGAGCCACGTGGGCTCAAGCCAGGGGATTCCTGGAACCCCAGAAGCTGGAGGTGGCAGGATGAATCCTCCCCTGGAGCCTCCAGAGGGAGAACAGCCCCACCCACACCTTGATTTCTGATCTCCAGGACCACAGAGAATCATTGCCACTGTTTTAAGCTACCAGATCTGTGTTACAGCAGCCACAAGCCACTCGGACTGATGGCCAAAAGGGCTTGGACTCTAATGACAGAATCCATTCATCCCAGGATTTCAGTTGGTTTCTTGGACCTAATACTTCTAAGAGATAAGAAACCATACCTGAATTTTTTCTTCTCACCATTGCCCTGTATCTCTGTCTGGGAAAAGCATTCACACAAACCACACTTCACTCTTGAACTTGGGCTGGTGAGAAAATCGCACTAAGGCAGAAAGTTTTCTCTTTTCCCTCCCTCCCTTCCTCCCTTTTCCCTTCCCTCCCTCCATATGCCCTCCCTCCTCCCTCTCCCCTTTCCTCCCTCCTTCCCTCCTTCTCTCCCTCCCTCCCTTCTTCCCTCCCTCCCTCCTTCCCTCCCTCCCTTTTTTCCTTCCTTCCTTCCTTCATTCCTTCCTTCCTTCCTTTCATTCTATCATTCATTCATTCCTTTTTTGTTTTGGTTTTGACAGAATTTCGCTGTTGCTCAGGCTGGAGTGCAGTGGTGTGATCTTGGCTGACTGTAACCTCAAGTGATTCTCCTGCCTTAGCCTCCCAAGTAGCTGGGACTATAGCTTGAGCCACCATGCTGGGCTAATTTTTATATTTTTAGTAGAGATGGGGTTTTACCATGTTGACCAGGCTGGTCTCGAACTCCTGACCTCATGATCTGTCCACTCAGCCTCCCAAAGTACTGAGATTATAGGCATGAGCCATGGTGCCTGGTCTCTTTTTTTTTTTTTTTTTTTTTTTTGAGGCAGAGTCTTGCTCTGTTGCCAAGGCTGGAGAGCAGTAGTGCAATCATAGCCTGCAGCCTCGACCTTCTGGCTGAAGCAGTCCTCCTGCTTCAGCCTCCAGAGTAGCTGGGATGACAGGCATATGCCACCACATTGGGCTAATTTATTTTTATTGTTTGTAGTGATGGGGTATTTCTATGTTGCCCAGGCTGGTCTCAAACTCCTGGCCTCAAGCGATCCTCCTGCCTGGGCCTCCCAAAGTGCTGGAATACAGGCAAATTACACTGCACCTGGCTAAGAAAAATGACAGTGTGTCAAAACAGGCACTCCTCCCTTAAAGGCTTAGTTCCTATGTCTGTAAAATAAATCTAGTTGACACAAACTCTGAAATCCTTTCCAGTTTGAACATACTACAAAAAGCTGGGAAATCTATGGACAGTGAATAAAAATAAGCTGAGATGATCCTGGTGGCTGCAGGGGCTGCCCCAATGCCTGCAATCTCCAGAAGGTTGGTCTCCTAAATTTAGCCTCCAACCCACAAGGGGGAGCCCTGCAGATATTTGGTCAGTCTCCAGTCCAGGCCATGATTACACAACCCTGATTTGCATTTCTGAACCCTCAGGGATGGTTGGATTCCTTGGGCTGCTCTGTTTGGAATTTTCAGCCCCAGAGAGTCACAGTGGTTTCACCCAATGGTCCCACCAATGCCATAAACTCCAGTGTTTTCCCTTCATTCTGACATCAGCTCCCTCTCTGCAGCTGGTGGAAAAGAAAGCACAGGCTTTAGAGCTAGGAGACTCACTGCTGAACCCTGGCTCTGCCACGTGCCACAGGACACCAGGTGAAGAATTTAACCCCCCTCTAAAAATAAGGAAAGGGCTGGGTGAGGTGGCTCACAACTATAATCCCAGAACTTTGGGAGGCTGAGGCAGGCAGATCACCTGAGGTCAGGAGTTCAAGACCAGCCTGACCAACATGGAGAAACCCCATCTCTACTAAAAATACAACATCAGCTGAATAAAATAAAATAGTAAAAGGGTGGACAGTCAGTCATGGTGGCTCAGGCCTGTGATCCCAGCACTTTGGGAGGCTGAGGCGGGAGGATCACTTGAGCCCAGGAGTTCAAGACCAGCCTGGGCAACAAGGCAAGACTTTGTCTCTACAGATTAAAAAAAAAATTAGCCAGCTGTGGTGACTCATACCTGTAATCCCAGCACTTTGGAGGCCTAGACAGGTGGATCATGAGGTCAGGAGATCAAGACCAACCTGGCCAACATGGTGAAACCTCATCTCTACTAAAGATACAAAAGATTAGCTGAGCATGGTTGTGGGTGCCTGTAATCCCAGCTACGGGAGAGGCTGAGGCAGGAGAATCAGTTGAACTTGGGAGGCAGAGGTTGCGGTAGGCTGAGATTGTGCCATTACACTCCAGCCTGGGTGACAGGGCAAGACTCTATCTCATAAAGAAAAAAACAATTAGCCATACATGGTGGCATGTGCCTATGTTCCCAGATGCTCAGGAGGCTGAGGCAGGAGGATTGCTGGAGCCTAGGAATTGGAGGCTGCACTGATCTGTGGTTGTGCCACTGCACTCCAGCCTGGGTGACAGAGCCAGATACTATCCCAAAATAATAATAATAATTAATTATGATGAATGTAAAGGTCAGCAGCCTGGCACAGTGGCTCATGCTTGTAATCCCAATACTTTGGGAGGCTGAGGCGGAAGGATTGCTTGAGTCCAAGAGGTTGAGACCAACCTGGGCAACACAGTGAGTCCCTGATTCCCATCGTCTTTGCAAAAATAAAAAAATATATGGCTGGATTTATTGGTGGGTATCTGTCATCCTAGCTACTTGGGAGGATTGCATAAACCCACATCAAGACTGCAGTGAACTATGATGACACCACTGCACTCCAGCCTGAGCAACAGAGCAAGACCTTGTCTCTTAAAAGAAAGAAAGTGGCCGGGTGCTGTGGTTCACACCTGTCATTCCAGCAAGTTGGGAGGCTGAGGCATCAGATTACCTGAGGTTAAGAGTTCAAGACCAGCCTAGCCAACATGGTGAAACCCCATCTCTACTAAAAATACAAAAATTAGCCAGGTGTGGTGGTGCAGGCACCTGTAATCCCAGTTACTTGGGAGGAGGCAGGAGAATCGCTTGAACCAGGGAGGTGGAGGTTTCAGTGAGCTGAGATTGTGCCACCATGCTCCAGCCTGGGTAGAGCGAGTAAAACTCCATCTAAAAAAAAAGAGAGAGGAAGAATATAAGAAAGGAAGGAGGGAGGGAGGGAGGGAAAGAAGAAAGAGAAAGGAAGGAAGGAAGAAAGAGAAAGAAAGAAAGAGAGGAAAGAAAGAAAGAGAAAGAAAAAAAAGAAAAAGACAATAAAATAGAAAGGAAGAAACAAGGAAGAAAAAAGAAAAAGAGAGAAATGGGTGGGCAGAGAAAGAAAGAAAGGAAAAAGAAAAGAAAAGACTGGGCAGAGAAAGAAGGAAGGAAAGAAAGAAAAGAGAAACAGAAAGGAAGGAAGGAGAGAGAAAGGGGAGAGAAAGAGCAGGGTGGACAGCATATCCTCCCTTGTGGAGCAGGGTGGACAGCATATCCTCCCTTGTGGAGCAGAGTGACACATGCTCCTTATGGAAGTGCTTTCCATGATGCCTGACCCAGGCCCCCCTTCCTCCCTTGCAAACCCCCTGGCCCCGGCCCCATCTCTCCACTTCCCTGAACTGAGCACTTGCCCCAGAGCCCCAGGTTTTGAACCCAGCCTTCATCTTGTCTGTCCTCCTGCACGTGGTGTTTCTGGTGCTTCCCCTTCTAGTCCTTTGACCCTGCCATCCAGCTGTTAACCATCAACCTGCCTATAAAAGGCAATTCTGATTGAAGGCAAAGGGAGGGTTGTGGTGCACAGGACCACGTGCCCTTCTGCCCAGCTAGATATTGGTGTCTGCTTCTGGCTTGACATCCAGCATATGAAACTGACTTAGATTCCCAGAACATCATGGAAAGTAGCATCTGCTGTGACGATTGCCCAGTGGCTCGTGCTCCGCGGCCTGGCCCAGGATCCCTGCCACCTATCTGTCCGTCTGTCCACCTGTTTGTCCCTTCATCCATCTGCGATGCTGCAGATCTGCAGCATTTCCCCACAGGCTCAGGAGGGGCTGCTCCTGTACAGCCCATTCCTGTCTGCAGGCAGTTTCTCCCTGCCACCCTGAAGGAAGGACTGTATTTGTCTGAAAGCATGCAGAAGGCAGCCAGGGTCTGCAGAGGAGGCAGCCTGAAGCCCAGTCCCCAGGGCTTCTTTATCTGCTGTTGCTGTTTTGAGGCAGTCTTGCTCTGTTTCCCAGGCTGGACTGCAGTGGCACTATCTCAACTCACTACAACCTCCACCTCTCAAGTTCAAGCGATTCTTCCTCCTCAGTTTCCTGAGTAGCTGTGATTACAGGTGCCCACCACCAGGCCCAGCTAATTTTTGTGTTTTTAGTAGAGATGGGGTTTCACCATGTGGGCCAGGCTAGCCTCGAACTGCTGACCTCAGGTGATCTGCCCACCTCAGCCTCCCAAAGTGCTGGGATTACAGGTGTGAGGCACGTTGCCCAGCTCCTCATACTTCTTTTCCAGAACCTAGCAAACTTTCTTCCCTAGGGCTCCAAGGTGCTGCTTTCAGACTCTGAAGGGGTGCTAAGGATTATGTGGGATTCCACTGCCTTCTCTTCTCCTCCCTGCCCCTCCTCTCCCTTCCCCTCCCCTCCCCTCCCCTTTCCTCTCCTTCCCTCCCATCCCTTTCCCTCTCCTCCCTTCTTTTCTCCTCTTCTTTCTGAGACAAGACCTTGCTTAGTGGCCCAGGCTGGATTGCAGTGATGCAATCATAACTCATTGCAACCTCAGCCTCTAAGTGAGCCTCCCACATCAGCCTCATGAGTAGCTGGGATTACAGGCTCACACCACCACACCTGGCTAATTTTCTTTTTTATTTTTTGTAGAGATAGGATCTCTCTATGCTGCTCAGGCTGGTCTTGAACTCCTGGCTCAAGTGATCCTCCTGCCCCAGCGTCCCAGCATGCTTGGGATTATAGGCATGAGCCACCATGCCCAGCCTTCACTGCCTTTCTTTTCCTCAGTAAAAATCTCGCATAGGGAGACTGCATTGTTCTGTTACAGTTTCTGCAGGTGCCTCTCTTTTCCTGCTGTCAGGCAGTGGGGACAGGGAACCAAAAAAAAGTGTCCAGTCCTTGTCCCTGGGGAGCTCGTAATAGAGGAGGGGAGATGTACATGTATATTGCAGTGGATGTGCAGTCAGCTTGAGCACGTGTATCTGCAGTCAGCTTCAGCCCTGCCATGGCAGGACCAAGTCCACATGGTGAGGGAAACACACCCTCTGCTAACTCCAGGGCAGGTAGATAGCAGTTGAGCTGAATTGAGGAGTTACTCACTCTGGGGTTTACCCACTTTTGCCCCATAGATTTTAGGGACAACAGGAGAAGCACATATCCCCTTTCTGCCCCAACCCTGGGCACCATCCCACAAACAAATGGCAGAGACTGGTGACACTGGCTTTTTCTAGCTGAGCACGGGGCACCTGCTTCCCCTCTTCTCCCTCTTCATCATTAGGCCTTGGTGGAACTGTGTGCTAGAAATTTACACTTTTGGCTGGGTGCAGTGGCTCAAGCCTGTAATCCCAGCACTTTGGGAGGCCAAGGTGGGTGGATCACGACGTCAAGAGATCGAGACCATCTTGGTCAACATAGTGAAACCCAGTCTCTACTAAAAATATATATATAAAAAAATTAGCTGGGCATGGTGGCTCATGCCTGTAATCCCAGCTACTCAGGAAGCTGACGCAGGAGAATTGCCTGAACTCAGGAGGCAGAGGTTGCGGTGAGCCAAGATCGCGCCATTGCACCCCAGACTGGGTAATAAGAGTGAAACTCTGTCTCGAAAAAAAAAAAAAGAAATTTACACTTTCCATTTTCGGAGATGCTTCTAAAAACTGGACTTCTTCCAGCTTGGTGTGAGCTGGAAGTTAGATCAGTTTCCATTTCTTGCACCTAAAAAAATGATGACAGAAGTCAGATGTATCCCGGGCCCTCTAGATGGAACTAGAATGGATGAAAAGAACACAGCTTTGGAGTCAAGCAAACCTTCCCTGGTTCTATTTTTTAATTAATTAATTATTTGCTTTTGGATATGGCAGGGGTATTTCCTTGTCACCCAGGCTGGAGTGCAGTGGTGTGATCACAGCTCACTGCAGCATGAAACTCCTGGACTCAAGCAGTCCTCCCGCCTTGGCCTCCCAAGTAGCTGGGACCACAGGCACACACCACCATGCCTGGTTTATGTATCTTTTTTGTATCATACTTCAGCTGTACTTCCACCTTTGCAGACTCAGGCAGGTTTATTACCACCTGGGGTCTCATTTTCTCTTCTGTCAAGTGGAGAGAATATCTGCATAGTGGAGTTTTCAAAGTGTGGTCCAGAGACACCTAGGGGCTGGTCCCCAAGACCCTCTCTGGGGGGACCACTATCTCAAAACTGCTACCATAAGAATGATAAGATAGCAGCCAAACATGGTGGCTCAAGCCTGTAATCCCAGCACTTTGTGGGGGCTGAGGTGGGCACATCACCTGAGCTCAGGAATTCAAGACTAGCCTGGCCAACATAGTAAAACCCCATCTCTACTAAAAATACAAAAAATTCGCCTGGCATGGTGGTGGCACCTGTAATCCCAGCTACTGGGGAGGCTGTGGCAGCCCAGCTTTGGTTTGTGACACAGGAGTTCAGACACAACCTAAAAGCAAGATCAAAGCAGGTGCATAAAAACCAGGGTTTAGGCCGGCTGTGGTGGCTCACGCCTGTAATGCTGGCTCCTTGGGAGGTCAAGGCAGGAGAATCACTTGAGCTCAGGAGTTCAAGACCAGGCTGCATGTAGTGAGATCCTGTCTACTAAAAAGGTATTTTTAACCAACATGCCCAGCTAATATTTGTATTTTTAGTAGAGATGGGGTTTTACCATGTTGGCCAGGCTGGTCTTGAACTTCTGACCTTAAGAGACAGTCTGCCTCAGCCTCCCAAAGTGCTAGGATTACAGGCATGAGTCACTGCACCTGGCCTCAGGTAGCATTATTATATAATGGAGTTTTTGTTTGTTTTTAATCTTAGAGACAGGATCTTTTTGCTCTGTCATTCAAGCTAGAATGCAGTAGCACCATCTCAGCTCACTGCAGCTTCCAACTCCCAGGCTTAAGCAATTCTCCTGCCTCAGCCACCAAAGCTGGGACTACAGGTGCACGCTGCCATGCCTGGATAATTGTATAATTTTTATTCTTTCTAGAGATTGGGTCTTGCTATGTTGTCCAAGCTAGTCTTGAACTCCTGGCCTCAAGTGATTTTCCTACCTCAGCCTCCCAAAGTGCTAGAATTACAGGTGTGAACCACTGTGCCAGGCCTATGAACTTTCAGTACCACAGATATGCCGTGTATCTGTTTATGTTCTTTTTGGGGGCTTTATGCCTAAAAAGAGTACAATTTGTTTTTGCCTTTTCTTTTTATTAATGTTCTCATAAAGTATTTTAATAAATATACTAAGGCTTAAGGTAATTACTGGTTTGCGTGGAGGGTGGTTTGATTTCTAGCACACTAGTTTACAATCAGAATCTTAAAAATGGAAACATTTGCCATCTTACAGTGAGCGAAACAGAACACTGGCTTGCTCCAGTTTTTTTTTTTTTCACTCTTCAACATGTCTTTGTATTATTTTCCTTCCTTCTGTATCTCATAGATAAAGAATGACACAAATTTTTGGTTGAGAAAAGCCAGTTGATTGGGATGACTAGAAGTGTTAACATTTTTCGTAAAAAAGCTTTCACTCAATCACTGGGCAGTTAGTGAGCTTAAATGCTCATTAAAGAGCAAGAAAACCTGCAGACCATATGGAGGAAGGGAAGCAGTGAAATGGTGGTTTTAATACATTCCAAAATAGAAGCAGGGACACTAACACAAAGGGAGTTAGAATGCTCTGCCATCTGTAAGGAAGTGGCTGGCTACAAGCCACCTCACACAGAACACCCACTAAGGCCTTCCACACAGATCTGCTTGTTGTATTCTCATTATGAATCCCCCCAGCAGGTACATCTTAATACAAAGGTGTGGAGGATACTGCTGAGGACCTCTGGGTCACCTAAGCAGGAATTGCAGCCATCAAACTGGATTGCCACCGTGTGTCTTCAGAGAACTCCCTGCCTATGAATGAGGACCATTCACAATGGAGGTGCTTTCTTGCAAGAGAAGCAACAAACGCTGACAGCGTGTCCAATAGGAAGGGCTTCTCAATAGTCACATCCCTCCCAAGACCCTCTAGATGGACTCCAGATTCCAGTCACCGCTGGAGAGGGAGGAGGCAGGCAGTGACAAGTCCCAAGAAGGGCCTCGGTCCCTTCTGTCATGCAGGGAGTTCTGCTCCTGGAAATATTCTTCCTCTTCATTGAAGAAGCCATTCTCCAGAGCATAAGTGCAGTCTGGGCTGGAGGCTGCCTGGCAGGCCCACTTGCACTCCTGAATCGACTCGTAGAGCCTGTACAGTTGGTAGAGCAAGGACATGTCCAGCTGGCGGAGACCAGCCGTCTCCTTGTGGAGCAGCAGCGCGGTGTCCAGGTTGGGTGGCTTGGCTGACAGCGCTGCAGCCCGGCCCCGCTGCCTCACGCACCCCCGCAGCTCAGCTCGTCCTGGATGCGCGGCTTCTGCGCTTACAGCTGCTCCAGGTGCAGCTGCCTGACGCACAGTACAGCAGCCGGCTCAGGCTCTTGGGCGGCAGGGGCAGCCCGTCTACCCGCAGGCCCCAGGCTGCGCCATCGTCCGAGGCCCCTGGCGCCTTGTGGGCCCCAGTCGTGCTGCTGCCAGACCACACGCCTGCTCCACTGCCCCCTGTTTTCACCTTTTCAAGAATTGATTTTCACCCGGCTGAGAATACATTTGTAATGAAGTCTCATACCACAGGAATGAGAATAGGGAAATCTTTAGCCTCAAATCTCATTCCCCAGAATTAACCACTGTTAATCATGTGGGGTGGGTGGGAACCGCTCATCAGGGCAGAAGACGAAAGAAGAATTTGGGTCTATATTTGCCCACTTTTTTCTTTTTTTTGAGAAAAGGACTTGCTCTGTCACCCAGGCTGGAGTGCAGGGGTGTGATCATGGTTCACTGCAGCCTGGACCTCCTGGGCTCAAGCAACCCTCTTACCTCAACCTGCTGAGTAGCTAGAACTACAGGTGCATACCACTACACCTGGCTATTTTTTTATGTAGAGATAGGATCTCAATATGTTGCCCAGGCTGGTCTGAAACTCCTGGACTCAAGCGATTCTCTGACCTCAGTCTTTCGAAGTGCTGGGATTGCATGTGTGAGCCCCTGCACTGGGTTTCCTGCTTGATTTCGTTCTTTTCTTGTTTTTTAGACAGTCTCACTCTGTCACCCAGGCTGGAGTATAACAGCACAATCTCAGCTCACTGCAGCCTCTGCCTCCCAGGTTCAAGTGATTCTCCTGCCTCAGCCTCCCAGGTAGATGAAACTACAGGCATGCACCATCACACCCAGCTAATTTTGTGTTTTTTAAAAATTATTTATTTATTTTTTGAGATGGAGTTTCACTCTTGTTGCCCAGTCTGGAGTGCAATGGTACAATCTTGGTTCACTGCAACCTCCACCTCCCAGGTTCAAGCAATTCTCCTGCCTCAGCCTCCTGAGTAGCTGAGATTACAGGCATGCACCACCATGCATGGCTAATTTTTGTATTTTTAGTAGATAATGGGTTTCACCATGTTGGCCAGGCTTATCTCAAACTCCTGACCTTAGACAATCTGCCTGCCTTTGAATTCCTGAAGTGCTGGGATGACAGACATGAGCCCATGTGAGCCCCTATGCCTGGCTGCCCACTAGTTTTGATTGTGAGTTCATGGGCGAGTTCCTTGGTTTCCGTAAGTCTTGGTTTCTCCTTTGTAGTAGAGTGACAAGCGTGTATTGTGGAGTGGCTGTGAGTGCTGGATCCAATTGTTGATGTGACAGAGCTGAGTGCAGGGTGTGAGATGACTAAGTGTCAAAGAGGTGCTGCTTAGACCGTTGTCATGGTCACTCTCAGTGTGTAACATCTGAGACCTCTGTATGGGGCACATTGTAAATTGGGGATCCTGAGCTAATTTTTACCTTTTTAAATTTAATTTCTTTCTTTTTTTTTTGGACACAGAGTCTTACTCTGTCATCCAGGCTGGTGTGCAATGGCACAATGTCTGCTCACTGCAACCTCCAACTCCTGGGTTCAAGTGATTCTCCTGCCTCAGTCTCCCAAGTAGCTGGGATTTTTGAGACAGTCTGTCTGTCACCCAGGCAGGAGTGCAGTGGCTTGATTTTAACTCACTGTAACCTCCACCTCCTGGGTTCGGGTGATTCTCCTACCTCAGGCTCCTGAGTAGCTGGGATTATAGGCAGGCACCACCATGCCCAGCTGATTTTTGTATTTTTAGTAGAGATAGGGTTTCACTCTGTTGGCCAGGCTGGTCTCAGGCCCACTGCCACATCCTGCTAATTTTTTGTATTTTTAGTAGAGATGGGGTTTTGCTATGTTGCCCAGGGTGGTCTTGAACTCCTGAGCTCAAGCAATCTGTCCTCCTAGGCTTCCAAAATGCCGGGATTACAGGCGTGAGCCACTTTACCTGGCTTTTAAATTATTTCTTTTCAAGACAGGGTCTTGCTGTCAGGCTGGAGTGCAGTGGTGCCATCATGGGTAACTGCAGCCTTGACCACCTGGGCTCAAGCAATCGTCCTGCCTCAGCCTCCCAGGTAGCTGAGACCATAGGTGTGAGCCACTACACCCAGCTAATTTTTATTATTTTTAAAGATATTTGGGTCTCGCTATGTTGCCCAGGCTGGTCTTCAACTCCTGAGCTCAAGTGATCCTCCCACCTCAGCCTCCCACAGTGCTGGGATTATAGGCATGAGCTACCATGCCTGGCCTTTTTGAAATTTATTTTTAATTTTTTTTTGAGACAGTCTCACTCTGTCATCCAGGCTGGAGTGCAGTAGTGCAATCTCAGTTCACTACAACCTCTGCCTCCTGGGTTCAAGTGATTATCTTGCCTCAGCCCCACCAAGTAGCTGAAATTTACAGGCACCCACCACCACACCGGGCTAATGTTTGTATTTTTAGTAGGGACAGGGTTTCACCATGTTGGCCAGGCTTGTCTCCAACTCCTGACCTCAAGCAATCTGCTTGCCTCAGCCTCCCAAAGTGCTGGGATTACAGGTGTGAGTCACTGTAATCACTGAAGCAACGTCTATTTGTTAAAAAAGGAAATATCTATGCACTTCTTTTGCCCTTTTCAAAATTGGGTGTTTTATTGTTGTTTACTTGAAGGATTTCTTTATATATTTTGGTTATTAGCCCCTTATCAGATACATAATTTGCAAATATTTTGTCCCAATCCATTGGCTGTTGATTGTATTTATGTGTTTTAGAGCAGGTCTCACTCTGTTACTCAGGCAGGAGTGCAGTGGTGCCCTCAAGGCTTGCTGCAGCCTCAACCTCCCCAGCTCAAGCTATCCTCCCACTTCAGTCTCCCAAATAGCTGGGACTACAGTCCTGTGCCACCATGCCCAGATAATTTTTGTGTAGTTTTTGTAGAGATGAGATTTTGCTACGTTGCCCAACCTGCTCTCAAACTCCTGTCCTGAAACAGGCCACCTCCCTCCACCTCCCAGAGGACTGGGATTGCAGATGTGAGCTACCAGGCCAGGCTGTAAAAGGACATTTTTGAGATCATCATAGACAATGGGTGACAGACTGGTTATTGGTAACAGGAAATTATTGATGATAATAATGTATAGCAAGATGATAAAAAGACATTATTGTTAATTTTGTTGGGTGGTTCTGTGTTGGGAAATCAGAAAGCTTCAATGATTAGAGAATGTTCCCAGGGGTCAAGAGGGAAAGTCATATGATGTGTTGGATTTGTGTGAAATGCCCGTGCAAAGCTGGAGAGACAAAGTGAGAGCAGAGGAAGGGCAGAATGTTAATTGCTGTTGTGAGAGTGGTGGCACGGAGAGACTTCATCCTGGCCTCTGCACTTCAAGTTGTGTTTGAAATTTTCCACTATATGTAATCTTTTAATTTTCAGTTTCTTTGCTTTTCTTTTCTTTTTTACATGGAGCCTCATTCTGTTGTCTAGGCTGGAGTGCAATAGTGCCATCTGGACTCACTGCAACCTCCACACCCTGGGTTTAAGTGATTCTCCTGCCTCAACCTCCTTAGTAGCTGGGATTACAGGCATGGGCCACCACACCCAGCTCACTTTTGTATTTTTCGTAGAGATGAGGTTTCACCATATTGGCCAGGCTGGTCTCAAACTTCTGACCTTATGATCCACCCACCTCAGCCTCCCAAGGTGTTGGGATTACAGTTGTGAGCTACCACACCTGGCCTAATTTTTTGTATTTTAAGTAGAGACAGGATTTTACCATGTTGGTCAGGCTGGTCTCAAACTCCTGAGCTCAGGTGATCCCCCCACCTTGGCCTCCTGAAGTGCTGGGATTATAGGTGTGAGCCATTGTGCCTGGCTTTAATTTGCAGGTTTTGTAAATGACTTGTATAATAGAAAAGCAGAGAAATAAATTTCCTTCCCATTCAGATGAACCTCATGTTTGTTTTAAGGTATAGTATTTAGGCTAGATTTCAGAAGCTTTGGGGTGAATAATGTAAGAAAGATTTTTTTTTTCTTGGCATCAAATCTTTCTGCCTGCCTCTCAACTTGCTTCAGAAAATTTAAAAGATCACAATAGTAATCAAAACATATACAGAATTGAAACAGAAGGAAATGCTGTGGGCCACAGAACTCCAAGAATTGTTTTGGTTTTTTTTAAGGTGCTACCCCATGAAAAGTACTCTCAATGCCTTTTTTTCCTTTGAGACAGAGTCTCACTCTGTCACCCAGGCTAGATGGAGTGCAGCAGCACAATCTCGACTCACTGCAACCTTTTCCTCTCAGGTTCAAGCGATTCTCCTGTCTCTGAAGTATCTGGGATTACAGGGGCACACTACCACACCTGGCTAATATTTGTATTTTTAGCAGAAACAGAGTTTTGCCATATTGGTCAGGCTAGAATTGAACTCCTGGCCTCAGGTGGTCTGCCCATTTAGGCCTTTCAAAGTGCTGGGATTATGGCATGAGCCATCGTGCCTGGTCCTACTCAATACTTTTGAAATCTTTAGAGCAACTTGAAGGCTTGTAGAAACATAGAATGAATATTTAAAAAAAGGAATGTACTCAATATTATTTATTTTCACTTTGAAAATATAAAACAAAAAATAAGGCAAGCATTGCAAGATTTTTAAAAAAAGAATTTTTCATTGTAAATTTTTAAGAGAGACAGACATTAGGAACAACATTGGCCCTTGGTGGCCAAGACCAGAGGCCTCTCTCTCCTCAGTCTGCATGGCCACGGGGTCACTTCTCACCACTCAGGGACTCTGTTCTCTCTGAAGGTTTTAGTCTGTGCTGGATGTTCTTACTTTTTTGTGACCTCAGCTGTGAATAGGAAAGAGTATTTATTTTCTTTTTTCCCTCCCTCCTTCCCTTCCCTTCCCTTCCCTTCCCTTCGCTTCCCTTCCCTCCCTCCTTTCTTTCCATCCTTCCTTCTTTCCTTAATTCCTTCCTTCCTTCTTTTCTTTCTTCCTTCCTTCTTTTCTTTCTTCCTTCCTTCCCTTTCTTTTTTCTCTTTCATTCTTCCTGCTTTCCTTTTCTTTCTTGCTTTTTTCTTCCCCTCCCTCCCTCCTTCCCTCCCTCCCTTCCTTCCTTCTTTCCTTCCTTTGTCTCTGCTTCCATCTCCTACTCTCCCCTCCTCTCCCCTCTCCTTGTTGCTTTGCTGCCCAGGCTAGAGTGCAGTGATGTAATCATAACTCACTCTAGCCTAAGCCTTCTGGGCTCAAGCAATCCTTTTGCCTAAATCTTCTGAGTAGCTGTGACTACAGGCACACACCAGCACACCTGGATACTTTTAAAAACTTTTGTAGAGCTGGGATCCTCCATGTTGCTCAGGCTGGTCATGAACTCCTGGACTCAAGGGATCTTCCTGCCTCAGTCTCCCAAAGTGCTGGGATTACAGGCCTGCACAACTGCACCTGGCCTTTGTTCATTTCTTTCATCCAGTCTTGCTTGGGGTTTACAGGAGAAGAGATTTAAATTGATGTCATCTGTCATGTTGCTAGAAATAAAAATGCTGTGATAGAAGGAACAATATTTTTAATGTAGTACCTCTACTTTTTCAGCCTTTTAAAAAATGTTGAGAGTTATTTTTGGTTGTCATTTTTTGTCAGTGTGATTAGTCAGCTTCCTTCTTTTTCATCAGTGCATTCCTGTGTATAGATATACCAAGAGTGCCTTGAAGAAAACACTACTAATCTTTCTACTTTTTCTTACATCCAAATAATGTTGCAGCAGAAAGATCATTGTATACATAACTTTGTGACCTTGTCTAAATATCTCAGAAGGTAAATTTCTAAAAGGAGAAATGCAGTTTTAGAAGATATTGGGATTTACAATTTTGTTAATCATTCACAAATAACCTTCCACAAAGTTTATAGCAACATGAACTCCTGTCAAGAGTGAGTGAAAATGCCAGTTCCCCCACAGCCTTGTCATAATGGTTAACAACTAAATTTAAAAGTTTTGTCAGCCAGTTACATGAAACTAGCATCTCTCTGATGGTGTAATATTTATTTATGTGGTCATCAGTGTGATCAGTCACCTATTCCTTTCTTTTCTGATTGTTAGTATCTTTGCATTAAATACCTCTGTATATCCTCTATTTTGCTATTGAGTTTTTTCTTATTGATTTGTAGGTGCTCTTTACATATGGCAAGCACTAACACTTTGTTACATATGCTTCCTATGTTACATATTACTATTTTCTTCCAGTTTGTTATGTGCCTTTTTATTGGCTTTGTGGCTCTCACACATCCCAACATACCCAGTGTAGAACAGAGTTTCCTTTAGGCTCCCGCCTTGGGATTGACTTTCCCCAAACATTTGTTCTTTAATTGAACAGCCTCAACAGGGAGTTTGGAAACAGACAAACACAAGGCCACATACTCAGTCCCCCATAATCTCTCCCTTAAAAAAATAACCTTTTGTTTTCAAATGACTAAGACAATGACATACTAGAAAATCTTCAAAATACCAAAAGGTTTAAAGAGAGAGACAGAAATCACCGTGCATGCATTGTTGGCATCTTACAAGAGAGGTAACAGAAAGGAGGCAGAGCAATATGTTGGCAAATAGTATTGGCAAATAGAAGTATGCCTTACAAATCTCATAAGAAACAACAAGGAGGGATGATTATTCTTAAATCTGCATCATCGGTTTACACAGAATTCCACTGTGGAACCACTTGTTTGCAAGTGAAATCTCCTGTGTGAGAGATTCTTTTGTGTTCTCTGTGAGATGCTGAGTTCCTAGGTTACTGAGAACATCAGGAATCCAAGGAACAACATACTTGTATTGTGCTCAACTTTGAAAAATGTAATAAATATTGACATTTAAAAATGAGTAAGAATAATAAGTATTGCACCAGGATTTGCAAGTCTTGAATTCTAGTTGCAATTCTACCATTCTAATATGTATGTGTGTGGATGGATGGATAAATGGATGGATGGATGAATGGATGGGTGGGTGGATGGATGGAGGTCGGCTGGTTGGGTGGATAGATGGTGGATGAATAAATGAGCAGATGGATAAATGGATGCATGGATGGATGGATGGATGGATGGATGGATGGATGGATGAAGGGTTGGGTGTGTAGATAAATGGGTGGATGGTTGGGCGGGTGGATGAATGGGTGGATGGATGGATAGATGGATGGATGGGTAGATGGATGGATGGATGGATGGATGGATGGATGGATGGCTGAATAGATACAGAGACATAGATAACAGCTTTATCAAGGTATGATTCACACAATTTTACTATTTCTAAGCCTCAGTTTTATCTATGAAATATGGAAAATTTTTATGTGCCTGACAAAGAAAAAATGAAGACTGATCCATTCTCTTTATCTGTTCTTTTTTTTTTCCATATCACTTATAATCTTGTTTTTAAATGGTAGTTTTAAAATTTGATTCATTTGAAAAATCCACCTGGGTACATCTTGATCATGTTGTTACCTATAGTTTATTTTCTAACAGTTTTATTGAGATAAAACTATAGCTATAAAGGCCAGGAGTGGTGGCTCTAATCCCAGCACTTTGGGAGGCCAAGACAGGTATATCACTTGAGGTCAGGAGTTTGACACCAGCCTGGCTAACATGGTGAAACCCCGTCTAAATACAAAAATTAGCCTAATGTGGTGGTGCATATCTGTAATTCAAGCTACTTGGGAGGCTGAAGCAGGAGAATCCCTTGAACCCCTGAGGCAGAGGTTGCAGTGAGCCAAGATTGGGCCACTGCATTTAAGCCTGGGCAACAGAACATTACATATAAATGAAATATTTATATTCTGAACATTTAACATAAATGGGATCACACACTGTGGTCTTTTGCCTGACTTCCCTCACTGGGTGTGATTTTGTGGGGTTTATCCATGTTGTAGCATGTATGCAGTGAGGTTTTCAATGCTCCTGGACTTAGCGAAACACCCAGTGAGCAGGGCCTAGAGGACCTAAATCAAGGCATTATTTCCTTACTGCTACCATCATCCGACATGAGAGGAGGGGCCAGAGTCAAAGACTGGAGGTGAGAATGACGCAGGAAGATCCAGAGACACACGGAAGACCCCGAGATCTGCAAGAAATAAGACCTGGGGGGTTGGGGTGGTGGCTCCTGCCTGTGATTCCAGCAATTTGGGAAGCCAAAGTGGGTGGATCAGTTGAGGTCAGGAGCTCATGACCAGCCTGGTAAACATGGCAAAACACCATCTCTGATAAAAAATACAAAAAATTAGGCCAGGTGCAGTGGATCACGCCTGTAATCTCAATATTTTGGGAAGCTGAGACAGGCAGATCATGAGGTCAAGAGCTTGAGACCAGCCTGGCCAACATGGTGAAACCCCATCTCTACTAAAAATACAAAAGTATCCAGGTGTGGTGGCGCATGCCTGTAATCCCAGCTACTCAGGAAGCTGAGGCAGGAGAATCATGTGAACCCAGAGGCAGAGGTTGCAGTGAACTAAGATTTTGTCACTGCACTCCAGCCTGGGTGACAGAGCAAGACTCTGTCTCAGAAAAAAAAGAAAGAAAGAAAAGAAAGAAAGAAAGAAAGAAAGAAAGAAAGAAAGGAAGGAAGGAAGGAAGGAAGGAAGGAAGGAAGGAAGGAAGGAAGGAAGGAAGGAAAGGGAGGGAGGGAGGGAGGGAGGGAGGGAGGAAGGAAGGAAGGAAGGAAGGAAGGAAGGAAGGAAGGAAGGAAGGAAGGAAGGAAGGAAGAAAAAACAAAACTTGGCCAGGCATGGTGGCAGGCACCTGTAGTCCCATCTGCTTAGGAGGCTGAGACAGGAGAATCACTTGAACCCAGGAGGCTAAGCTTTCAGTGGACTGAGATCCCAGCACTGCACTCCAGCTTAGGGCAGAGAGGAAGACTCTGTCTTAAAAGAAAGAAAAGGATGGACACTTGGGGGTCAGCTAGCACCAAGGCCGGCCAGGGATGGTCAGTATCACACCTGATCACCTGGGAAGAGAGGGATGCAACCATCAAGTCAAAGGAAGGAGGTCGGGGAGGAAAAGAAGCCAGTTTCCCCAGAAAGACGACCAACTGGTGGGGTCTGCAGTGCCATCAGCAAGCCCTGGTGTGCTGGGTCTGGGGATTTGGTGGACTCAAACCAGGACAACCCTGGTCAACCCAGGTCGGGCTGGTCACCCTGAGTACAGAGTTCCCAAGGAGTGGGCCAAGGTTTGATGCATCAGCAGGTGGTTTGAAATGAAGGTCAGAGGAGGAAGGAGAAGAAATATGGATCCTAACTGATGGGAGAGAGTTCTGTGGGGCTGGTGTCTGGGGCTCCTGCCCTTTTACCAGCCGAGGGAACAGACCCTTTGACCACCCTGCCTGGCCCTGTGCAATTCACCACCTGTTGACTTTAAAAGAAAAACAAACCTCATGATGTGTGTTTAGGTCTGTTTACTACCTGTCACTTTGCTGAAAGCCGAGTCAGGATGGTTTATCTCAGTGTGACTTTTTAATCTGATATCTTTCAGTTTGTCCCCAGGGAGCTGATGAGGATGTAAAGGGCAGTTGTAATCCAGCCAGGCTCTCCCAGTGGACAAACAACACCGTCACCAGGCCCCTGCCACACTCTCATGCCCTCATTAAGCTTAGGGAAGTAGTTTCTGCTGGAGTGACCTACTAGGTTTCTAAGCAGCCTGTGAAGCATTGTATTTCTGCTGAACAAATTGTGCCTGGGAACGTTTTACATCATATCAGGCTGTTTGTAAATACAGAGATGGTTTTTCTTCTCTTGCTTCAATCTGGATGCTTTTTATTTCATTTTCAAGCCCAGTCACCCTGGCTTGAACTTGCAGTAACAATAATGAAAGGAAGCAGCGAGAGCAGCCACCCTTATCTCGTTGCTGTTCTTGAATTATTTTCTTGAGACAAGGGTCTGGCTATGTCTCTCAGGCTGGAGTGCAATGGCATGATCTCAGCTCCCTGCAACCTCTGCCTCCCAGGTTCAAGCGATTCTCTTGCCTCAGCCTCCTGAGTAGCTGGGACTACAGGCACCTGCCACCACACCTGGCTGATTTTTGTATATTTAGAACAGATGGGCTTTCACCATGTTGTCCAGGCTGATCTCAAACTCCTAACCTCTCAAATGATCCACCCGCCTTGGCCTGCCAAGGTGCTGGGATTACAGGCTTGAGCCACTATGCCCAGCCTTAATTTTTTTTTCAGACAGGGTTTCACTCTGTCACCCAGGCTGGAGTGTAGTGGTAGGATCACAGCTCACTGCAGCCTTGAACTCCTGGGCTCAAGAGGTCCTCCCATCTCAGCCTCCCAAGTACCTGGGACTACAGCTATACAACACTGTGCCTGACTAATTTTTAAATTTTTGCAGAAATAGGATTTTGAACTCCTGGACTCAAGCAATACTCCTTCATTGGGCTCCCAAAGTGCCAGGATTGTAGGCATGAGCCACCAAGCCTGGCCCTGACTTATTTTTAATTTTTTGAGATGGAGTCTTGCTCTTTTGCCCCAGGCTGGAGTGCAGTGGTGCAATCATGGCTCACTAAAACCTCCAACTCCCAAGCTCCAGCAATCCTCCTGCTTCAGCCTCCCAAGGAGCTGGGACTACAGGTGAGCACCACCATGGCTGGCGAAGTTTTTCTTCTTTTTTCATACAGATAGAGGCTCACTATCTTCCTCAGGTTGATCTTGAACTCCTGGGCTCAAGCTGTCCTCCCTCTTTGTCCTCCCAAAGCACTGGGATTACAGATGTGAGCCATGGCTCCCTGCCTTGTTCTTGGCTTGGGGGAAAAGCACCCAGCCTCTCACCCTTGAGTATGGTGTTGACTGTGGGTTTTTTCTTCATTTTCCTAATCATGTGGAGGAAATTTTTTTCTGTCGATAATTTGTTGAGTGTTTTTGTCATGAAGGGTGTTGAATTTTGTCTGCATCTATTAAAATCATCATGTGGCCTGAGTGTGGTGACTCCCACCTGTAATCTCAATGCCTTGACTCTACAAACAAATACAAAAATTAGCCAGATGTGGTAGCACATGCCTGTATTCCCAACTACTTAGGAGGCTGAAGCAGGAGAATCGATTGAGCCCATGAAGTGAAGGCTGCAGTGAGCTATGATTGCAGCAATGCACTCCAGCCTGGGCAACAGAGCAAGACCTGTCTTAAAAAAAACAAGTAAAAAATGAGTTTCTGGACTAATTCTATCTGAACTCACTGTCAACTTCTACACCACCTAAACATCCTTCTCTATTCTAAAGCCACTTCTTGGTTTCCTCCAGGCTAAATCAAAACTTTCTGTATTTTCCCTTTAAATGGTTTCTAATTCCTCCACGTGGAGGAGTTCAAATCCTCCCTCGAGGGTCAGGTGCAGTGGCTCATGCCTGTAATCCCAGCATTTTGAGAGGCTGAGGTGGAAGAATTGCTTGAGCTCAGGAATTCAAGAGCAGCCTAGGAAACATGGAGAGACCCCATCTCTACTAAAAATACAAAACTTAGCCGGGCATGGTGATGCACACCTGTAGAAGTCCCAGCTACTCGGGAGGCTGAGGTGGGAGGAGGCTTGAGCCTGGGAGATCAACGCTGCAGTGAGCCAAGATCATATCACTTCACTCCAGCCTGTCTCCAAAAATGAACAAAATAAACCTCCATCAATATCTAAGCACCACTGAGTTCTCTGGGAAGAAAAGTGCTCACCCTAGATGAGCCAGCCAGAGTATGGTCAAATCACCGCTGCTCCCTGAGCCCAGAGCCAGGCATCAGCCCTCCCTCCTTCCTTCCCTCACTCCCTCCCTCTGCCCTTCTGTCCAGGGGTCACCAGCCTCCTGCAGCCTCGGCTCCTGCTGTGACTAATCCAGACATCTTTGACCCTATTCCTGGGGCTGTGGTGAGGATAGCAGTCGCCTAGCAATGGTTCTCAACCAGGTGATCCTGCCCCAGGGGACACTGGGCAATGTCTGGGGACATCAGTGGTTTTCATGACTGAGGGTGCTTCTTGCATGGAATGGGTGTGGGTCAGGGACACTGCCCAGCACCCTGCAGTGCCCAGGATGGCCCCGCCACAGAGAACTAACTAACCTTCATACCCATAGTGCAGAGCAGGAGAGACCTGCGTTCATTATTGGAAAAATATTGAATCTGCTTCCTGCTCACACTTGGCAATGGAATATGTTTGCAACAGGGAAGACAGTGTAAACCAGGAGGACCCCAGCTCCTGGGGCTCTCCTCCTCTTTCTCTCCCCACTCTGTGTGGATTTCAATGTGTGCAGCCTCCTGGAAACTCAGTGGAGCAGAGGATCATGGGATCCAGAGTCTCTTGGGGGTCTGTGGAATCCCCTAACCCTGGGGGTCTCACCTGGGATGATTTTGTGCTCAGGGGTCACTAGGCCATGTCTAGGGATAACTGTGGTTGTCATGGCTGTGGGTGCCACTGGCATGGAGTGGGCAGAGGCCAGGGACACTGTTCAGCACCCCACAGTACCCATGACGGCCTCACCCCAGAGAACAATTGGCCCCAATGTCCACAGGGCCTGGGGAGAAGCCCCAGCTAAAGCAAAGCCTCTAGTGTGAAGGCATACATGGGTTACATGGCAGGTCACAGAGGCTACTTCGTGTGTTAGGGATCTTGGGATCACAAGCATTAATCAGCCCCCACAACCCCAAGCTCCTGGATGCAGAGACAGTGTCCCCTACCTTCCAGGCTTCCACTGTGGGTGTAATGCTGTCTCGAGTTTCAGCTTGTCAAGAACTGCATGAGGCCCAGTGATTCAGCAGCCAAGGCCCGTCTCCCCTTTGCTGCCCATCTGTGGCCGTTACAGGTTGGCCACCAGTGTCCCGAGCCTCATGTGGGTGCCAGCTGTTGTCATAACTGACTGGAGCCTCTGCCATCCCAGGTGCCAGATCTCACAGCTCCCTTGGGTCCCAGGAACTTTCCCAGCCCCCTTCTTCCCAGGATCTGAGAGCATGGATGAGCTTTCCCAGCAGAAGAAGCAACATGGGGCATGCAGGGAAGGCTGGAGGGGTGGGAGAGACCCCTGAGTCTGTGTCTGGGAATTGTTCTGTCCAGGCAGAGTCCAAAGCCAAATGCTAAGGGAGGACCCCATGAGTCTGCGCAGGTCACATCCTCCTGATCCTCCTGATGTCTATTTTTTTTTGAGACAGAGTCTCTGTCCCCCAGGCTGGAGTGCAGTAATGCTATTTTGGCTCACTGCAACCTCCACCTCCTGGATTCAAGTGGTTCCCCTGCCCCTCAGCCTCCTGACTGGCTGGGACTACAGGTGCGTGCCACCATGCCCAGCTAATTTTTATATCTTTAGTAGAAACAGGGGTTTCACCACGTTGGCCAAGATGGTCTCAATCTCTTGACTTCGTGATCCACCCACCTTGGCCTCACAAAGGGCTGGAATTACAGGCACGAGCCTCCACACCCAGCTCCTCCTGGTGTCTTTTTGCTGCTGCAACTCTCTGTGGTGAAACCTCCAACCCAGTGGTCCTCACCTGGAGCTGATCCTGGCCCCTGGATGACACTGGGCAATGTCTAGGCACATCTGTGGTTGTCACAACTTGGAGAAAGGGCTCCTGGCATAGAGTGGGTGGAGGCCAGGGATGCTGCTCAGCACCCAGCAGTGCTCAAGACAGCCCCACTCCAGAGAACCACTGGCCCCTGTGTCCACAGTGCTCGGGGGAAACCCAGGATTATGTCAAAGATATAGGGGGTTAGGCTTATGTGTCAGAGAGGTGGCAGCCTCATGGTGAGGATACAGAGGGGCCGGACCCAAAGAAAGAGTCTGACACCCCTCCTGATACCTAAGGATGCTGGCAAGACAATGCCTGTCAAGAGGGTGGGGTGGGAAAGAGAAGTCAGAAGCCATACTGGCAGAATTTAGTGACTGGACAATTGTGGTCAGAGACGAAGGGGCAAGGGATGAAGCAGGAGGCAGGTCAGATTGGAATGTTTCAAAAAACTAAAATTTAGGAAAGTCCTAAAAAATACACCTTCATGGAAACTGAACAACTGGCTCTTGAATGTTGACTGGATAAACAATGAAATGAAGGCAGAAATAAAGAAGTTCTTCAAAACCAATGAGAACAAAGACACAACATGCCAGAATCTCTGGGACACATTTAAAGCAGTCTCTAGAGGAAAATATATAACAATAAGTGCCCATATGAGAAGACTGGAGAGATCCAAAATTGACACCCTACCATCAAAATTGAAAGAGCTAGAGGAATAAGATTAAAAAAAAAACTCAAAACCTAGCAGAAGACAAGAAATAATAAGATCAGAGCAGAACTGAAGGAGATAGAGACAAGAAAAACCCTTCAAAAAATCAATAAATTCAAGAGCTGGTTTTTTGAAAAGATCAACAAAATAGACAGACCACCAGTCAGACTAATAAAAAAGAAAAGAGAGAACAACCAAATAGATGCAATAAAAAACGATAAAGGGGAAATCACCACAGATTCCACAGAAATTCAAACCATCAGCAGAGAATATTACAAACAACTCTATGCACATAAACTAGTAAACCTGGAAGAAATGGATAAATTCCTGGACACCTGTGTCCTCCCAAGCCTAAACCAGGAGGAAGCCAAAACTATGAATAGACCAATAACAAGGTCTGAAGTTGAGGCAGCAACTAAGAGCATATCACACAATAAAAGCCCAGGTCCAGATGGGTTCACAGCCGAATTCTACCAGACACACAAAGAGGAGCTGGTACCATTATTTCTGAAACTATTCCAAATGATCCAAAAAAGAGGGAATTCTTCCCAAATCATTTTATGAAACCAACGTCATCCTGTTACCAAAACCCGGCAGAGACCCAACAAGAAAAGAAAACTTCAGGCCAATATCCATGATGAACATAGATGCAAAAATCCATTATGAATAAAGATGCAGTGGCAAGCCAACTGCAACAGCACATCAAATAACTTATCCATCATGATTAAATAGGATTCATCCAAGGGATGCAAAACTGGTTCAACATATGCAAGTCTATAAACATAATTCGCCACATAAACAGAACCAAAAACAAAAACCACATGATTATCTCAATTGACACAGAGAAGGCATTCAACAAAATTCAACAGCCCTTTATGCTAAAAACACTCAATAAACTCGGTATCGATGGAATGTATCTCAAAGTAATAAAAGCTATTTATGACAAACCAACAGCCAATATCATACTGAATGGGAAATAACTGGAAGCATTACCTTTAAAATCCAGCACTAGACAAGGATGCCCTCTTTCACCACTCCTATTCAATATAGTACTGGAAGTTCTAGCCAGAGCAATCAGGCAAGAAAAAGAAATAAATGGTATTCAAATAGGAAAGGTGGAAGCCAAATTGTCTCTATTTGCAGACGACATGATAGTATAGCTAGAAGACCCATCGCCTCAGCCCAAAAACTCCTGAAACTGATAAGCAACTTCAGCAAAGTCTCAGGATATAAAATCACTGTGCAAAAATCACAAGCATTACTCTACACCAAAAACAGACTTAAAGAGAGCCAAATCAAGAATGAACTGCCATTCACAATTGCTACAAAAAGAATAAAATACCTTGGAATACAACTCACAAGGAACGTAAGGGACCTCTTCAAGGAAAACTACAAACTACTGCTCAATGAAATAAGAGAGGACACAAACAGATGGAGAAACATTCCATGCTCATGGTTAGGAAGAATTAATATCGTGAAAATGGCTATACTGCCCAAAGTAATTTGCAGAATCAATGCTATCCCCATCAAGCTCCCATTGACTTTCTTCACAAAACTGGAAAAAACCACCATGAACTTCATATGGAACCAAAAGAGAGCTCGCATAGCCAAGTCAATTCTAATCAAAAAGAACATAGCGGGAGGCATCACACTACCGGACTTCAAACTATACTACAAGGCTACAGTAATCAAAACAGCATGGTACTGGTACCAAAACAGAGATATAGACCAATGGAACAGAACAGAGGCATCAGAGGCCACACAACATATCTACAACCATACAATCTTTGATAAACCTGACAAAAACAAGCAATGGGGAAAGGATTCCCTGTTTAATAAATGGCGCTGGGAAAACTGGCTAGCCATGTGCAGAAAGCAGAAACTGGAAGCCTTCCTGATACCTTACACTAAAATTAACTCCAGATGGATTAAAGACTTAAATATAAGACCTGGCACCATCAAAACCCTAGAATAAAATCTAGGCAAAACCATTCTGGACATAGGAGTAGGCAAGGACTTCATGAACAAAACACCAAAAGCATTGGCAACAAAAGCCAAAATAGACAAATGGGACCGAATCAAACTTCACAGCTTCTGCACAGCAAAAGAAACAGTCACTAGAGTGAATTGGCAACCAACAGAATGGGAAAAAATTTTTGCAGTTTACCCATCTGACAAAGGGCTGATATCCAGAATTTACAAAGAACTCAAACAGATTTACAGGAAAAAAACAAACAAGCCCATTCAAAAATGGGCAAAGGATATGAGCAGACACTTTACAAAAGAAGACATACGTGAGGTCAACAAACATGAGAAAATGCTCATTATCTCTGGTCATTAGAGAGATGCAAATCAAAATCACATTGAGATACCATCTCACACCCGTTTGAATGGCGATCGTTAAAAAATATGGAGACAACAGATGCTGGAGAGGATGTGGAGAAATAGGAACACTTTTACACTGTTGGTGGGAGTGTAAATTAGTTCAACCATTGTGGAAGACAGTGTGGCGATTCCTCAAGGCCTTAGAAATAGAAATTTCATTTGACCCAGCCATCCCATTACTGGGTATATATCCAAAGGACTATAAATCGTTCTACTATAAGGACACATGCACACGAATATTCATTGCAGCACTACAATAGCAAAGACCTGGAACCAACCCAAATGCCCATCGATGACAGACTGGATTGGGAAAATGTGGCACATATACACCATGGAATATTATGCAGCAATCAAAAATGATGAGTTTGTGTCATTTGTAGGGACATAGATGAATCTGGAGAACATCATTCTCAGCAAACTGACACAAGAACAGAAAATAAAATACCGCATATTCTCACTCATAGGCAGGTAAGGAGAAATGAGAACACATGGACATAGGGAAGGGAGTACTAAACACTGGGGTCTATTGGGGGGAATAGGGGAGGGACAGCAGGGGGGGTAGCTGAGGAGGGATAGCCTGGGGAGGAATGCCAAATATGGGTGAAGGGGAGGAACGCAGCAAAACACACTGCCATGTGTGTACCTATGCAACTGTCTTGCATGTTCTGCACATGTACCCCAAAACCTAAAATGCAATAAAAAAATACATGCTTGAAAACACGTGCATTTTTATGGAAGATATGTATGGGAACATATATGTGTACATGCATGTATATGTAAAGATGGGTGTGTGCCACTATATTAATCTGACATCTACCTTTCTAGCTTATTTGTCTATATCCACCCATCCTCCATTCATCTATCTAGTCAGCATTTATCCAGCCAGTCAGCATTTATCCACCCAGGCATCTATCCACTTATCCACATCCTTTCATCTATCCACCATCCATCCATCCATGCATCCAACATTCATTTAGCCATTCATGCATTCATCCAACCACCCAGTCATTCACCATCAATACATTCAACAACCCATTTATCCATCTATCCGTCCATTGTCCATCTGTCCATCCACCCACCTATCTCTCCAGCCATTCATTTATCCATCCATCCATTCACCTACCCATATATCCATCTATTTGTCTATCCATCCATCCATCCATCATTCATTCAACCATGCAACAACCCACCTAGTCATCCATTTATCCATCCACCCATCCATCTATCCATCCACCAACCCACCCACCCAACCATCCACCCAACCGTGCATCCACTCATCCATCCTTCCAGCCACCCATCCACCTATCCATCCACTCATTCACCCATCCACCCATCTACTCAGCCATTCATTTATCCATCTGTTCACTCACCTACCGATCCATCCGTCCATCTATACATCCATTCAGCCAGTCATCTAACCACTTCACCCAGACACCGACCCACTTAGTTATCCATCCATCCATCCATCCATCCATCCATTTATTCATCCATCCATTCACCCATCCAATCCAGCCATCCACCCAACCATGCATCCACTCATGCATCCTTCCATCTACCCATTCACCTTTCCATCCACCCACCCACCTATCTACCCAGTTACCCACACATCCACCTGCCATCTGCTTATCCACCCACCCACCTACCCACCCACTCATTCATTTGTCCAGCCATCCATCTGTCCTCCCACCCATCCTCCCACTTATCCATCTGTCCATTCATCTCTGTCCTCCCACCCACCCATCAGTCCACCAACCCATCCAGTCATCCTAAGAAGTCATTCTGTTTTTCAGGCTCCTCTGGGATGAGATGGTTTCTCAGATGTTCTCATTTCTGGCACCCTCATCAGTCATGAGGAGGTCTGGTCAGGTGTTTTGTGGGTTGTCCCGTGACTGGATTTGTCCAGTGTCTTTCTCACAGTCAGACTTGAATGATGGGTTTTGGGGAGAAAGCCCACAGATTTGAGGGCCTTCTTGTCACATCCCATCAGGGGCACATGATAGCCACATTCCTTCTCACTGCTGATGAGCTTGATCACCTGGCACAGTAGTGTATGCCAGGTTTCTCCATTGTCATTTTGATTTCAAGGTTACATTCTTTTCCTTTTTATTTTCTTTTTTTTCAGATGAAGTCTTGCTCTGTCACCCAGGCTGAAATGTAATGGCACTATCTCTGCTTACTGCAACCTCCACCTACCAGGCTCAAGTGATTTTCCTGCCTCAGCCCCCTGAGCAGCTGTGATTATAGGTGTCCACTACCATACTCGGCTAATTTTTATATTTTTAGTAGAGATGGGGATTCACTACGTTGGCCAGGCTGGTTTTGAACTCCTGACTTCAAATGATCCACCTGCCTCAGTCTCTCAAAGTGCTGAGGTTATAGGAGTGTGCCACCTCACATGGCCCGTGGAGACATTCTATTGGATCCACACACAGTATTGACTCTGGGTTCCTATTGAGGGATGCTTGCATGTGTGTGTGTGTGTGTGTGTGTGTGTGTGAGAAAAAGAGAGAGAGAGAGAGAGAGAGATAGGACTGGCCTATTTCCAGAGCCTGCGAGTGTCCTTCCCTCCATATTCTTCCCTTTCAGCCTCAGCTGAGCTCTTTTGGGACCGAGTTCACTGCAGCTTGTCTGGTCCCACCAGCTCCCAGGTCCCCCAGCCAGACGTGTCATCCCAGGTTCCTCCATTTGCGGCCCTTGCTTTGAATTTACAGGGCTGCTGAGCAAAATTGGAAACTCATCAGGGAGTATGAAAGTCACTCTAGAAGGTGGAAATGCCAGCAGTTGCCAGACTCCAGCACCTGCACCAACAAGGAGTCTTGCCACACAGCTTGGAATGCGGCAGGCACAGCTGGAGGGTGGAGCAGTGGAAGGTGAGGGCCTCTGTCCTCCCAGATCTCATGCCATCATGACAGCTGCCAGACTGCACTGAGCTAGTTCTGGTTCCACAGCCTATGAAGGGGGCAAGAGATCTGTTTCTCATCATTAGAATAGTACAACTTCCTTTTTACAGTAGTAACACTGGCTTGTTGCTAAAAAAACGTTTTCAGAAAACACACAAAGGTTCAAAGAAAGAAGGATAGGGAGAAATCACTGAATTTTAGTTTATGAGGGTGAAGTTTATGGTCTATAAATGATTACTCAATTTTTTTTCGGTACAACTTTATTTACTATTTATTGCACATAACTCAAGGTCTTTAACTGCTAACCACCAAAGGTTCAAAGGACTATTTTTCCATGAAGTTTAACATTAACGTTAGTTAATTCATTTACTCATGTGGTGTTTTTTATTGTAAACATCTGAATGATTCACATTGTCATAGTTCCTGAACTCATAAGTGTGGACCATGCACAGGCTGGCAGCAAGCCAGAAAGCCACTCTTCAAGCAAACAGACTCTCTGCATAAAGAGGAAATTCATAGCACAACACTGAACGTCCAACCGAAGTCATCTCAGAATTATACATATATTGACTTTTTAATTCACATAGGATCTGGAACTCAACTGGTTGGGCGGTTGGTGATGGGGTTGACCTGATTTTGGGAGAACTGTTCCTGAAATAATTAAGGAAATGGGGGTTCAATCTTTCTTCTTAGTTGCTTGTTCCTCCCCAGTGCCTTCAACTGTCTTCTCCTCCTCTTCAGCTTCTTTGGTTTCCTCTCCTTCTTCAACTTCACCTCCTTCTTCTTCCTTTGCTTCTTCAGACTCTTCCTGGGCAGCTTCTTCCTCTTCAGCTGCCTCCTCTTCCTTGTCCTCAGCTTCTCCTCTTCCTCAGCTTCTCCTTCAGAGGGAGGCTCATCCTTGGCTTCCTCAGCCTTAGCAGCCTCCAGGGTTTCCTCTACTTCAATCTGCTCCTCTTGGACATGGCTGGTGTAGTAGAATGAGAAGGAGCGGGTGGACATCACATAGGAGATGGTCTGTAAACCACCATAGGCAGATCCGCCAAAGACCTGGGAGCTCTGGGAGTAGCCACTGGTTATGCTTCCCACCCTGGTGAAACTGAGCCAGGTCTCCTCACCTTCCAAGAGTTTCCTGTAAGCTGCTATCTCAATATCCAAAGTCATCTTCACGTTGAGGAGGTCTTGGTATTCTTTTAGGTATCATGCCATTTCACTCTTTGTGGTCCTCAATGCATTTTCTAGTTTGTTGATCTTGTCCTGCATAGTGCTGATGCCTGCGTTCTGCTTGTACTCCAGCTCCTGCAGCTGTTTCTCCGGCACTTCGTTCATGCCCCAGCATGCTTCGGTTTCCAGGGTCTTGGCCTTGAGCAGGTGGCGGCTCTCAGACACCTCGTTCTTGGCAGCACGCACAGCGTCAGTGTTCTTGGTGGCGCTCTTGGTCAGCATGGTGAAGCCGCTCTTGAACCACTCCTCGGCGTTCTGCATGTTCTTGGCGACCAGCTTCTCTTACTGAGTGCGGAGCATGGTGGTGAGGTCGGGTTTGGTGGACACGTCCATCTCCACGGAGATCTGAGCGTACTGGATCTGCACCTGCAGCTCGGCAATCTCCTCTTCGTGCACTTTCTTCCAAAAGCGATTTCGTCCATCAGGCTGTTGCACTTTTCGAGCTCCGCGCCATGTCGTCAGTGCCTTTGCACGCTTCCGTCAGCTGGCCCTCAGCACCCTCGCGGCTCAGCACCTCCTCCTCTTCATGGCGCATCTGCAGGTTGTGCAGGGTCTCCTCGAGCCCTTCATGCTCGCCCTGGAGCGCCTGCTTCTCGTTGGTGGTATCTTCTGCCACCACGCACAGGTCGCGGATCTCCTGTTCGTACAGTGCCCAGAAGCGGGACGGCTCCGAGTGCTTCTGGTGCAGCACCAGCAACTCCACTTCCTTGACCTTGTTCTGCTGCTCCAGCTCCTGCACGCGCTCAATGAAGCTGGTGAAGCCGTCGTTGAGGTCCTGGAGCTGTGCCTTCTCCTGCGTGTGGATCGAATTGAGGTCGTTGCTGATGGTGGCTACCTGGCTCAGATCGAGGTTCTCCAGGCTGTGTATCAACAAGCCAGAGCAGGACAAGTTGCTACGGTGCATGGACAGCGAGGAAGTAAATGGCGCTGATCAGCTGGAGTAAGTGGAGCACGCGGTGCTGTAGCTGCTGCACACGCTGGAGATGTGCACCCGGGGTGTCTCCACATAGCGCCGCTTGTAGGAGGTCGAGTAGTACGCTTGAAGCTAAAGGAACTCATGGTGGCCGCCGGTGGCTCCCGGGCCCCCGGCGGCGGTGGGAGCCTGGAGAGAGAGAAGGACAGGGGAGAGAGGGAAGGGGGAGGATGGATGGCTGTATGCTGATGTCTGCATTTTTTTAAAAGGAAAAGTTCCCTAAGTAATCCCAGTCTGGTGATGAAGACTGTTAAAATATCTTCCAAGCTGCCTGCTTTTTTGTTTGTTTGTTTGTTTGTTTGTTTCGACACAGACTCTCACTCTGTCACCGAGGCTGGAGTGCAGTGGCACTATCTTGGCTCACTGTAATCTCCACCTCCCGGCTTCAAGCAATTCTCCTGCGTCAGCCTCCAGATTAGCTGGGATTACAGGCATGCGCACCAAGCCTAGCTAATTTTTGTATTTTTGGTAGAGTCAGGGTTTCACTGTGTTGGCCAGGCTTGTGGCGAACTTCTGACCTCAGGTGATCCACCTGCCTCAGCCTCCCAAAGTGCTGGAATTACAGGCATGAGCCACTGTGCCCAGCCCAGGCTCCCTGTTTCTAACTGGCTGTTTTTGATAGTTTTGAATGTATTGAGAAGTTGCAAGGCTAGCTCAAGGCACTTCATACACTCTTTATACTCAAATATACCAGCTGTTTACACTTGCCCTGTTTTTTCTTTTATTGTTCTCTCTCACTCTCATTCCATTGTTCACTGTATGTATACACATTTATGTCTATGTGTTTATGTATAAATTGCAGGTAGATATGTATCTATATATCTATGTATACTCAGATAGTTACTTATATGGCATATATACTATATATATATATATTATGCAGTTATATATACACAAAATTATATGTATGTAGCTATATGTGTATACATATTGATTTATTTCCATCTCTTTGAAATTAAGTTGGAGACATTATGCGCCATTAACCCTAAAGACCTCGGTGGACATTTTCTAAGACCAAGGCCCTTTCTTCCCTCCCTCCCTTCCTCCCCTATCTCTTCCCTCTCCCTTCTGTCCCCCTTCCCCCTTCCCTCTTTCTTCCCTCCCCTCCCCGCCCCTCTTCCTTCCCTTCCTTCTTCCTTCCCTCTCTCTCTTTCTTTTTCTGAGACACGATCCACCCTGTCACCTGGGCTGGAGTGCAGTGGTGCAGTCATGCCTCATTTCAGCCTCAGCCTCCTGGGCTCGAGTGATCCTCCCTCCTTAGCCTCCTAAGTAGCTGGGACACACCACCATGATTGTCTAATAACTTTTGTTTTTTCAGAAACAATGTCTTGCCAGTCACCGAGGCTGGAGTACAGTGATGTGATCACAGCTCACGTCCAGCCTCAAAATTCTGGGCTCTAGCGATCCTCCCACCTCAGCATCCCAAGTAGCTGGAACTACAGTCACATGCCACTAATTTTTTCTTTTTTGGCAGAGAGAGGGTCTCCCTGTGTTGTCCAGGCTGGTCTTGAACTCCTGACCTTAAGCTAACCCCCCACCTCAGTATCCCAAAGTGCTAGAAATATAGGCATGAACCACTGGCACCCAACCAAGCTGGTGCTGTGTCCTTCTGATACATTGCCATAATTCTTAGAGTTCCCTTACTTTCTGGCACAAAAAGATGCTCCAGAAATATATTCTTTTCTGCCCCAATCCTGGAGCCAACCTCTTCTCTAAGCAGTCCTGATGACTTTTAGTTCTTCCAAACCTAGGTACTGTTAAAAAAAAATTGACTGGACATGGTGGCTCATGCCTGTAATCACAACACTTTGGGAGGCCAAGGCGGGTGGATCACCTGAGGTCAGGAGTTTGAGACCAGCCTGACCAACATGGAGAAACCCCATCTCTACTAAAAATACAAAATTAAGCCCAGGCGTGATGGCTCATACCTGTAATCCCAGAACTTTGGGAGGCCAAGGCAGGTGGATCACTTGAGGTTGGGAGTTCGAGACCAGCCTCACAATAAAGTGGTGAAAGTCTGTCTCTACTAAAATTACAAAAATTAGCCAGATGTGGTCACAGACACCTGTAATCCCAGCTATTCAGGAGGCTCAGGCAGGAGAATTGCTTGAACCCAGGAGGCGGAGGTTGCAGTGAGCCAAACATCACAACATTGCATTCCAGCCTGGGCAACAGAGCAAAACTCCAACTCCAAAAAAATTAGCTGGACATAGCAGCACATGCCTGTAATCCCAGCCACTCAGGAGGCTGAGACAGGAGACTCACTTGAACCCAGGAGGTGGAGATTGTGGTGAGCCAAGATTGTACCATTGCACTCCAGCCTGGTCAAGAAGATTGAAACTCTGCCTCAAAAAATATGCACTACACCCACACATATATGCACTTTTCTGAATAACAATAGAATCATACTATTGATACTGTTCTTTGACCTTTTTAGAAAAATTTTAGCAATAGATTATAGGAATCTTTCTGTGTTATCAAATACAGATTTGTGACATCCTTTTTAGTGAGTATTAAGTGTTTTATCTTATGGTTGTACCATAGATTAATTAACTAATGTCCTAAATTAAATAGGAGTGTGGTGCTGCAGTCAGGGCTCACAGCAGCCTGGAATTCCTGGGCTCAAGCGAGGCATTTAAGTTGTTTATTATTCATTTACCTTTATCCGTAATCCTTCAGGTAAAATGCTTTTTGTGTATGCACATCTGCACAGTCCTATGAGCATATACTGAGGACAGTTTTCCAGAGGGAGATTTGCTTACAAGGACAGTTATTCCAATGTCCTCCACCCACTGTGTGCTAGTCCATGACTTATCACACCATGACCATCCCTGAATATTATCTATTTAAAACAATACTTGCCAGTTAGATCAGATGTGTTAGCTCATACCTGTATGTTCAGCTTCTTGGGAAGCTGAGGCAGGAGGATTGTTTGAGCCTAGGAGTTTGAGACCAACCTGGGCAACATAGCAAGACCTCATCTCTACAAAGAAATTTGACAATTAGCCAGGCATGGTGGCATGCACCTGTAGTTTCAGCTACTTGGGAGGTGAAGGTGAGAGGATTCCCTGAGCTCAGGAGTTTAAGACTGCAGTGAGGCATGATTGCACCACTGCACTCCAGCCAGGCCAGCCAGGGCAACAGAGACCCTTTCTCTAAAGAAAAAAAAAGAAAGAAAAAGAAAAAATGTCATTTGAAGGCTAAAAGTTACATCTCATTGTATGATCTATAATTTTTTTTATTACTGGAGAGCTTGACATTTTTCCTAATGAACATTTACCATGCTTTTTGTGGATAATGTTCACTTTTAACAGTTTGTTTCTTAATTTTGAGATAATTTGTGACTTACAGAAGAGGTGCAAAAATAGTACAGAGTGTTCCTTTACACCTTTTATTGGGCTTCCTGTTGGCTGACATCTTCCATAACTACAGAACATTTATCACTACTAAAAAGTCAACTTTGCTGCAATATTAAGTACAGAGCTGATTCAAATTTCATCATTTTTTCCCATTTCCATGGGCTTTTTATGTTCCACGATCCTATCCAGGATCCCACATTTATTAAGCTAGTTTATTCACTTTTTATTGATTTGTTGGAGATATTTATATATTAAGGACCTCAACTTTTTGTCTCATCCCTTTGACAAAGTATTTCCATTTTGCTTTTTCACTTTGGTGATGACTTCAAGAGATGGTTGGTAGGGGACATATGATGATGCTGGCATCCTGGCTTAAGGCAAGGGTTATAGGGCACAGACTTTATGGCAGATCCTCCACACACTGTTCTCACCTCCCCATGCCCTCCCACACTTTCTGTTTCTCTAACACACATTGAGGAACTGGCCACATGTCACCTTGTGAAACCTTGATATTTTTTCCCACAAAGTTGTGCCTACCTCGAATAGAGCTTACATCTTAGACCATATCACAGTTTGTAAATTGTTTCAACATCTGTTGGATGATGCAGAGTGAATGGGGCCCAGTTAGTCACCTTGTTGAGGAACATGTCACAGTATCCCCACCCTTGAGGAGAAGGGGAGGTGTACCATCCTTGCAGAGTGAGGTGCAAACACCTGCAGAAGTAGGCATTGTGAGTGCAGCCAGGAGCTGGGCAGCAGGTGTCCTGGCTGCCGACACAGCTTTGCTGCTGTGTTTGATGAGCAATGCCAGGGACCAATGAGGGGCCCCCACATCCCACCCGACAGCCTCAGACCTGTTCTCACCCACTGTGGTTTGAGAACTCAGTGTCTCACTGACCCCGTCTGGGTAACTTGCAAGTGAAGGAATTGACAGCTGGTGCTCCAGGCCACCCAAGAGACTCCACCATCAGTCTGTCACCCCGGCCACAGGGCACTTTTAGAGAAACTCTGTTGGGGGAGGAGAGATGTGGACGCACATATTAATCACTTTCAGGCTGCAGCTAAGGCACTTCTGGTGAGGGACATCACAGTGAGAGGGCAAGACTCTGTCTAAAAAAATGAAAAAAAAAAGAAAATTGGGCTGGTCAGAGGCCTACACCTGTAATCCTGGCACTTTGGGAGGGTGAGGTGGGAGGATCACTTGAGCCCAAGAGTTTGAAATCAGCCTGGGCAACGTAGCAAATCCCTGTCTTTAGAAAACATTTGAAAAAATCAGCCAGGGTGGGACTGTGCTCCTGTATTGTTAGCTACTCAGGAGGCTGAGGCAGGAGGAGTGCTTGCATTCATGAGTTTGAGACCAGTCTGGGCAACCCCTGAGGCCACATCTGTAGAAAAATTTTTAAAAATTAACTGGGTGTGATGGTGGTGTGCACCACAGGTGCACTCAGCTACTCAGGAGGCTGAGGTGGGAGCATCGCTTGAGCCCAGGAGGTCAAGACTGCAGTGAGCTGTGATTGCAACACCACACTCCAACCTAGGCAGGGAAGCCAGACTCGGCTTCCTAAATAAGTAAATAATAAAATAATAAAGACCAGCCAGGCATAGTGGCTCATACTTGTAATCCCAGCACTTTGGGAGACTAAGGCAGTGGATCATGTGGTCAGGAGATTGAGACCCGCCTGGCCAACCTGGCCAACCTGGTGAAACCCCATCTCTACTAAAATACAAAAAATTAGCTGGGTATGGTGGGGCTTGCCTGTAATCCCAGGTACTCAGGAGCTGAGGCAGGGGAATTGCTTGAATCCAGGAGGCAGAGGTTGCAGTGAGCCGAGATTGTGCCACTGCACTCCAGCCTGGGCAACAGGGCAAGACTCCATCTCAAAAAAAAAAAAAAGACCACATTAGTCCTCAGGGTTTCTGGTTTCCCCAGATGTGTGAAGGCAGCCAGCAGCTGCTGCAGCTCCTGTTCCCCACCCAGTGGCTGACTCTGACCTCGCCGGGCTCAGCAAACATCCAGGGGCCATGGTGGACTCTCAGAGGGAGTGGGACAGCCCCATCCAGGGCAGATTCCAGCACACTGCATGCAGGCCTGGGTCGCAGGCTTTTGCTGGAATTGACTCCGCATGTTTGTTTTTGCTGTAGTCCTCTGGGGCACTGGGATACACATCCTCTCATCATCAAGGCAGCCTTGCTGCTGTGGGTTGGGAAACTCAGTCTTGGAGCCCACCAGCGTCACGACTCCTGCTCTGGGAGCACGTGTGGTGCAGCATGTGTCTGAGTGTGTGTGTCTGCATGTGTCTGTGTATCTGGTTCTGTGTGTGTCTGTGTCTGTCTGCATGTACCTCTTTGTGAGTGTGTGTGTCTGCCTGCATGTGCCTATGTGTGCATGTGTGTGTCTGCGTGTGCATATGCCCTGAGGAAGCACCCATTCTGCTTTGTGCACTTCTCAGATGCTTTTCAGATCAGTCCCAAGGGACAAGAGCTGGGGGCTGTGGCTCACACCCATAATCCCAGCACTTTGGGAAGACAAGGCAGGAGGATTGCTTGAACCCAGGAGTTCCTGACAACAGCAAGACCGTCTCTACAAAAAATTTAAAAATCAGCTGGATGTGGTGGTGTGAACCTGTGGTCCCAGGTACTTCAGAGGCTGAGGTGGGAGGATTGCTTGAGCCCAGGATGTCAAGGCTGCAGTGAGGTATGATGGCACCACTGCACTCCAGCTGGGGCAACAGACCAAGACGCTGTGTGTGTGTGTGTGTGTGTGTGTGTGTGTGTGTGTGTGTGAGAGAGAGAGAGAGAGAGAGAGAGAGAGGAAGGGAACGAAAGAAGAAAGAAGGAAAGAAATAAATAAGAAAGAAGAAAGAAAGAAGGAAGGAAGGAAGGAAGAAAGAAAGAATGAATGAAAGAAAGAATGACAGAAAGAAAGAAAGAAAGAAGAGACTCTTGGTGTCTGGGCACGGTGGCTCATGCCTGTAATCCCAGTACTTTGGGAGGTTGAGGCAGGTAGGTCATCTGAGGTTGGCAGTTTGAGACCAGCCTGGCCAACATGGAGAAACCTCATCTCTGCTAATAATACAAAATTAGCCGGGAGTGGTGGTGCATACCTGTAATCCAAGCTACTTGGGAGGCTGTGGCAAGAGAATCGCTTGAAACCAGGGAGAGCCAAAATTGCACCCCTGCACTCCATACTGGGCACCAAGAGCAAGATTTCATTGGAAGAGGGAGAGAGAGAGAGAGAGAGAGAGAGAGAGAGAGAGAGAGAGAGAGAGAGAGAGAGAGAGGAAGGAAAAAGAGAGGGAGGGAAGGAGGGAAGGGAAGGGAAGGGAGGGAGGGAGGGAGGAAGGAAGGAAGGAAGAAAGGAAAGAAGGAAGGAAGGAAGGAAGGAAGGAAGGAAGGAAGGAAGGAAGGAAGGAAGGAAGAAAGGAAAGAAGGAAGGAAGGAAGGAAGGAAGGAAGGAAGGAAGGAAGGAAGGAAGGAAGGAAGGAAGGAAGGAAGGAAGAAAGGTAAGAAGGAAGGAAGAGAGAGACTTCAACCAGACTTTCTTCCCTGGTTCCCTGACAGCTCAGAGATAACCATTGTGCCCCATAGCCAAGCAGCAGCTGGACGTGACAGCCTTTCACAGGCCCTTCCAGCAGCCTTGGAGGAACCAGGAGCCCATTTAATAGACAGGACCCTGAGGCTTGGATAGCAAGTGGGGTTTCACATAAGAGCAGCAGAGGAGGCAGAGAAACAGACCCTCGTGCACACCCTGTGGGAATGGAACAAGACCCAGCCTGGCAGCTCCTCATGTGGGTAAACATGGAATTATCATAGAGCCCGGCAACCCCACTCCTGGATAGAGACCCCACAGAATTGACAGTAGGGGCTCAACGAGTCTCACTCTGTCACCCAGGCTGGAGTGCAATGGCATGATCTTGGCTCACTGCAACTTCTGACTCCCAGGTTCAAGCCATTCTCCTGCCTCAATCACCTGAGTAGCTTGGATTATAGGTGTGTGCCACCACACTCAGCTAATTTTTGTGTTTTTAGTAGAGATGGGGTTTCACCATGTTGGTCAGGCTGGTCTCGAACTCCTGACCTTGTGATCCACCCACCTTGGCAACCCAAAGTGCTGGGATTACAGGAATGCGCCACTGAGCCTGGCCAGGGTTGGGGTTTTAATTCTTTTTGTGAACTGTGGGCTCACGTACTTACCATCTTTCCACTGCTGGAGGAGGGCAGTCTGCCTCTGCGAAACCTTCCAACACCTTCCACTCATGGCTGATACTTGGCCCCTGGGCTGTCTCTCAAGCTCCTCCTGGGAACCATTGTGGGGCTGTGTCCTTAGGGATTTAGCTTATTTGCTGCCATGAGTTGTCAGCTAAGTGAGTGTGCAGATCCCCATTTTACAGTTGGAAGAACTGAGGTTTGCAGATGCCACTTCCCCCATGCATACCTTCCTGACCAGGTCCAGTTCAAGCTCTGCCTGTTTCCCCATGCCTGACTCCCATAGTCGATTTTGTGTTGCTATGAAGAAATAAATCTGAGGCTGAGTGATTTATTAAGAGGTTTGCCAGGCGCCATGGCTCACACCTGTAATCCCAGCACTTTGGGAGGCCAAGGTGGGCAGATCAAGTGAGATCAGGAGTTTGAGACCAGCCTGGCCAACATGGAGAAACCCCATCTCTACTAAAAATGCAAAATTAGCTGGATGTGGTGGTTCATGCCTGTAATCCCAGCTACTCTCTCAGGAGACTGAGGCAAAAGAATCACTTGAACCTGGGAGGCAGAGGTTATGGTGAGCTGAGATTGGGTCACTGCGCTCCAGCCTGGGCAACAAAAGTGAAACTCTGTCCCCGACCCAAAAAAGAGGTTTATTTGGCTCACTGTTCTGCAGACCATACAAGTATGGCACCAGCATCTGCTAGGCTTCTGGTGAGGCCTCAAGAGACTTCCATTCATGGCAGAAGGTGAAGGGGGAGCAGGCATCTCATATGGCGAGAAAGGAAGTGAGAGAAAGGAGGGAGTAGGTGCCGGGCCCTTCTTAACAACCAGGTTGTCCCTGAACCAATGGAGCAGAAACTCACTCATTCCCGAGGGGCAGAGTACCAAGCCATTCATGAGGGAGCCGCCCCACAACCTGAATGCTACCCACCCAGCCTCACCTCCAACATTGGGGGTTGCATTTCAGCATGAGATCTGGAGGCACGAACATCGGCCTGTGTCACTGACCTTGCTTAATCCTGTGCTGCCGGATTCTGGGATTTTGCATTTGTTTTTGTTGTCATTATTCTCATGTGTTGGTTCTCAGCTGGGGTTGATTCTGCTCCCTAGAGGACACCTGGATACATCTGGTAACATTTGTGGTTGTCATGGCTGGGGGGTCCGTGATGTCTGGGGGCAACTGTGGTTGTCACAATGGGGCCCTGTGACAACCACAGGTCTGGAGTGGGTGGGGGCCAGGGAGGCTTCTCAGCACCCTGCAGTGCCCAGGATAGTCCCACCCCAGAGAATGGTCTGGCCACAGTGTCCACAGTGCTAAGAGGAGAGACTCTATTTAGTATAATATCAGCAAAGGATCATTTTTTACACGTTTGTTTAAGACTAGAGATGATGGCTGTCTGTTTTGTAGCTGTTTCTGCTCCAGCAGCTACACTGCATCCTTTGTGGAACTGGACCCCAGCAGCGCTTCATGCTGGGGCCTCTCCCATTGCTGAGTTTTGTGTGTGTGTGTGCGTGTGTGTGTGCATGTGTGCACACATGCCTGTGTGTATATGTGTGTGAATTTGTGTGTATATGTGTGTGCTTGTGTGTATGTATGTAAATATGTATGTGTGCATATGTGTTTTGTTCATATATCTGTATGTGTATATTTTTGTGTATTTGTATATTTGGATATGTATGTATATGTGTGTGCACAAGCACATGTGTATGTGTGTGTGCTTGTGTGTATGTTTGCCACATTTGTATATGTATATATATATATTTCTGTATATATGTGTATGCATGCATGTATAAATGTGTGTACATGTATGTATATATAGTGTGTATATGTTTGTATGTGTATGCATGTGTGTATAAATGTGTGTACATAAGTAGATATCTGTGTGTATATGTGTGTATGTATATATGTGTGTTTATGGGTGTATACATGTATATGAGTGTGCATATGTGTGTATATATGTGTGTATGTGTATATGTGTGTATGTATACATATGCCTATATATTCATTTCTTCTTTGTTCTCTCTCTCCATATATACATGTATATATAAATAAATATAAATAAATAAATGTACATATATATATATATATATTTTTCCGAGATGGAATCTTGCTCTCTTGCCTAGGCTGGAGTGCAGTGGTAGGATCTCAGCTTACTGCAGCCTCAACCTCCCAGGCTCCAGGGACCCTCCTGCCTCAGCCTCCTGAATAGCTGCGACTACAGGTGCACACTACCACACTAGCTAATATTTTGCATTATTTTTGTAGAGATGGGATTTTGCCCTGTTGCCCAGACTTGTCTTGAACTCCTGAGCTCAAGAGATCCTGCCACCTTGACCTTGCAAAATGCTGGGATATCAGGCGTGAACCACCTCACCTTTGTGTGTGTGCATACATGTGTATGTGTGCATATGGATATATGCTTATTTGTATGTGTGTATATGGATGTGTACATGAGTATATACATTTATGTATATGTGTATATACATGTATTGTGTGTATATGTGTCTATGTGTGTACCTGTGCACATGTGTATGTGTGTATATATTTGTATATATGTATGTTATGTGTATATGTGTCTATATGTGTGTATATGTGCACGTGTGTTTGTGTTATATATTTGTGTGTCTATATGTGTGTACATATGCATGTATGTGTATGTGTGTATGTGTATATATTTGTGTGTATATGTATGTGTATATGTGTGTGTATGTGTGCCTATATGTGTATGTGCTCGTGTGTTTGTATTTGTGTATATATTTGTGAGTATATGTATGTGTATATGTGTGTGTATCTATATGTATGTATCTGTGTGTGTGTATACGTGCATGTATGATTGTATCTGTGCTCACATGCATGCAAATCCCTCTTTGTGTAGCTGGCATGCATGGTGAGGTGCATTTTCCAGGAAGGTTTTGTGAACACCCTACTTCTTGAGTTCCTGCAGAATGGCAACACACTTCTTTCCCTTCCACACTTGAGTGTGTCCTGCCTGGGAACAGATGGGTGACTTCCTCATTGACCACTTGACATTGCCCTGTCCCCCATTGGAGTCTCATGTTCTGAACAGGAGACTTGTGACCTTTTAGGTCACCTGTGCCTTATCCTAAACCACAAGGCTGTGAAGCTTCTCCTGTAAAGGGCCAGAGAGTCACTGTGTTTGGTTCTGTGGGCCAGACAGTCTCTGTCTCAAGCACTCAGCTCCACTGCTGAAGCACAGGAGCCTCAGAGCCAGTGCCTACATAGGATATGACAGAGGACACTGGCCCAGCATGGTGATTCATGTCTACAATCCCAGCACCTTGGGAGGTCAATGTGGGAGGATCACTTGAGCTCAGGAATTCAAGACCAGCCTGGGTAATATAGTGAAATCCCATCTCCATAAAAAATACAAAAAACTTGGCTGATGTAGTAATGTGCACCTGTAGTCCCAGCTACTCCGGAGGCTGAGGTAGGAGGGTTGCTTGAATCAGGGAGGTCCAGGCTGCAGTGAACTCTGATTGTACCACAGCACTCCAGCCTGGGTGACAGCATGAGACCCTGTCTAGAAAAAATAAATAAATAAATAAAATAAAAATGGGCAACAAAGAAGAAATAAATCTGCAGATGGAAAAGATGTCTTTTGGAAACATCGCTACAGAAACAATTACAGCCAACCCAATAACTTGAAGGTAAGAAGCTTCTAGAACAGGGGTCAGCCAGCTAGGGCCCATGGTGGATAGTGTTTTGTTATTGTTGTTGTTGTTGTTTTTGTTGGGTTTTCTTTGTTTTTGTTTGTGTGTTTTTTGAGATGGAGTATCTCTCTGTCATCCATGCTGGAGTGCAGTGATGCAGTCTCGGCTCACTGCAACCTCTGCCTCCCAGGTTCAAGAAATTCTCCTTCCTCAGCCTCCTGAGTAGCTGGGACTACAGATGCACACTGCCACTCCCGGCTATTTTTTTTTTTTTTTTTTGTATTTAGTAGAGACATGGTTTCACCATTTTGCCCAGGCTGGTCTTGAACTCCTGAGCTCAGACAATCCACCTGTCTTGGCCTCCCAGAGTGCTGAGATTACTGGCATGAGCCACTGGTCCTGGCTTTGTGGGGCTTTTTCTTTTTTTATTGAGACAGAGTCCTATTCTGTCACCCAGGCTGTAGTGCAGTAGTGCAATCTCGGCTCACTACAACCTCTGACTCTTGGGTTGAAGGGATTCTCCTGCCTCAGCCTCCTGCATAGCTGGGATTAAAGGCATACACCACCACACCAGGTTATTTTTTTTTTTGTATTTTTAGTAGACACAGGGTTTTGCCATGTTGGTCAGGCTGGTCTTGAACTCCTGACCTCAAATGATCTGACTGTCTTGGCCTTCTCAAATGCTGGGATTACAGGTATAAGCCACCATGCACAGTAATAGTGTGTTTTGTAAATAAAGTTTTATTGGCACCCACCATGCCTGCTCATTGACAAATTGTCCTCAGCATCTCTCCTGCCTCTGCAGCTTAGTTGAGCAGTTGCAACAGAGACTATCTGGTCCCCAAAGCCAGAGAAGTTTACTCTCTGCCCCTTTATAGGAAAATGTTGCCAACCCTGGCCTTACAACTGCTACCAGTTCTTTAGTGGTGGGGGGTGGGAGAGAAAGTAGTTATACCCCCACCATCGTCTTGGCCCAAATTCTGATCTGCTGTCTCAGACCTTTTCCCCAGAGCCAGACTGACCTGCCTCCTGGGGCTTTGTGTAATTTTCATGGGGCTGTTCCTTTTATTCTTTTGAGATGGAGTCTTGCTCTGTCACCCAGGCTGGAGTGCAATGGCACAATTTTGGCTCACTGCAACCTCCACCTCCAGGGTTCAAGCAATTCTCCCGCCTCAGCCTCCCATGTAGCTGAGATTACATGCACCTGTCACCATGCCTGGCTCACTCATTTTGTATTTTTAGTAGAGACAGGGTTTCACTATGTTGGCCATGTGAGCCAGTTTCTCTCTGTGCATGTGTGTGTATGTGTGCTTGCTGGTCTTAAACTCCTGACCTCACGATCACTCTACCTCAGTTCCCAAAAGTGCTGGGATTACAGGCATGAACCACCATGCCCAGCCTTGTGGGGCTGTTCTTACAGGGTTCCCAGATGCAGCTGTTTAAACACCACAGGTTCATTCTCTCTTAGTTCTAGGGATATCCAAGATCAAGGCAGAGGCAGAGCTGGGTACTTCCAAGGCCACACCCAGCTCCTGGTGGTGGCCAGTGATCCTTGGCCTTTCCTGGTTTATAGAAGTGACGTCTCCAATCTCTGCCTTGTCACCCCAAACTTTTTTCTGTACAGAATTCTCCGTCCCGTGTGCCTCTGTGTCCAAATGTTCCCTTTATTTATTCATTTATTTTTTAAGAGATAGGGTCTTTCTCTGTCACCCAGGCTGAGTGCAGTGGCACAATCATGGCTTACTGCAGCCTGGACCTTCCTGGGCTAAAGCGATTCTCCCACTCAGCCTCCCGAGTAGCTGGGATCACAGCCATGTACCACCACACCTAGCTAATTTTTACATATTTTGAAGAGATGAGATCTTGCTATGCCCAGGCTGGTTTCACTCTTCTGGACTCAAGCGACTCTCCCACCTTGGTCTTCCCAAACCACTGGGAGTACAGGCATGAACCACTCTGCCCAGCCTCAATTTACTTTTATTGTTATTATTATTACTATTGGAGACAGAGTCTCACTCTGTTGCCCAGCCTGGAGTGCAGTAGCATGATCTCAGCTCACTGCAACCTCTGCCTACTGGGATCAAGTGATTTTCCTGCCCCAACCTCCTGAGTAGCTGGGATTACAATCACCTGCCACCATGCCCAGCTAATATTTCTATTTTTTCAGTAGAGACCGGGTTTCACCACGTTGGCCAGGCTGGCCTTGAACTCTTGACCTTGTGATCCACCTGACTCAGTCTTCCAAAGTGCTGGAATTACAGGCATAGGCCACTTTGCCCAGCCTTCAATTTCCTTTAAAAATAGAAGAATACCATTTACCTGCTTCAATTTATTCTTCCACCAATGTGTTCATAAAGGAGTGGTTTCTATGGATGGGGAATGGCAGATTTCATAATGACATGCTGCAGGTGTCCCTCCACCCTGAACAGATCTCTCTCACCATTGAGACTTCCTTGGGCCCCAGTAAGGGGCTGAAACTCTCCATGAGGCAGTAAAGACCTTTTTTTTGAGATGGAGGCTTGCTCTGTTGCCTAGGCTGGCTGGAGTGCAGTGGTGTGATTTCGGCTCACTGCCACCTCCACCTCCCAGGTTCAAGCAATTCTCCTGTGTCGGCCTCCCAAGTAGCTGGGATTGCAGGTGCCCACAACCATGCCTGGCTAATTTTTCTATTTTCAGTAGATCTGGGGATTTGCCATGTTGACCAGGCTGGTCTCAAACTCTCGAGCTTAGGTGACCCACCTGCCTTGGCCTCCCAAACTGTTGGGATTACAGGTATAAGCCACTGTGCCTGGCCTCAAGGCCATTTTTGAATGGACTCTGGCTTGGCTCTGGCCACCAGCCCCCTGTCTATACTCACATCCCAGCTCTAAACTCAGGGTGCTGTCCCAGCCTGTGCCTCTGCCCAGCCAGCTCCCACAGCCTTTTCAACTATATATTCGCACCCATGTTGCCCCTCTGGGTTCAGATACTGTCTCTGCTATGACATCTCTCTTAATTTCTTTTTTCTCCTTAGTCGAGATGTAATTCACATACTGCAAAAACTCACCCATTTAAGTTATACAATTTAATGTTTCTGTATATTCACAGGGCAGCCATTACCACTAACAGACCAGAATATTCCTTCCCCAAGAAGGAAACCCCAACCCCATTAGCAGACACTTTCTATCCCTTCCCCAGCCCATGGCACCCAAGCTTTCCCTTTCTCTCTTTGTGGATGGGCCTGCCTTGGACATTTCATAGAAATGGGATTACACAGCCAGGCATAGTGGTGCATGCCTGCAATCCCAGCACTTTGGGAGGCTGAGGGGATGGATCACCTGAGGTCAGGATTTTAAGACCAGCCTGGCCAACATCGTGAAACCCCATCTCTACTAAAAGCAGAAAAATTAGTGAGAGGTGGTGGCAGGAACCTGTGATCTCAGCTATTTGGGAGGCTAAGGCAGGGGAATCACTTGAAAGCAAGAGGTAGTGGTTGCAGTGAACCAAGATTGTGCCACCACACTCCAGCCTAGATGACAGAGCAAGACTCTGTCTCAAAAAAGAAAGGAAAAAAAGAAAAAGAAAATGGAATTACATGGCCAGGCATGGTGGCTCACACCTGTAATCCCAGCATTTTGGGAAGCCAAGAGGGGCGGATCACTATCACCTAAGATCAAAAGTTCAAGACCAGGTTGGCCAACATGGTGAAAACCCAGCTCTACTAAAATTACAAAAACTATCCAGGTATGGTGGCATCTACCTGTTGTTCTAGCTGCTTGGGAGGCCAAGGCAGGAGAATCACCTGAACCTGGGAGGTTGCAGTGAGCTGAGATCTCACCACTGCACTCCAGCCAGGGTGACTGAATGAGACTCTGTCTCAAAAAAAAAGAAAGAAATGGGATCACACGCTGCATGGTCTTTTGTGTCTGGCTTCTCTCACTGGGCATGTCATCCTCTTGTGCATCCATGCCATGGCCTGTGTCCAAGCCTCACTCCTTTGATGGCTGAATACTATTCCGTTGAATGGATGGACCACATCCTGCTTATCCATTCATCCATTGACCCGCATTTGGGCTCTCTGCACTTTTACCTGTTGTGATTCATGCGCCTGTGAACTTTCCTGTACAAGTTTCTGTGTAGACATAGACTTTCAGTTATCTTAGGCAGATACCTGACTGGAATTGCTGGGTCACATGGAAACTATGTTTCACCTTTTGAGGAACTGCCAGTCCTTAACTTTAGAGGCTGTTTATCTCTGCAGCTCGGAGTTCTGCAGACACAGCCCCTGTGCACAAGTCAAATCTGGCCCTCTCCCTGTTTTTACAAATAAAGATTTATTGGCACATGGCCCCACCCACTTATTTACTTATGATCCACAGCCACTTTCTAGCTACTTGGGCAGAGGTAACAGTGTACACAGAGACCTTCTGGCCTCCAGATTCAAACTGTCTACTCTCTGATCGTTTACAGAAGAGTGTGCTCGTGATATACCGCCTGTGAGAGGCAAGCTAATTGGCTATTTGTGGGTCTTAAGAATCCCTCCTTGGGCCAGGTGTGGTGACTAACACCTGTAATCCCAGCATTTTGGGAGGCTGAGGCCGATGGATCACGAGGTCAGAAGTTTGAGACCAGCTTGGCCAACATAGTGAAGCCCCATCTCTACTAAAAATACAAAAAATGAGCTGGGCATGGTGGTGGGCACCTGTAATTCCAGCTACATGGGAGGCTGATGCAGGAGGATCACTTGAACCCAGGAGTCACGGATGCAGTGAGCTGAGATTGTACCACTGCACTCCAGCCTGGGCAATAGTGTGAGATTACATCTCAAAAAGAAAAAAAAAAAGAATTCCTCCTTAAAATAAAAATAAATAAATAAATAGAATGCTTCCTTTCCCCTCACACTCTGCAGAGAAAGCTCCACAAGGGCAGAATTTGATCTTTTAATTTTTAAATTGTTGTTTTCTACTATTATTTATTTATTTATTTTTGTTTTGTTTGAGACAGAGTCACAAAAGCTTAGTCGATATTTTATTATATTTATTTCATTTCACGTTGAGACAGGGCCTCACTATGTTGACCATGGTGGTATCAATCTCCTAGTCTCAAGGAGTCCCCATGCCTAAGCCTCCCAAAGTACTTAGATTACAGGTATGAGCCATCATATATGTCCTGGGTTTCTTTCTTTTTTTTATTGAAACAGGTTTCACTACTTTGGCCAGGCTGGTCTTAAACTCTTGACTTCATGGATTGGCCCACCTTGGCCTCCCAAAGTGCTGGGATTACAGGTGTGAACCACCAAGCTCTGAGTTTCACTCTTGTTGCCCAGGCTGGAGTGCAATTGTGTGATCTCAGTTCACTGCAACTTCTGCCTCTCTTGTTCAAGTCATTCTCTTGCCTCAGCCTCCTGAGTAGCTGCCATTATAGACACCCACCACCATGCTTAGCTAATTTTTGTACTTTTAGTAGAGATGGGGTTTCACCATGTTGATCAGGCTGGTCTCAAACTCCTCACCTCAGGGGATCTGCCCACCTCAGCCCCTCAAAGTGCTGGAATGACAGGCGTGAACCCCCATGCCCAGGTTTCTTTTCCTTAAGTTGAAAATTACTTACACTTAGAATGAACAGGAGCCAGCCCTTACACACACTATCACCATTCTCATTGGCTAATTATCCTTTGTTTTTTTTCCTGCTGTTTCTCCACCCCAACCACCCCCAAATCCATCATTTTCTCCATTCCTTGATTTGCAATGTTGCTGTGTTGTTTGTACATGTATGAGCTTCAAATCCTCTCTGGACCAAGGAAGATGGGTGGGAAGATTTAAATAACTTGACCATTGAGAATTAGGCTAAAAATTTACACTTATAATGAGCTAACTGAAGGGTTAAAAAGTATGACCTATGCTGGGTGTGGTTGCTCATGCCTGTCATCCCAGCAATTTAGGAGGCTGAGGCGGGTGGATCACTTGAGGTCAGGAATTCAAGACCAGCCTGGCCAACATGGTGAAACCCAGTCTCTACTAAAAATACAAAAATTAGCCAGGTGCAGTGGCAGGCACCTTTGATTCCAGCTACGTGGGAGGCTGAGGAAGCAGAATCACTTGAACCCGGGAGGCAGAGGTTTCAGTGAACTGATATTGTGCTACTGCATGCCAGCCTGGGTGACAGAATAAGAATCCATCTAAAAAAATTGAATCTGTCCCTTGCTCACACTGGACACCAGAATAAACTGATGGGGTGGACCCTGTAAACCAGGGGGATCCCAGCTCCTGGGACTCTCCTCCTCTCTCACTCTCCACTCAGGGTGTGGATTTCAATGTGTGCACCTCCTGGGACCTTAGCAGGGCAGAGGATCATGGGACACATAGTCTCTTGGGGGTCTGTGGAATCTCCTAAGATTCCAGTAACCTGGGAAGTGATTCTGCACCCCCAACCAGGGTACACTAGGTAATGTCTGGGGGCAACTGCCCCTGGCATGGAGTGGGTGGAGGTCAGGGATGCTGCTCAGGATCCTGCAGTGTCCAGGACAGTCCCACCCCAGAGAAGGATCCTGCCCTAACGCCCACAGTGCCTAGGGGAAAATCCCTGTTGTAGGTATTAAAAGTGAGTGTAGCTTTCAGCTGAACAGAAATCGTGAGAATTCATCATTTAAAAGAAAAGGAAAGGGGAAGGAGCACAGTGGCTCACGCCTGTAATCCCAGCACTTTGAGAGGTTGAGGCGGGCAGATCATCTGAGGTCAGGGGTTTGAGACCAGCCTGGCCAAGATGGGGAAACCCTGTCTCTACCAAAAATACAAAAATCAGCCAAGGATGGTGGTGGGCACCTGTAATCCCAGCTACTTGGGAGGCTGAGGCAGGAAAATTGCTGGAACCTAAGAGGCGGAGGTTGTAATGAGCTGAGATGATTCCACTGCAGTCCACCCAGGCCACAGAGCAAGACTCTGTCTCAAAAAAAAAGAAAAGAAAGAAAATAAATAAATAATTTAAAAAATATTAACATTAACTTGTTGCAAAAAAAAGGAAAATAAATAAAAAGAAAGAAAAAGGTAAGAAAAATGAACTCACTATAGATGTGCGTTCCTGGGGCTGAGCAGGTGGTGACTCCAGCACCTCTGGGGCTGTGGTGACTCATGGCCCAGTCTCTTTGTGCACCTGCAGATCCTTAGGGTGTCACTGCCAACCCCTGAGTGTGTGGAGGGCACGATTGCCTGTCACAGACCCTGGTTTCTTTCTGAGAAGTATAATGCAGAGAAACTTCTTGGAGAAAAATGTTGGAGGAAGGGGATTCCCCATGTGTCTCCAGGAAGAACACACAAAGCTCAGAAGCAGGGCTTTCTGTTTCTCTGGCTGCCCCTGGGAAGCTGCCTCTGCTGGGCACTTAGCTCTTGGGTGCTTTTCAGAGTGCAAAGAAGAGAAAGAAGCCAATGTAATTTCTCTCCTTCTGAGAGAGGCTCTTGTGGGCATTATGTGTCCAAGAATGCTGGGAGGGCTGGGCATGGTGGCTCACGCCTGGAATCCCAGCACTTAGGGAGGCCAAGGTGGGTAGATCACCTGAGGTTGGGAGTTCAAGACCAGCCTGACCAACATGGAGAAATCCGCCTCTACTAAAAATACAAAATTAGCTGGGCATGGTGGAGCATGCCTCTAATCCTAGCTATTCAGGAGGCCGAGGCAGCAGAATTGCTGGAACCCGGGAGGCAGAGGTTGCAGTAGGCCAATGTACATGCCACTGCACTCCAGCCTTGATATCAACAGTGAACGCCATCTCAAAAAGTAAAAGCACTGAGAGCCTGTAGGGTCAAGGACTCAGGAGGCCAGGGTGAAGAGAGGAAGGGACAAGGGGAGGGCAGGGCCCCTTCTGGGCACAGAAGGGCAGTGGTGCTGTTGGAACCACAACTGTGACATGCCCTAACCCTGGGGCACTGTGGACAGTGAGGTCTGGCTCACACTCTGAGCACTGCAGGGTGCTGAGCAGCAACCCTGGCCTCCACCCACTCCAGGCCAGGAGCACCCCCAATAGTGACAACCACAGATGTCCAAAGACATCGACTAGTGTTCCCTGGGAGCAGAATCACCCTGGTTGAGACCCCCTGGGTCAGGGGATTCCACAGACACCCAAGAGACTCTGTGTCCCACGATCCTCTGCCCTGCTGAGGTCTGGGAGGCTGCACACATTGAAATTCATAACCTGAGTTGGGAGAGAGAAAAGAGGTGAACCCAAGAGCTGGGGTACCCTGGTTTACAGCATCTGCCAAATTGGTACCTTATTCTGGTGCCTACAATGATCAGAAATTATACTCAATTGTTTTCCCAAATAATTTTTTTGAGGTGGAGTTCCACTCTGTTGCCAGGTTGGAGTGCAGTGGTGCAATCTCAGCTCACTGCAACCTCTGCCTCCCTTCCCAGGTTCAAGCGATTCTCCTGCTTCAGCCTCCTGAGTAGCTGAGATTATAGGTGCCTGTTACCATGCCTGGCTAATTTTTGTGTTTTTAGTGGAGCGAGGGTCTTGCCATGTTGGCCAGCTGGTCTTAAACTCCTGACCTCAAGTGATCTGCCCACCTCTATCTCCTAAATTGCTGAGATGAGAGGTGTGAACCACCAGACCTGGCTTTGTCCCAAATAATGAACTCAGGGACCCCCTGGGCCTTGTGCACATCAGGGCTGGGTCCTTCTCTGCAGTAGGGCCATCCCAGGCACTGCAGCATCCCTGGCTTTGGCCCACCCCATGCCAGGAGAACTCCAAGTTGTGACAACTACCATGTCCACGGCCACTGTTCAGGATCCCCTGGGGGCAGGGTCACTCCAAGATGAGAATCACTGCCCCAGGGAAGTTCTGGGTAGGACACAGCAATAAGATGTTGGGGTACAGGGGTCCTGCTGGGGCCCCATAAGGAGGGCCAGACCTCCTCTCCTGAGGATCAGCCCTGGGAGCTGGTGGCAGACAGACCAGTAGGATGGGGTGATGTGGGGTCTGAGGTGGTCCCTTCCTTCCTGCTGCAGTCAGACCCTGAGCACACTGAGGAGACACAAGGCACAGGCTGGGTCTTTCCTCTAGTCCCCTTCATCATTCATGGAGTCTGTATTTGCTAATTTGACTCCTTGACAGTGTCTGTGAACCCCAAATCAACCCCTGGGGCACTTTCCCTTTCATCCTGGAACACCCGCAGAGGGACAGAAATTAGAATCATGGCTGGGTGCAGTGGCTCACACATGTCATCCCAGTACTTTGGGAGTCCAAGGCACGTGAATCACCTGAGATCAGGAGTTTAAGGCCAGCCTGACCAACATGGAGAAACCCTGTCTTTACAAAAACACAAAATTAGCCAGGTGTCATGGAAGGCACATGTAATCCCACCTACTCGGGAAGCCAAGGCAGGTGAGTTACCTGAGCCTGTGGGGTGGAGGTTGCAGTGAGCCAAGATCATGCCAGTGTACTCCAGCCTGGGCAACAAGAGTGAAACTCACTTCAAAAAAAAAAAATTAGCTGGGCGTGGTGGTGGGCACCTGTATTCTCAGCTACTCTGAAGGCCAAGACAGGAGAATCACTTGAGCTCAGGAGATTGAGGCTGCAGTGAGCTGAGATTTGTGCCACTGCACTCCAGCCTGGGCAACAGAGCAAGAGCCTGCCTCAATTTTAAAAAAGAAAGAAAGAAAAAAAAGAAACACACGTAGAACAATGTCATGTATTGATCAGATAAAGCAAAGGAAAGTTTCCTGAAACTCAAAGGAAACTAACCCTGCAAGAATAGTCTCTAGGTGTGTGGATTCCATATTCACAAACTCGGCTTTTGTGATGACTTCACAGGCAAAACTACCACACATAATGAGAATCAAAGCAACTGTGCATATATCTAAGTGCGTGTGTGTGTGTGTGTGTGTGTGTGTGTGTGTTTGTGTGTATTCTTCGTGACTATGAAAGGAATATAACAGGCTGGGCGTGGTGGTTCACTCCTGTAATCCCAGCAGTTTGGGAGGTTAAGGTGGCTGGATTACCTGAGGTAATGAAGTTTGAGATCAGCTTGGCCAGCATGGTGAAACCCCATCTCTATTGAAAACACAAGAATTAGTGGATCATGGTGGTTGGATACCTGTAATCCCAACTACTTGGGAGAGCGAGGCAGGAGAATTGCTTAAGTCCATGAGGCGGAGGTTGCAGTGAGCAGAGATTGTGCCATTGCACATGGATGACAGAGCAACACTAGGAAAAAAAAGAAAGAAAGAAAGAAAGAGAAGAAAAAGGAAGGAAAGAAAAGAAAGAAAGGAAGAAAGAAAACTATGTAACTTACAAATTTGTTTTACAAAATCTGAAAATCACATAAGGAAAGGGCAATCATCCACAATCCCAGCACTTTATCATTTTCCCAAACATCTACACAGATCCTCTTATTTTTAAAAAATTGAGGTTCTAGGCCATGCGCAATGGCTCACACCTGTAATCCCAGCATTTTGGGAGGCTGAGGCAGGTGGATCGTGAGGTCGAGAGATTGAAACCATCCTGGCAAATGTGCTGAAACCTCATCTCTACCAAAAATACAAACATTAGCTGGGTGTGGTGGTGTGCACCTGTACTCCCAGCTACTCAGGAGGCTGAGACAGGAGATTCACTTGAACACAGAAGGTGGAGGTTGGAGTGAGGCAAGATCATGCCACTGCACTCCAGACTGGGTGACAGAGCGAGACTCTAAAAAAAAAAATTGAGGTTCTACACATGGTTTGTTCATCTGCCTTTAAAACCTTTTTGCTGGCCAGGTGCAGTGGCCCATGCCTGCCATCCCAGCACTTTGGGAGGCCAAGGTGGGAGGACCGCTTGAGCCCAGGAGTTTGAGACCAGCCTGGGCAACACGGCAAAACACCTTCTCTATCAGAATAAAAATTAGCTGGGTGTGGTGGCATACACCTGTAGTCTCAGCTACTCAAGAGGCTGAGGAGGGAAGATCACTTGAGCTCAGGAGGTTGAGGCTGCAGTGAGCTGTGATCATGCTGCTGCACTCCAACCTGGGTGACAGACACTGTCTAATAAAAAAACAAAACAAAAAACAAAACAAAAACAAATAAAAATGGTGCCCATTGGTGGCAAGGATGATAAAAATAAGTGTGCTGATGAAAAGTGATATTTCCAGCCACCTAAAAGCAAGGCTGAGAGAGAAATGCACCAATCCACCCTGGCAGAATGAGGAGCTGTGGTTCCCTGGTCAAGGGCCATGGCCTGGGGTGGGTTTAAAGTCGTGTGGGTTCTGTGGCTACCCAGGGCTGCAGCAGCCTCAGTCACTGTCCTGATTTTATGGATCAGGAGCTGAGGTCACACCAGGCTGGCCCTGGGGATGTCACACTTACCCAGTTTGTGATGGATCAGAAGTCTAATTTCCCTTCTTTCCCTACTGCAGTCCTGGAACGCTGCTACGATCCATTCACTGACCCAGCTAGGGAGGGCCTCTGAGTCTTCTGTAGTGCACGCACCTTTGGGCAGGAGGGAAAAAAATCCCTGAAGCCTCTAGTGTCTTGAGTCTGTGCATGTTCACTTATGGAGCCCTGCTTTAGAGGCGGGACTGGGTGGAGGCTCTCTCTCCTTCATGCTTGTGTGCATGCACTTGTGTCTCTATATGGGCATTCATGTGTGTGTGCATCTGTGTGTGTGCATGTGTCTATGTGTGGATGTGTGTGCCTGTGTACATGTGTCTGTGCATTGTGTGCACATATGTGGCTGTGTGCATGTGTGTGTGCATCTATTCATGCATGTGTGCACATACATTGTGTGTGCACGTGAATGTGTGTGAATGTGTCTGTGTATGCATGTGTCTGCATGTGCATGTCTGTGTGTCTATGTGTGTCTGCATGTGTGTGTGCCTGTGCATGTCAGTGTGTCAGTGTGCATGTGTGTCTATGTGTGTGTGTGCATGTGTGTGTGTGTGCATGTGTGTGTGCATGTGTGTCTGTGCATAGAGGTGAGAGGGGAGGCAGTGCCCTGGATCTCTATAGGTAACTAAGAGGTCAGTGATCTCACATGGAGTAATTCTGCACCCCCCCCAGGGAACCCTGGAGGATGTCTTCGAACATTTGTGGCCATAACATCTGGAGGTGTTCCTGGCATGGAGCAGTTAGAGGCCAGGGACTCTGCTTAGCATTTTGCAGAGCCCAGGATGGCCCCACCTCAGAGAGCCATCTGGAGCTGGTGTCTGTAATGCTGGGTTGAGGAAGAAACCCTGGCTTGAGAATGTGCATGTGCAGCCACCTCCTCCCTGCAGCCAAGACCCAGGAGCATCTGAGAGAGCTGGACTCAACCTCCCCAGCTGGGCTGCAGGGTGGGAGGTTTCCTGCTGACCTCAGCATCCTTCGCCTCCAACACAGCCCCTGGAGTGCAGGGCTGCTGAGAAAGCATGGTGTGTGCATGGCCCCGACTTCAGCCCAGGAGCAGTGCCCATGAGGCTCTTATTTGTCTCGGTGGAAAAATCCCATTGGTTTGTGGAAATGGCAAGTGTTTCTGAAGAAAGAGAAGCTAGGCAGGCTTTGGAGACCACAGGGGACCTTCAGGGCAAGAGGAAAACAGCCTCGGCCACGTGAGCCCAGCCCAGCCCAGCCTTGAGCAATTCAGGAAGTTGGGCCTGGGGTGGCGGTGTCTCTTGATCTTGCCAGGCAAGATCACTGCAGAGCGAGCCATCCTACCTGGGACAGGGCCTCCCCTAGAGCTGAGAGTGATGCAGCTCCTCTCTTTTTTTTTTTGAGACAGAGTCTTGGTGTGTCATCCAGCCGGAGTGCAGTGGTGCCATCTTCGCTCACTGCAGCCTCTGCCTCCTGGGTTGAAATGATTCTTCTGCCTCAGCCTCCCAGATAGCTGGAATTACAGGTGCATGCCACCATGCCCAGCTAATTTTTGTATTTTTAGTAGAGACGGGGTTTCACCATTTTGGCCAGACCGGTATTGAACTCCTGACCTCATGATCCCCCTGCCTTGGCCTCACCAAAGTGATGGGATTACAGGTGTGAGCCACCATGCCTGGCCAGCTCCTGGCTCTGACAATGGGGCTGGCAGCTCAGCAGCAGAGCAGTGGTAGCCTAAACAGAGGCACAGAACCAGGCATCTGGCCTCACTGTGTGCAAGTCTCGGCTCCATGACCTTGGCTGGTGTGGACGCTCAGCAAGGCAGGGACCTCTGCCTGCCTTGGGCCTCCTTGTCCACAAAATAGGAGGCTACATTGTAGCTGGAGGGGACAAATGGCTGCCTGCCTTTCCCTCCAGGCCTTGGTGGAAGTCAGCAAAGACCACCAGGTGCTCTTTGTGTCCCCTTCATGATCCGTGAACTCTGCAGCAGAGATGGATAAGGGGCCCAGCTCTATCCAGGGTCCAACTTGGAGGAGAGGATTCCATTCTATGGAAAACAATAGCTCCAAAGGGCCCAAGCCTACTCCACCCCTGGAGCCCACCCTAACCCTGAGTCCCATCACGGGGCCATGGAGCTGTCCTTTTCTTCCCATTGACCTCCTGGCCCCAGCAGCTCACATCAGACCCCAGGCCGTCCTATCCCCTGTATACCTGTCATTTCCAATATTCGGGGTTAATTGGTTTGTCCCCCAGTTTTCATTTTCCACCTCTCTTTGCCAGGCACGTGGCTTCCATAAAACTTAAATAAGAGATGGAAAAACAGCCAAGTATTCCAAGGGAAGGCTCCATTTCTGGATATTTTGTTTTTCTTGCACTGGTGTGTCTGATTGACTGAACTTTGATAGTAGGGTTGCGGCCTCCTTGTTCAGAAATAGAATAACACAAGTTTCTAGAAGATAATTTGCCCTGATTCCCTAGAAGAGAGATATCTATGTCCTTTTCAAATGGATCAGTGGTAAAGAATAAAGCAGACCTGCCCCCATTTCCTGCAGAGGGCACGACCATTTGGAATTCCCTTGCCTCATTTTTGGTGTCAGCAACATGGGTCCCCACGAACAGCTGGAGGAAGCTCTGTGGGTTCCTTGCAAGTAAAAAATGTCACTATGCTTTTCTCTTTCTCTCTCCTTTTTCAAACAGTGTGTACAGCAATCGGTGATTCCTGGGGAAACTAAAAAAGGTATGTAGCATTTCTCTTACATCATGAGTTGGACTCTCTTGTTTTTCAGGAAAAGGAACAAACAACCGTCAGTCTTTTATTCATGCCTGACACATCAGGAGGCTGAGTCATCCCATAAAAGGGCTCTGACTCAGAGCCAGGAAACCTGAGTTCAAATCCCAGATCCTCTTCCATCAGCTCTGCCCTGTTTGGGTGGGTTCCTGTCAACTGTCTGCAGTGGAGATGAAGTTCTCCATGCTGCAGGAAGGTTGCTAAGATTGAACAAGGATGTAGGTACCAGAATATAAAAGTGGCCAGGTGCAGTGGCTCACATCCGTAAGCCCAGGGAGGTGGGTCACCTGAGGTCGGGCTTTTCAGACCAGCCTGACCAACATGGCAAAACTCCATCTCTATTAAAAATACAAAAATTAGCAGGGCATGGTGGCAGGTGCCTGTAATCCCAGCTACTCAGGAGTCTGAGGCAGGAGAATCACTTGAACCTAGGAGGTGGAGGTTGCAGTGAGCTGAGATCATGCCACTGCACTCCACCCTGGGGTATAGAGTGAGACTGTCTCAAATATATATATATATATATATATATATATATATATATATACACTAAATATATGTATTATATATATTTATGTGTGTAAAATATATGTATATATTTTACTTTTTTATACACACACACATATATATAGATGTATACACAATGGTGTGCACCTGTAGTCCCAGCTACTCAGGAGGCTTGCTTGAGCCTGGGAGTGCAAGGCTGCAATGAGCCATAATGGACTTATTGCAATGAGTCCATTGCACTCCAGCCTAGGTGACAAAGCAAGAAAATCCGCTATCTTAAAATATATATATATATATACACCCAGTGTTGTGGTGGCACATGCTTGTAATCCTAGCATTTTTGGAGGCTGAGGTGGAAGGATCGCTTCAGCCCAGGTGGTGGAGGCTGCAGTGAGCTGTGAACGCACCTCTGCACTCCAGGCTCAGCAAAGAGTGAGACCGGGTCTGTAAAATCAAGAAAGAAGATGTATATAAATTCTGAGCACCATGCTGGCATCTAAATCAGTATCTAAGAGATATGAGTGGAACCTGAAACCACATCTGAACTCTTTCATTTCTGTTTTTCTAAGAATTTGCCTATTTAATGTAGATGATCTCATTGGGTGTCCTACACTGGTACATAATACTGCAGTCCTCTCTGATCATGCTTTTTATTTCCATAAGGTTGGTAGTAACATCCCCCTTTTGTTTCTGCTTGGATTATTTGTGGCTTATTTCCTTTTTGTTGTTGGTTTAGTTTTGCTTTGCTTTTGGTCAGCCCACTACAGGTTTGTCAATCTCATAGCACTTTTCAAAGAACCAATTTGGTTTCATCAATTGGACAGTTTTTCTTATTTCTGTCTCATTATCACTGCTCTGATCTTTACAATTTCCTTCCTTCTGCTGGCTTGGGGCTACTTTTGTTCTTCCTTTTCTGGTTCCTTAAGGCAAGCACTCCTCAACCTTTTTGGCAGCAGAGAATGGTTTCCTGGAAGACAGTTTTTCCTAGGACAGTGGGAAGGCAGGTGTTGGGGAGCAGGGAGGATGGTTTGGGGATGATTCCAGTGCATTACTTTTATTGTGCACTTTAATTCTGTTATTAACATTGTAATACATAATAAAATAATTCCACAACTCACCATAATGTAAGATCAGTGGGAGCCTGGAGCTTGTTTTCTGCAATGAGATGGTCCCTGGGCCAGGCACTGTGGCTCACACCTGTCATCCCAACACTTTGGGAGGCTGAGGCAGGAAGATCACTTGAGGTCAGGAGTTCGGGACCAGCCTGGCCAACATGATGAAACTCTGTCTCTTCTAAAAACACAAAAATTAGCTGGGCATGGTGGTGGGGGCCTGTATTTCTAGCTACTTGGGAGACTGAGACAGGAGAATCACTTGAACCCAGGAGGCGGAGGTTGCAGTGAGCAGAGATTGCACCACTGCACTCCAGCCTGGGTAGCAGAGTGAAACTCCATCTCAAAAAGAAAAATAAATACAGAAGATCCTTCACTCACTCGACCACCTCTCACCTGCTGCTGTACAGGCTGGCTCCTAACAGGCCACGGAATGGTGGTACAGGTCTGTGACTCAGGGGTTGGGGATCCTTGCCTTAAGGTGTAAGGTAAAGTTGTGGAGTTGAGATCTTTATCTCTTCCTTTTGCAGGGGATCACAGGCAGCAGCTGCTCTCAGCACTGCCTGTGCCATATCCCATACATTGTGGTTAGGTTGCATTTCTGTCTTCCTTCCTTCACGTTGGGGTAATTTCTAATTTCCCTTGTGGTTCTGTCTTGGGCCCATTGGCAGTTGAAGAGCATCTTGTTTAATTTCCACATATTCCATGATCATCTCAGGAAGGAAAGCAGAATCGTAAAGCAATTCTCACCAGGCACAGTGGCTCACACCTGTAATCCCAGCACTATGGGAATCCAAGGCTGGTGAATCACCTGAGGTCAGGAGTTGGAGACCAGCCTGGCCAACACAGTGAAACCCATATCTACTAAAAATACAAAATAAGCCAGATATGGTGGTGTGCCTGTCATCCCAGCTTCTTGGGAGGCTGAGGCAGGAGAATCATTTGAACCTGGGAGGCAGAGGTTGCAGTGAGCTGAGATTATGCCATTGCACTCCAGCCTGGGTAACAAGAGTGAAACTTCATCTCACAAAAAAAAAAAGAAAGAAAGCAATTTTGGTTGGGTATGGGCTTCTGGCCCCTGATCTTGGGAGCCTTTAGGAGGCTGCATGTCCCTTGGAGCTTGATGATGAGGTGGAGGCAGGGCTGGTTTGGGGTGGGGACTTTACTCTAGATTCTAGAACCAACAATCTGATGGCAGTGTCACTTGCATGGGGCCAGTGGTGGGCACCTGTAGTCTCAGCCACTCAGGAGGCTGAAGCAAGAGAATTGCTTGAGCTCAGGAGTTTGAGGCTGCAGAGAGCTCCCATAGTGAAGCCCTGTCTCCACCTAAAATATCAAAAATAAACCAGGCTTGGTGGTATGTGGCTTTAATTCCAGCTACTCAGGAGACTGAGGCAGGAGCATCACTTGAACTCAGGAGGTAGAGATTGCAGTGAGCAGAGGGGGACAACTGCACTCTAGCCTGGGTAACAGAAGAAGACTCCATTTCGAAAAAAAATATAGACGACCTCTTTTTGACAACAGTCTGACCCTGATGTCAGTGGTGCTGAGACTGAGAGACCCTGGTCTAAGGGATGTTCTGGCCAGGAGCAAGCTTTTTGGTGAAATGTGCACATTGCTTGTATCTTGACAGGTTCAAGTGACAAAGCTGGGCAGGCTGAGGCCACCAGAGGGTGGCCTGGGTCCCTGTTCCTACCACACACCTTGAATCCTCAATGGCAAGGCAGCTCCAAACCCAAGGGGCCCCAGGGGGGCATGAGGTCTGACATGAAGGTTTGGCAGGAAATTGCCAGGACCCCTGGAGACAACCCTGACTCTGGCACTGACCCAGCTATGTCTGGCTCAACACTTGACACTCAAACTCAGCAAAGGGCAAGAAAGCAATTTCTTTTTTTTTTTTTGAGATGGAGTCTAGCTCTTATTGCCAAGGCTGGAGTGCAATGGTGGGATCTCAGCTCACTGCAACTTCTGTCCCCCAGGTTCGAATGATTCTCTTGCTGTAGCCTCCTGAGTAGCTGAGTGTACAGGTGAGTGCCACTACACCTGGGTAATTTTGTATTTTTAGTAGAGACAGGGTTCCTCCATCTTGGTAGGGCTGGTCTCAAACTCCCGACCTCAGGTAATCTGCCTTCTTGGCCTCCCAAAGTGCTGAAATTACAGGCATGAGCCATGGCACCTGGCCCCCTAGTGCTTTCTAACTTGCTTTGATTGAAAATGGTTCTGCAGCTTTGCCTTTTTTTGTTGTTGCTTGTTTGCTTGTTTGTTTAGAGACAGGGTTTCACCTTGTTTGCCAGGATGGTCTCCATCTCATACCTTGTGATCTGCCTGCCTTGGCCTCCCAAAGTGCTGGGATTACTGGCGTGAGCCACTACCCCCAGTGGGCTTTGCCTTTTTTCAGATCCTGTTAGTCTGAGGCTGGATTGGCCCCTGGGGTGGCAGGTTTCCTAGCACATGGGCACAGCTCTGGGGTGTGGGATGGGGGATCAGGGCAGAGGTTCGTGAGGGGGCAGTGCCTGCAGAGAGAGGAGGTGGAATGGTGCCCTGTAGCCAGAGTACAGGGGTGTCCACCTTTCTTTCATTCCAAAGTTTTTTCTTTAATAGCTTTATTGAGACATAATTTACACACCATAAAATTCACCCTTTAAAAATGTGCAATGTGGCTGGGTGCAATGGCTCACACCTATAATCCTAGCACTTTGGGAGGCTGAGTTGGGGAGATTGCCTGAGATCAGGAGTTTCAGACCAGCCTGGCCAATGTGGTGAAAGCTCATCTCTACTAAAAATGGAAAAATTAGCCAGGCATAGTGGCAAGTGCCTGCAATCTTAGCTACTCCGGAGGCTGAGGTAGGAGAATTGCTTGAACCCAGGAGACAGAGGTTGCAGTGAGCTGAGATTGCACCACTGCACTCCAACCTGGGCAACACAGTGAGACTCGATCTCAAGAAACAAAAGTGCAAGTCAATGGTTTTTAGCACATGCACAGAATTGAGCAACCATCACCTTTATCTAATTCTAGAACATCCTATCACCTCTAATAGAAGCCCTGTGTCACCCTAAACAGTCACTGCCCGTCTCCCTCCCGCAGCCCCGCCACCCTCACATCCCCTTCTGTGTATGGGCCTGTCCCAGACATTTCATAGAGATGGGATCACACACTGTGGGGTCTTCTGTGTATGGGTCCTTTAGCAGAGCATGATGTCCTCAAGGTGCATCCACGCTGTGTCCTGTGGCAGAGCCTCATTCCTTTTCATCACTGAGTAATGCTCCATGGTGGTATTTGCTGTAAAAGGTGGGACAGGATGGACATTTCAATGGTCCTCTGATGTCTGACAATGCTCTTCACCCTGATTAGGGCTCATCCTAATTGTTGACAAATGCTTGCTGTGGACTTGCTGTGTGCGAGGCCTGGGGTAGCAAACCTCTCTGCAGAGATCCAGAAGGTGAATGTTTTAGCCTTTGCAGGCCAGACAGTCTAACACTGTAGTGGGAAAGCCACCATAGACAATATATAAACAAGTGGGTGTGGCTGTGTGCCAATAAAACTTTATTTACAAAAACACACAGCCAGCTAGATGTGGCCCAGGGGCCATAGTTTGCTAACCCCTTGCTTAGGATAAAAGTTTGCAAACTCTCTGTTCCTGATGATTATTCCAAAGAGCTTTGGTTTATATGCCTTATATTTGTCAATAAATATTGTTGAATTTGAAATCAAAACTGAGAACATGTCAAGTAGGTATTATTTCATCTTAAAATAGCAATAATAAGGCCAGGCACAGTGGCTCATGCCTGTAATCCCAGCACTTTGGGAGGCAGAGACAGGTGGATCACATGAGGTTAGGAGTTCAAGACCAGTCTGACCAACATGGAGAAACCCCATCTCTGCTAAAATTACAAAATTAGCCAGGCATGGTAGTGCATGCCTATAATTCCAGCCACTTGGGAGGCTAAGGCAGGAGAGTCACTTGAAATCTGTGAGGCAGAGGTTTTGGTGAGCGGAGATGCCATTGAACTCCAATATGGGCAACAAGAGCAAAACTGCATCTCAAAAATAAGAAAATAAAATAAAATAGCAATAATAACCTCTCAGGGTAGCCAGAATGACATTTTTGTTTTTGTTTTTCATGGATAGTAACCGTTTCCTAAACAGACAAAAAAAAATGTTCATGGAAATGCCAAAGAGAGACCAAGAAACTGTCAGAGCCTGGAGGAACCTGGGCAGATGTGATGGTTAAATGCCATGTGGGTTCCTGGATGGGGTCAGGATGGTGCGGGAAAGGACATGAGGAGAAAACTGGAGGAACCTGGATTGAGCTTGGCAGCATTTGATGAATAGGAAGGTCCCAGCATTACCCTGCTGTGAGTAATGCCTTGTAGTTACAGAGGACGGCCCCTTGAGGGAGCTGGTGAGGTGTGGGCGGGGACTCCCTCTTTGCACCTTTCCTGTAAATCTGAAATTACTCCAAATAAAATTGTTTATTAAAAAAAAAAGATAGAACAGGCCAGGGACGGTGGTTCATGCCTGTCATTCTAGCACTTTGGGAGGCTGAAGCAGGCAGATCATTTGAGGTCTGGAGTTCAAGACCTGCCTGGCCAACATTGTGGAGCCCTGTCTCTACCAAAAATTCAAAAAAGTAGGTGGGCGTGATGGTGCACACCTGTAATTCCAGCTACTCCAGAGGCTGAGGCAGGAGAATAGCTTGAACCCAGGAGGCAGAGGTTGCAGTGAGCTGAGATCACACCACTGCACTCTAGCCTGGGCACAGAGGGAGATCCTGCCATGCCCCCACCCCAACACACACAACAGATACAACAGAAAAAAAGTGGCTCAGTGCTTTGCAAGTGGGGATCAGTGAGGAGTGACCTGTGTCCTCAGTGCACTGGGATTGGCAGGGATTTGTGTAAGATGTAGAAGCCTGTGAGTGGAAGAGTGGATGGGAGGCCAGCCCTTCAGCTGGTTAGCAAATATTGACCCAGCACTCACTGTGCACCAGGGACAGGATGAGGCAGGTGGAATCAGGTCCTGTCCTCAAGTAGCATCTGTCACACAGAGAGAGCACATGCCCAGACACAGAGACAAACCAAACAGAGGGTCTTAGAAGATAACAAAATAGTCATGCATGTCATCCCAGCACTTTGAGAGGCCAAGGCAGGAGGATCACTTGAGGCCAGGAGTAGGAGACTAGCCTGAGCAACACAGCAAGACCCCATCTCTACAAAAAATTTAAAAATTAGCCGGGCATGGTGGTGCACACCTGTAGTTCCAGTTACTCAGGAGGCCGAGGTGGGAGGATCCTTTGAGACCAGAAGGCTGAGGCTGCAGGGAGCTGTGATTACACAACTGCACTCGAGCCTGGGCAACAGAGCGAGACCTGTCTCAAAAAAAAAAGGAAAAGAAAAAGAAGCCAAAATAGAATGAGCTGGCACCAAGAGGAGAGACTGCCACATGGTGTCTGGGAAGGTCTCTAAGGAGGGGACATCCTTGCTGTCCACTGCTGGATGGGGAGGAGCATTGAAGGTAGGAGGAAAGGCATTCCTGAGGGCTCCCTGGAGGAAGAGGTCTGGGAGCCACAGGAGGGGGCCCAGGCCAGGACTTTCAGGGCTGGAGGTGGAGAGGAGGAAGAGGACAGTCATGAAGCATCATGACCCGGTGTCCTATAGAATGTCCTTGGTCTGAGGTGACCTAGTGTGGCTTCTTGGTGAGATTGATGGGGTCCTCAGGGCTCACAGCCCAAGGCAGGGTCAGAGCTGCAGGGCTGGGCCAGGCTCCATGCCTGGACAGCTGGTGAGCTCTGTCTCCCTGAAAGGCCCAGGTTCTAATCCAGTCCAGCGGTTCTCAACCGGCACAGGTCTGCCTCCAGGAGACTCTGGGTCATGTCTGGGACATCTGTGGTTGTCATGACTGGAGATGCTCCTGGCTTGGATGGGGGTCAGGGATGCTGTTCAGCACCCTGTAGTGCCCAGGACGGCGCCATCCCAGAGAGCAATCCAGCCCTGGACATCAGTGGCCTTGGGTCAATGGAATGCAACTAGGCTGAAATAAGCTAAAATTTTTCTGAGAGTCATGTGCTGGGCAGCATACTTGCAGAAGATTGGTACAAAGCTTTCATGCCAGAACCTTCTGGTTCCAAGACTTTCATTCACAGTTACCTGCATGACCAGGGAGGTCAGGGAGGAAGGGCTGCACTTTTCCCATGTCCCCAGATGAGGAAACAATCACAGGAAGAGGCTGGCAGAGCCCAAGTCCACTGCTCTTGGCAGCTCCTGGAACCATCTTCCCCAGGGCCTCTGGTCACCAGCCTTGCCCAAGAGCTCACCAGCTATGTTTTGTCTGTTTCATTTTTAATAGAGATGGGGTCAGCTGGGTGCAGTGACTCACCCCAGTAATCCCAGAACTTTTTGGGGGCTGAGTCAGGAGGATCACTTGAGGTCAGGAGTTTGAGACCAGCCTGGCCAACATGATGAAACCTCATCTCTACTAAAAATATGAGAATTATCTGAGTGTGGTGATGCATGCCTATAATCCCAGCTACTTGGGAGGCTGAGGCAGGAGAATTGCTGGAACCAGGGAGGTGAAAGTAGCAGTGAGCTAAGACTGTGCTCCAGCCTGGACAACAGAGCGAGACTCTGGGTCAAAATAGTAACAACAATAATAATAATAATAATAATAATAATAAACTAGAAATGGGGTCTCACTGTATTGCCCAGACTAATTTTGAACTCCTGAGCTCAAGGGATCCTCCCACCCCAGCCTTCTAAAGCACTGGGATCACAGGCATGAGCCACCATGCCTGGCCCACACCAGATGTGTTTAATCAAAGCAAGGTAGTCCTGCAGCTTGGTGACATCAGCAGGCCGTTGGCTACTGGTTGTTTTTTCCATCCTGCCCCATTCCCTGCCAGAACCAGGGGAAGATCCAGGCAGAAATCTGTCCCAGGTCACCAGGTCCTGGGGTGGCCCATCCAGATTTGGAAGGGATGGGAGGTGCCCGTTTGCTGACAGCCTTCACTGTGCTGGGCACATTGGTGGCTGAGCTGGGTGCATGATCTTGGGGACTCCTCCTGCTTCCTCCACCTCGTTGCTTTCTTGCAATGAGAATTTCCCACTGCAGGACAACCCAATAGCTCAGTGGTGGCTCTTTTGAATCTCATAGATGGAACACTGAGAGCAGTCAGTGGCTCCCAAGTACTGAAAGTGTCCCGGAAAGCTGGGCTGTTCCACACACTTTGCCCAGACAGACACTGAAGCCAGGAAAGGAGACCTTGGGCTGGAGCCAAGGTGCAAATCATACCTGCAAGTTCTGGATCTGCCAAAGGCTCCAGGGTGGACTTGAACCAGCAGCTGCCTGCCTCCTGCCTCAGTGCCTTGTTTAAAAGTGGAGGAACTCATGGCATTGAGAACCAATGTGCATTGTGAGATGGGGCCGCTGCTGTGGAAGCCAGTCTGGCAGTTCCTAAAAAGGCTGAACATAGAGTCTCCACATGACCCAGCAATTCCGCTCCTGGTTATGTGCCCAGAGGAATTTGAAGCATGTGTTCAAGTAGAACCTTGCCACAAATGTTCATACAGTTCATATGACTCACAGTGGTGAAAAGTGGAAATGACCCAAGTTCCCATCAGTCTGTGAATAGATAAAGACAGCGTGTCCCTCCACACAATGAAATGAGACTCAAAGCTGTTAAGAGTTTCTGATTTGCACCTTTTTCATTCAATATTCACCTGCCACCACAGTCTGAGTTTATTGGCATAGCCAGGGTCCCTTGATCTTTTCTTTTTTTCCCACATAATTAAATCAGGGTCTCTTCTGCTCAACTCGGTGGACATTTGGGGCTAGATTGTTCTCTGGGCTGGGGCTGTCTTGGGCACTGCAGGGTGCTGAGTGGCATCCCTGGCCTCTATCCACTCCATGCAGGGAGCAGTCTCACAACCACAGATGTTTGCAGACATTTCCCAGTGTCCCCTGGGGGCAGAATTGCCCCTGATTGAGAATTCCCCCAGGTTAGGGGAATCTACAGACCCTTAAGAGATTCTTTGTCCCATGATCATCATTCCTACTGAGGTCCCAGGAGGCTGCACACTTTAAAATTCACACCATGAATGGGGAGGGAGAAGGAGGTGAATTCCAAGAGCTGTGGGGGGTGCCCCTGGTTTTTGCCATGTGCCCATTAGAAGTTTATTCTGGTGCCTACTATGAGCAGGGAACAGACTGCATTTTTTCCAAATAATTAATGCAGGTTCTCCCCCACTCCAGGCAGTGTAGACACCTGCTGGTCCATGAGGCAGTGGCTTGAGACAATGGGCTTTGGGTGAGGGCCTGAGAGCCCAAGGCCACCTTACATGTTAATTCAACACCTAATTCAATATAATTCAAGCAAATTCAACTAATTCAGCTCAGGCGCTGATTCAACAGGAGACAGCCTGGGCCAGGAAGGAGGCCACAGCCAGCAGCAGGGTTCACCTCTCATCAGAAATTCTTTTTCTGAATTTCTTTTCCCCGGCCTTTAGACCACCCTGGCTGGTTCTGCATGACTACAGGACCATGCTAAGATGTTCAGGGCCTGGGGCACATTTGCCCTCCTGGGCCACATCCTTCACTCAAAAAAGTCCAAAGTTGGCCAGGCGTGGTGGTTCACACCTTATAATCCCAGCACTTTGGGAGGCCAAGGTGGGTGGATCACCTGAGGTCAGGAGTTGGAGACCAGCTTGGCCAACATGGGGACACACCATCTCAGGTGTGGTGGTGGGTGCCTGTAGTCCCAGCTACTCGGTAGGCTAAGTCAGGAGAATCACTTGGACTGGGAGGTGGAGGTTGCAGTGAGCCGAGTACACATCCCTGCACTCCAGACTGGGCAATGCAGAAAGATTCTGTCTCAATAAAAAGAAATCCAAAGCTCTATTTTACAATTGTCTTGGCATAAAGACTAACAGAGTCCAGGCTGGATTCATGATTATACAATCACAAGTATTTTATTCATCTTTTGTCAACTGGATTTTAAAACATCACTAAGGGCCCTGGACCTGGGGCTTTTGTGCCAAGGGAGGCTGGTCCTTCCTGGAGTCAGTTCCCAGCTTGAGTCTTCTCATGGAGGCCTCCTCCCCTCACTCAGGCTGGGTCACCCCAATGTGGAATGTCCAGCTCCCAGACGCACCTCCTTTGCAGCCTGGGCCACTACCCTGGAACTGTGGTGCTCCTGGCATGGAGTGGTGGAGGCCAATGACACTACTCAGCACCATGCAGTGCCCAGGATGGCCCCACCCAGAGAAGAATTGGGACCCAGGGTAGATTATAGACCAAAGTCAATCCAATTATTAAGAAGAAAGAGGCTGGGTGCAATGACTCACCCCTGTAATTCCAGCATTTTGGGAGGCCAAGGTGGGTGGATCATAAGGTCAGGAATTCCAGATCAGCCTAAGCTGGTGAAACCCATCTCTACTAAAAATACAAAAATTAGCTGGGCATGGTGGTGGGTGGTTGTAATCCCAGCTACTTGGGAGGCTGAGGCAGAAGAATCCCTTGAACCTGAGAGGTGGAGGGTGCAGTGAGCCATGATCTCGTGGCTGCACTCCAGCCTGGGTGATAGAGCAGACTTTGTCTCAGAAAAAATGGTTTTATTTTTATTTATTTAAAATTGTACTTTATTTATTTAAAATTGCACTTTTTATTTTCTTAGAGTTACCCAGGCTGGAGGGTAGTGGTGCATCCTGGCTCATTACAACTTCTGTCTCCCAGGTTCAAATGATTCTCCTGCCTCAGCCTCCTGAGTAGCTGGGATTACCAGTTCCTGCTACCACACTCAGCTAATTTTTAATTTTTTGTAACTGGGATTACAGGCACTGGCCACCAGGCCCAGCTAATTTTTAACTTGTTGTAGTTGAGATTGCAGGTGCCCACCGCCACACCCAACTGATTTTTAATTGTTTGTAGCTGATATTACAGGTACCTGCCACCACACCCAGCTAGTTTTTGATTTTTTGTATACACCTGGCATTACTCTATTGGCCAGGCTGGTCTTGACCTTCTGAGCCCAAGTGATCCTCCCGCCTCAGCCTCTCCAGGTGCTGGGATTACAGGCATGAGCCATTGCACCTGGCCTAAGAGAGATTTTTAAGTGCTTTTTTTTGCACAGTCCTGCTCTGTTGCCAAGGAAGGAGTGCAGTGATGTGATCTCGGCTCACTGAAACCTCTGCCTTCCCGGTTCAAGCAGTTCTCTGCCTCAGCCTCCCGAGTAGCTGGGATTACAGGCACCCACCACCATGACCGGCTAATTTTTGCATTTTTAGTAAAAACGAGGTTTCCCCATCTTGGCCAGGCTAGTCTTGAACTCCTGATCTTGTGATCCACCTGCCTCCACCTCCCAAAGTGCTGGGATTACAGGCATGAGCCACCACATCTGGTCTGTATTTTTTACTTTATTTTTTGTTTTGAGACAGAGTCTTGGTCTGTCACATATCACACAGGCTGGAGTGCAGTGGCATGATCGCAGCTCACTGTGACTTCCACCACCCTGGTTCAAGGGATTCTCCTGCCTCAGTCTCCCAAGTAGCTGGGATTTCAGGTGCGTGCCACCACACCCAGCTAATTTTTATATTTTTAGTAGAGACAGGGTTGCACCATGTTGGCCAGGCTGGTCTCAAACTCCTGACCTTAGGTGATCCATCCACCTCGGTCTCCCAGAGTGCTGGGATTATGGGCATAAGCCACCATGTCCAGTCTTTAAATTGTATTTTTAAATAAATAATTAAATAAATGCACGTTGTGCACCATATTGCCCTCCTGCCAGCAAGCCCCACTCAGGGTGGGATCCCCTCTTGCCGTGGTCCTGGGAAGGAGCATCTCCAGTCCCCCTCCATGGAGATGGCAAGGCCTCCTGTCTGGCCATGACCAGCAGGTGGCAGCACAGCCCAGCTCCTGGGAAACCTGTATTGGCTCCAGCTCCCAGCTCCCAGAAACACCACAGTCCAGACGCTTGCTAGGGAGAATTCCTCGACCCTGAAGTCAGTCTGCTTGTAGACATCCACGATACCTGCTCCCAGTCATCAGTTCCCACTCTGTGTCTCCCAGGCTGTCTCGCCAGTGCCCCGGATGCCTGGGCTGAGCGGCTTAATAAGGGTCTGGGTGGCATGGAACTCTGGGAGCCACACCTGGGGGCATGTGGGAAGTGCCCACTTCTCAGAAAGCAGATTGGGAAATGGAAGCCACCCAGGTGAGTGCTGGGCTTGGTCATTTCTGTGAGTGTTTAGAACACTTCCCCCAAGCCTGACACATGAACTGGGTTCCTCCCCCTGCATCCCACTGCCTGACTGGAACCCAGAGTGTCAAGTTTAGTGCCCAGGAGACAAGTGTCTGCACACTCAGGCTGACTGAAAACAAACCTGGCCTTGGAGAAACATATCCCAGAGGCCACCTGGGACTCCAGGGCCAATTTGGTTCAAACCTTGTCTGAAAGCTATCAGCATCTTGCAAAACTGAATGCCAACACTTTGGGAGGCTGAGGCGGGAAGATTGTGTGAGCCAAGGAGTTTGAGACCAGCCTGGGCAAGATAGCAAGACCGCATGTCTAAAAAATAAAAAAATGAAAATAGTGGCCATGTGTGGTGGCTCATGCCTATAATCCCAGCACTTTGGGAAGTGAATGGATCACCTGAGGTCAGGAGTTCAAGACTAGCCTGGCCAACATGGAGAAACCCCATCTCTACTAAAAATACAAAATTAGCCAGGCACGGTAGTGCATGCCTGTAATCCCAGCTACTCAGGAGGCTGAGGCAGAAGAACTGCTTGAACCTGTGAGGCGGAGGTTGTGGTGAGCCAGGATCCCACTATTGCACTCCAGGCTAGACAACAAGAGTGAAACTCTGTCTCAGAAAAAGAATTCAGCTGTTTCTCATCCATCATAACTGAAAGAGCTACTTCATCCCACAGTCACTGCTCAACTGAGGACACCAAGACCACGGCAGAAAACTCATCTACCTAATGCACCCAGGCCTGTAGGGAAGGGGGCCTGAGATTGGGGGCCGGTGATGAATGCACATTCCTTCAGCCCACCCTCCCTACAGGCCACCAAAGGAACTCTGGAATTTGGAGGAGGCTGGACATAAGTCACTGCTGAACAAATGTCACTGTCACCCATGAGAAGTCCCTCAGGAAATACTTAAAAGGCCCAGGGACAGAGGGAGCCTGTTTTGTTCATACTGCCAGGAGAACTACAGGGTCATCTGCTCCTCCAAGCAGGCTCTGAAACACCTGCTACACCACTGTTACCTAGGAGAACTTTTTTTTGAGACGAAGTTTTCCTCTCTCACCCAGGCTAGAGTGCAGTAGTGTGATCTCAGCTCAGGTGATTCTCTCCTGCCTCAGCCTCTCAAATAGCTGTGACCACAGGCATGCACCACCATACCTGGCTAATTTTTGTATTTTCAGTAGAGATAGGGTTTTACCATGTTGGCAAGGCTGGTCTCAAACTCCTGGCCTCAAGTGAACCTCCCCACTCAGCCTCCCAGAGTGCTGTGATTATAGGCATGAACCACTGTGCCTGGCCAACCCAGTGTAACTTTCTATGACCCTGAACATATTCTACTTCTGCACTGTCCAATCCATAGGCACCAGCCACTTCTGACTACTGAGCACATAAAATGAGACTGATACAACTGAACACCTAAATTGCTTACTTTGTTTTAACTAATCAGAATTTAAATGCATTGGCTTGGCACAGTGGCTAAAGCCTGTAATCCCAACAACACTTTGGGAGGCCAAGGCAGGTTCATCTCCTGAGGTAGGGAGTTTGAAACCTGCCTCTCCAACATGGTGGAACATCGTCTCTACTAAAAATAGAAAAAAATTAGCCAGTTGTGGTGGCACATGCCTGTAGTCCCAGCTACTCTGGAGGCTGAGGCAGGAGAATCACTGAACCTGGGAGGCGGAGTTGCAGTGAGCCAAGATCCTGCTGCTGCACTCTAGCCTGGCAACAGAGCAAAAATCTCTGTATCAAAAAGGAAATGCAAATAGCCACATGTTACTAGCAGCTACGGCATTGGCTAACACTGCCCATGTAATCCACACCTCCACCACTGCCAAGCTATCAGTGCTTCCAGACTCAGCTGAGCTCCTAGGGCCCCTCCTCATGAAGGTAGTTCTGCATAGGGTAGGGGTCATGGAGAGAGTGTGGCACCCAGCCACTTTCCCAGGGGTGTCTCCCATCTCTGCCCCAAACACCAGCTAAGCAGCCCTTGAGCCACCTACACCAGGAAGAGCTTGAAGAAGACCCTTTGTTTTTCAGGGAGACTTTTTACCCAGGAATTAACTTTAAAAACTGGTCATGCTTCAGGCAAGGTACTACCCTCTCTGTGCTTCATCATCCTAAAATGCAGGGGTGCAGCTAACGAATGTTAGACAGGTATTTTATTTCATTTTTATTAAAAATTTTTTAAATTGAGACAGTCTCAATCTGTTGCCCAGGATGGAGTGCAATGATGCAGTCTTGGCTCACTGCAACCTCTGCCCTTCAGGTTCAAGTGATTCTCCTATCTCAGCCTCCCAAGTAGTTGGGATTACAGGCATGTGCCAACACACCTGGCTAATTTTGTATTTTCAGTAGAGACAGGGTTTGTCCATGTTGGTCAGGCTGGTTCGTCTCCAAGTCCCGACCTCGTGATCTGCCCATCTCAGCCTCCCAAAGTGCTGGGATTACAGGCATGAATCACCGGACTCAGCCTGCCAGGGCTAGATTTTTATGTACTGAATCTCATTTAAGTCTCCCACCCTTGACCCAGGCATTGTGGCCCTAGCTGCAGTCAGGGAAACTGAGGCTCAGGTCAGTGAAAGCTCCAAGTGGCCGAGGTAGGACTGAGCTACAAGGCAGGGTGGGGGTGCTAACCATGTCCCATCCTCCTGGGAGGGCAGGGACACTCACCATGGAGTCTAAGGCAGACATGAGACTGGTGATGATCTCATCTTTGAGGGAGAAAGCAGAGTTCCAGCGGTTAAGTCCACAGCTGCTGGTGGGGATGTCACAGCACTTGCCCAGCAAGACCATAGTCACCTGTGGGGAGGGAGGAGGCAGTGGTAGTGGGTATGAGGCAGGGGGCATGGCTCATGTGTCGGCCACCCACCCCAACCCACCTGGCCCCACACTCACAGACCTGCCTCTGTATCCAAGGCCAAACTTCCCTGGGCACAAGGGCTTTATGTGTGACAGGATTAAAGCCTGCAAAGGCCTGGGAACAGGTGGCAGAATAATTTACACACTGTGCCACCTCCCAAGTCTGCACCTCCAAGCCAAGCCCAGTACCATGACCAGTCTGTTGGGCAGGGCCCAACCACCATCTCTCCCCATGTATGCAGGTCTGGCCACAGCCCTTCCTCTTCATATACCCTCCATGGCTCTCTACTGCCCAAATTAGTTCTTAACTCCTCAGCCTGGTATTCTAGTTTTCTGGTCTTTTGTCCCTCACTCCAGTTCCCCCTCACACTCCATGTTCCAGGTCCTCTAAGCTGTGCCACTCTCAGATGCCCCAGGGTTCACAGTTCCCTAATCTGTGTGGGTTCCATTCTTCCTGCCTCAGGCACTCTTCCTGGCCCTGGTGTCATCTGGTTTTCCGTGAAGCTTTTTTCTTTGGAGATGGAGTTTTTCTCTGTCAACTAGGCTGAAATGCTGTGGTGTGATCCTCAGTCACCTAGGCTGAAATGCCATGGTGCAATCTTGGCTCACTGCAACCTCTGCCTCCCAGGTTCAAGCTATTCTCCTGCCTCAGCAACCGAAGTAGCTGAGATTACAGGTGCATGCCACCACACCCAGCTAATTTTCGTATTTATAATACAGATAAGATTTTGCCATGTTGGCCAGGCTGGTCTTGAACTCCTGACCTCAGGCGATCTGCCAACTTTAGCCTCCCAAAGTGTGGGATTACAGGTGTCAGCCACCACACCCAGTCTATTTTCTTAATTTTTAATTTAATTTTATTTTGAGACAGAGTCTTACTCTGTTGCCCAGGCTGGAGTGTAGTGGCATAATATTGGCTCACTGCAAACTCCCCTGCCTGGGTTCAAGCAATTCTCCTGCCTCAGCCTTCCTGGTAACTGGGGGTGGGGCTCACGTGGCGGCTGCCACCACTTGTCCAGCTAATTTTTGTATTTTTAGTAGAGACAGGGTTTCACCATGTTGACCAAGCTGGTCTTGAACTCCTGATTTCATATGATCCACCTGCCTTGGCCTCCCAAAGTGTTGAAATTACAGGCATGAACTACTGCGCCCTGCCCCATAAAAGTTTTTAATTGTCCAACCTGCTGGTCCACCTCCTGTGCCCCCAACCTGAAGCCCAGCTGGGTCAGGAGATTGGGATGTCTTCCCCTTCTTTTCACATGCCTCTGAGCTTGGCCATCACATTTTTGCCTCAAATCACATGCTCCTGAAGCCAATGCCATCGGCTCCAAGGCCTCCCAGCCTCAGTTTTCCTCCTCGCCATGAGACTTGGCCTCAGGGATATAGAAAGATACAGCAGGGCAGAGGCTGCTTTGTCTCAGGTTGGGGGCTCTCCAGGGCATGGCTCTGTCCCATTGCAATGGAGTTTCTGGAGAACAGAGCTGCATCATCCTACTCAAGTCTAAGTCCCCAATTGTGGCTCCCCATGGCATGGCACAGGCTTGCTGGGTATGACAGTGCTTAGCTGAGGACCCATAAGATTCAAAGATCAGCCTCCCTCAGCCTCTGGTACTACACTGCCCCTCTGCTTCTCGACCTTGGGACCACCCCCAGGCTGCCTCTGTGTCAGCACCTGCCCTCCTGGCCGTTATCCCTACATCAATACAAGCAAAGAAGGCAGAGACCAGAGGCTGGATGGCTCACTTTCCCTCTCTGGACTCAGTCCCAATATGCTCTGTGTGGCCTCTGCTGGGTACTAATAACACAGAGCAGAGCTGAGGACCCAAAAGAGCCTGTAAACCTGGTGTTGATTCCCACCTTCACACAAAGAGTTTCTGCACCCAACAGAGAGCAGAGCTGAGGACCCAAAAGAGCCTGTAAACCTGGTTACTGTCTCCCACCTGCACACAAGGAGTTTCTTCACCCAACAGAGAGCAGAGCTGAGGACCCAAAAGAGCCTGTAAACCTGGTTACTGTCTTCCACCTGCACACAAGGAGTTTCTGCACCAACAGGGTGGGGCAGGCCCAAGCAGGAGGACCGTGGTGCTGGTGCCACAAATGGCACCAGGCCTGGGATGTCTTCTGCCACCATGGCTGCCCCTGCCAACTGTAAGCTCTTTGAGGGCAGAAACAAGGTCCACCTGCTACTGTTTGCACCCCAGGGCCTGGATCAGTGCCCGATGTGCATGAGGCCCAAGGTGTATGGTCCCAGCCATAGACAGGCCTTTCAGTAGGTCATGATCTTTTGATCATTGGCTAATGACATCGAACAGGTGTCAGAGTGCACCACATTCACAAGGCCAAAGGTGACCAATCCCAGGGACAGAAACATCCTGAGAAATTAGAGACACATCAGAATTTGGCTCTGACCTCAGTTCTGGGTCTCCTCTGCTTTTTGGCTGTGGATAATTATTGATTCAAACAAACTGGCTGGTGGATGTTTGGACAAAATGTATATTGAGTTTGCTGCTAAATGTTTATAGAAAGACATTTCCTCTCTCAGGTTGCAATTTTATAGAAGCTTGAAATCTGCTGTATTAAGGGATGCAGAGACCATGGATGGGACCCACAGATGAATTAAGAGGTGGCCAGTGGCCACGGCTGGGGACATTTCATGGCATGAAGCCCATCGGAGGGTCCTGCATGCGACCAGACTTCATAGAAGATCCAGCTGAGAGGTCTGCTGGCCTGGGGGCTGGAGGGCATCGCCCTCCCCTGCCACCCCCTGCAAGCCAGTCCCTAGAGCCCTTCCCAGAAAGGTCTTAGGGCTGCCAGTCTCTCAGCTACTGAGCCCCAAATTGAATCAGGGCAAAGCAGGAGGCACCAGACTGCAATCCAGTCCTGGCCTTCTGGCCGCCCCAGAAAGCAGTCTGCTCTTTCCAGCAAGGGCTCTAATCCATTTAGGAAGGAACCAGGGACTCCAGCAAAGAGGGACAGAGAGAGAGAGAGAGAAGCGGGGGCTGGGCTGGGCTGCGGGGCATCCCCAGCTTCTTGTTCTGGTCATCTGGGCTTGTAGGACCCTCTGTACCAAGCTACAGCCCAGGTGGACACACTTGGGGAGTATAGAGAAAGATGGCTGCTCATTGCAAATGTCCAGGGCCTCATATGGAGGGAGAGGCAGCAAGGATGCAGCAAGGAGAGGGGGAAGATAAGACCCAGGCACAGGTGTGCTAGGACCACATTGGTTGAGTCATGAGACCCTTAGATTTTCAATTTGTAAAGTGAGAATGGTTCTAAGCAGAAAATGAAGGCTGGATGCGGTGGCTTGTGCTTACAGTCCTGGTACTTTGGGAGGCCAAGGTAGGAGGATTGCTTGAGCCAAGGAGCTTGAGGCTGTAGTGAGCTATGATGGCACCATTGTACTCCAGCCTGGGCAACAGAGCAAGACACTTTCTCTTAAATAAAAAATAAAATTCTAATACCAGGGCTGGGTGCAGTGGCTCACGTCTGTAATCCCAGCACTTTCAGAGGGTGAAGCAGGCAGATCACTTGAGCTCAGGAGTTCGAGACTGGCCTGGACAACATGGTGAAACCCAGACACTACTAAAAATAAAAAATTTAGCCAGATATGGTGGTACACACCTGTAGTTCCAGTTACTTGGGAGGCTGAGGCAGAGGAATCCCTGGAACCCAGGAGGCAGAGTTTTCCAGTCTGGGCAACAGAGTGGCATACCATTAAAATTTTTTTAAAAGTAAGTGGGGTGCAGTGGCTCACACCTGTAGTCCTAGCACTTTGGGAGGCCAACACTGGTGGATCACGAGGTCAGGAGTTCGAGACCAGCCTGGCCGCTATGAGAAACCAGGTCTCTACTGAAAATACAAAAAATTAGCCAGACATGGTGGCATGTACCTGTAGTCCCAACTACTTAGGAGGCCAAGGCAGGAGAACTGCTTGAACCTGGCAGGCAGGATTGCAGTGAGCTGAGATTGTGCCATTGGACTCCAGCCTGGGCAACGAGTGAGACTCCATCCCAATAAAAAAAAGTAAACCTTCTGATGGTGGCACTGGCCAGCATGAGCTACGGTCCTTCCTCCAGCATCATCGATTTTAGAAACAAGAAACGCACTTGTCCCAGGCCCAGCCAGTGTGCAGTGGGGAAGAAGGCTGTCTGTCTCCAGACACATCCTTGCTGTCACCACGTGGCAGGAGGACTGAACTTCCCACATGCACAGCAATGCAGGGGACAGACCAGCTGCTCATATGTATTGCTGATACACTGGACCAGTTTGGAAGGCCAAACTGGACCTTCCCAGGCTTAGCACAGAAAGTTTCATCTCCTGGGAAACTCCTCAGTCCCAGGCCACCTAGAATGGTTGGTAATTTTGAAATACAGGGAGCAACGGGAACAGGAGCCCAGATGCTTCTCTCAGCAGCCAAAAACACAGACACTCACAAGGAAGAGAAATGTCCCAAATATACATCCTTTGGGTTGAAAAAGTCAACTTCCCTTCATAAGGTGAGAAACGTATGAGGTCACTGTAGCAGCATTCACAAGAGTAAAAACATGGAATCAATCAACATGTCCATCAGCGGTAGAATGGATGAAGGAAATGTGGTGCACGTACACAGTGGAATACTATGCAGTCATAAAAAAAGAACAAGAGCATGTCCTTTGTAGCAACTTAGTTAGAGCTGGAACTCATTATCCTAAGCAAATTAACACAAAAACAGAAAAACAAATACTGAATGTTCTTGCTTGTAAGAGGGAGCTAAATGTTGGGTACTCATGGACATAAAGACAGGAATGACTGACACTGAGGCCTCCAAAAGCAGGGAGAGAGGGGAAAAGGAGGGACTCAAATACTACTTATTGAGTGCTATGCTCACTACCTGGATGACAAGCTCAATTGTACCCCAAACCTCAGCATCATGCAATATACCTTTGTAACAACACTGTGCCTCCAGAATTTAAAATACAAGTTAAAATTATTATTATTGTTTTTTGAGACAGAGTCTCACTGTCACCCAGATGGGAGTGCAGTGGTGCAATCACAGCTCACTGCAGCTTCTGCCTCTGGAGTTCAAGTGAGGCTCCTGCCTCAGCCTCCTGAGTAGCTGTAACTACAGGTGTCCACCACCATGCCTGGCTAATGTTTATATTTTTAGTAGAGAAAGGGTTTCTCCATGTTGACCAGGCTGGTCTTGAGCTCCCGACCTCAAATGATCCCCCTGCCTCCACCTCCAAAAGTGCTGGGATTACAGCCGTGAGCCCCCATGCCTGGCCTACAAGTTGAAATTATTAAAATAATAATAATAATGCAAGAGACTTGAAGCCCTCAAAAGGCAGAGCTGGGATGGGTGGAGGAAAATTCACTGGAAAGATCCCAGGTTCCAGTCCATGAGCTGCCAAAGAGTTGGTGTCACACCTGTACCATCCAGCTCCTGATTTTACTCCACCCACCTGTGAAGCAAGGACAGCAGGTAGCACAGCTGCTGCCAACACCTGCTATTCAACTCCCAGGCTCCTGGGCCCCACCCCATGACAAGTGAATTCTCCCTGGGCAGCAGGACCTGAGACACTGTATTTTTTTTTTTTAGACAGAGTCTTGCTCTGTCACGAGGTGCTGGGCTGTGCAGTGGCACAATCACAGCTCACTGCAACCTCCTCCTCCCAGCTTCAAGCAATTCTCCTGCCTCAGCCTCCTGAGTAGTTGGGACCACAGGCTCACACCACCATGCCCAGATAATTTTTTTTGTATTTTTAGTAGAGATCGAGTTTCACCATGTTGGCCAGGATGGTCTTGATCTCTTGACCTCATGATCCGCCCACCTCAGCCTCCCAAAGTGCTGGGATTACAGGCGTGAGCCATGACGCCCGGCCTATTATTTTTTGAGATGGAGTCTCTGTTACCCAGGCTGGAGTGCAGTGACATAATCTGAGATCACTGCAACCTCCACATCCCGGGTTCAAGTTATTCTCCTGCCTCAGCCTCCAGAGTAGATGCGATTACAGGCATGCATCACCACACCTGGCTAATTTTTGTATTTTTAGTAAAGACATGGTTTCACCATGTTGGTCAAGCTGGTCTCAAACTCTTGACATCAGGTGATCTGCCCACCCTGGCCTCCCAAAGTGCTGGTATTACAGATGTGAGCCACCTCACCCAGCCTTATTATTATTGAAACAGGGTCTGGCTTTGACACCCAAAGTGCTGGTATTACAGATGTGAGCCACCTCACCCAGCCTTATTATTATTGAAACAGGGTCTGGCTTTGACACCCAGGATGGAGTGCAGTGGCACAATCTTGGCTCACTTCAATCTCTGCCTCCCAGGCTCAAGCCATCCTCCCACCTCAGCCTCCTGAGTAGCTGGGATTACAAGTGTGTGCCACCATGCCCAGTTATTACATTTTTTTGTATTTTTTGTAGTGATGGGGTCTCACAATGTTGTCCAGGCTGATCCTGAACTCCTGGGCTCAAGGGATCCTTCTATCTCAGCCTTCCAAAGTGCTGGGATTGTAAGCATGAAGCACTGTGCCCAGCCAGGACCAAGGGCCCTGAGAACCCCAGTTCCCAGACTTTTCCAGTACATGCCTGGCACATGCATGTGGATGGGATGGATCAATAAATAATATCAGTAATAGCCAAAATGTATGGGGTATTTAGTATTAGGCACTGTCTAGACAACTGATATATTTTAACACATTTCTAACTATGAGTAAGGTATGATTAAAATTCCCATTTTGGTCTGGCACAGTGACTCACACCTGTAATCCAGCACTTTGGGAGGCTGAGGCAGGTAGATCACCTGAGGTCAGGAGTTGGTCAACACGGTGAAACCCTGTCTCTACTAAAAATACAAAAATTAGCCAGGCATGATGTTGGGAGCCTGTAATCCCAGCTACTTGGGAGGCTGAGGCATGAGAATCACTTGAACCCGGGAGGTGGAGGTTGCAATGAGCTGAAATCATGCCACTGCACTCCAGCCTGGGTGACAAAAGCAAAACTCCATCTCCAAAAAAGAAAATTCTATTTTACCAATACAAAGAGTGAGGCCCAGAAGGTTTAAGACACTTTCCCAGGGTCACACAACAACAGTCTCCAGAGCCCACATTACCTGTCTGTTTTGTCACTCTGTATGGTCCTGATAAGGAACAGGTGTCCCAGGCTGGACACTGTCCAAGCCCCCTTCGAGTCCCATTTCTGCCAGCCTCAGGGGTCCAGCTTGGACATGTGGGATGGAGCAGGGGAAGGAAGGGAGTCTCGGTCCAGAGCCCAGTACTGCCCACACTCACCAGCACGCAGTCCCCCAGGCACAGGTCCTTATTGCCCAGCTTCACAGAGCCACTGTCCTAGAGGTGGGAGCCCCACTCATTGACCACCTTCATGGAGTTGTTGAGGATGCTCTCCCGCAGCAGGATGATGTGGCTGCTTAGCAGGGGCGTGGCCATGCCCAAATGCAGTGACAGGTTCTGGGTAGTCAGCAGCTCCACAGAGTGGGCATCACTACCCAAGTCCTCAGCCATGGGCTGCCAGGGCAGCTGGAAGGGCCACATGAAGATGCTCTGGAGGGCTGGGCACTTGAAGTAGTGCACACTGCTCACCACACCATCATTCTTGCCCACTGGGTCATCCAGCACCACACAGGCCCACTGGCCTGGTGCCAACTGCATCTCACCCAGGTACTGCACCATATCTGGCTTCACACCAGACTGGTTGCCCACCATAAAGTCCCCCAGGAAGTCATCGCCCACTTCTGCTGACTTGGGGCCTGGCTTCTCAGGGGCAGCAGCTGTGGCCAGGGAGAAGGAGGGTCCTGATGACTGCTTGTACAGGGTGGAGCCTGCAGAGAAGAAGAAGAGGGAAGGAGGTGGCTGTTAGGGTTGGCCTCAGACTGGTGCCTGGGTGGCCACAGGAGCACAGAGTCTAGGGTTTGGAAGTGGCTGATTTGTATTTTTTGGTAGAGATGGGAATTCACCATGTGGGCCAGGCTAGTCTTGAACTTCTGACTTCAAGTGATCTGCCCACCTCGGCTTCCCAACGTGCTAGGATTATAGGTGTGAGTGACCACATTCAACCCATATTTATTTACTTTTTGAGACAGGGTCTTGGTCTGTCACCCAGGCTAGAGTGCATTGGCCAGATCATGGCTCACTGCAGCCTTGACTTCTGGGGCTCCAGCAATCCTCCTACCTCAGCCTCCTGAGTAGCTGAAACCACAGACACCTGCCATTCCACTGGGCAATTTCTGCATTTTTTGTAGAAATGAGTTCTCACCATGGAAACTGAGGCAGGCATGGTGGGCTGTCTCCCCCTACTACTCCAGCCCTCCAGACAGTCCCCAGGAAATTATGCCCTCTGAAGCAATGTTTCCAGGCTGGGTGTAATGGGTTATGCCTGTCATCCCAGCACTTCAGGAGGTTGAGGCCGCTGGATCACCTGAAGTTGGGAGTTCAAGACCAGCCAGACCAACATGGTGAAACCCTGTCTCTAGTAAAAATAAAATAATTAGCTGAGTGTGTTGGCATGTGCCTATAATTCCAGCTACTCAGGAAGCTGAGGTGGGAGAATCACTTGAATCCAGGAGGTAGAGGCTGCAGTGAGTAGAAATCATACCACTGCACTCTAGCCTGAAGGAAAGAGAAAGACTTCATCTCAAAAAGAAGAAGAAGAAGAAGAAGAAGAAGAAGAAGAAGAAGAAGAAGAAGAAGAAGAAGAAGAAGAAGCAGCAGCAGCAGCAGCAGCAGCAGCAGCAGCAGCAGCAGCAATGGCTTCCCACTGCTCAAGGAAACTTTAAGTCCCGGGCCAGGGCTGAAGTGGTTCTCAAGGGTTATGAGCCACCTTTCCACTGGGTGGGCTCTGGCCCTCATCTGTTGACCAGAGAAACCCCACCCCATATTCCCCATGTGGGACCCAGGTGTTGTGCAAGTGGTGAGAGCCCCATGATTGCATTGCTGCACTCCAGCCTGAGCAACAGAGTGAGACCCCATCTCTAAAAAAATCATTAAAATAGGCTGGGCATGGTGACTCATGCCTGTAATCTCAGCACTTTGGGAGGCTGAGGTAGGCAGATCACTTGAGGTCAAGAGTTCAAGAGCAGCCTGGCCAACATAGCAAAAACCTGTCTCTACTAAAAATATCATAATTAACCAGGCATGGTGGCAGGTGTCTGTAATCCAAGTTACTCAGGAGGATGAGGCAGGAGAATCACTTAAACTCAGGAGGAAGAAGTTTCAGTAAGTTGAGATCATGCCACTTCACTCCAGCCTGGGTGAAAGAGCAAGACTCTGTCTCAAAAAACAAAAAACAGCCAGATACTGTGGCTCATGCCTGTAATTCTAGCACTTTGGGAGGCCAAAGCAGGCAGATCACTTGAGGTCAGGGGTTCAAAACCAGCCTGACTAACATGTTGAAACTGTGTCTTTACAAAAAAAATTTAGCTGGGTATGGTGGCCAGTGCCTGTAATCCCAACTACTCTGGAGGCCTGGAAGCTGAGGCAAGAGAATCAGCTGAATCCAGGAGGTGGATGTTGCAGTTAGCTGAGATGGGCCATTGCATTCCTGCCTGGGTGACAAGAGTGGAACTCCATCTCAGGATAAAAAAATACACACAAAACAAAAAAAAACAAACAAACCAAAAAATTAAAATAAACCTCCTACATGTAGTTGATCCACTCCCTGGACAGTGATTCCTGCTCAGACAAGAGATACAAAGGAATTGACTCCAAAATTCAAGTTGAAAGCATGACAAGGGCCTAGGAACACCAGGGGAGGGTGGCTAAAGCTGACAGCATAGTCCTGTAGCTGGTAGAGATAATGAGGGTGCCCAGATGACCCATTGTCCTCTCTGTCTGCAAGGATGCGGGTCCTGCCCTGCCTGAGGAAGTGGGGACTGGCCTTTTCCATACTTACCCAGTCTCACCAGGATGGATTCCATTTCCTGAGTACCTACTAGGTCAGACCCTGTGGACAAGAGGCATGGCCAAACGGGGCCTGGAAAGGTGATAGAGTGCACATGCCAGCAGCTACAAATCAGCTTGCCATGCCACCTCTGTAATTGAGGAAGGGACCCAAAGTATGGGACCCAGGGGATGGGGAGAGGGACTTCACCTTAAATGGAGGTGTGGGTATTTCCCATGACCTCTTGCCTCAGAAAGTCACAGAGCTGACTTTCCCACCTCCTCAGGCATGGTGGCTCATGCCTGTAATCCCAGAACTTTGGGAGGCAGAGGCCGGCAGATCATGATATCAGGAGATCAAGACTATCCTGTCCAACATGGTGAAACCCCATCTCTACTAAAAATACAAAAATCAACCAGGCATGATGGCACATGCCTGTTGTCTCAGCTACTCAGGAGGCTGAGGCGGGAGAATCGCTTGAACCGGGAGGTGGAGGTTGCAGTGAGCTAAGATTATGTCACTGTGCCTCAAAAAAAAAAATTAAGTCGTGAGCCTAGCATGGTGTCTCACACCTGTAATCTTAGCACTTTGGGAGGTCAAGGGAGAAGGATCACTTGAGGGTGGGAGTTGGAAAATAGCCTTGGGCAACACAGAGAGACTGTCTACAGAAAAACTGAAGAATAACCAGTGCAGTGGCATCCAGCTGTCATCCCAGCTACTTTGGAGGCTGATGCAAGAGGATTGCTTGAGCCCAGGAATTGGAGGCTGCAGTGAGCTTTGATCATGCCACTGTACTTCAACCTTAGCAACAGATTCAGATTCTAACTCAACAAAAATAAAAAATTAGCTGGGCATGGTAGCACATGTGCTTGTAGTCCCAGCCACTCAGGAGGCTGAGGTGGGAGGACGGCTTGAGGCTAGAAGGTCCAGGCTGCAGTAAGCTATGACTTGCCACTGCACTCCAGCCTGGGCAAAAGCGAGACTCTGTCTTAAAAAATTTTTTTGAAAGGCATCAACCAGTGAAAAATGATAATATCATAGAGGAGAACAGGCATAGAAGACATTTTTAGGAATTTGAATAAAGACCATACATTAGATAAGAGGGAATTAAGTTTTATAAGTATGAATATACTATTGTGAATATGTAACATATATAATGTTTTTCTTAGGAGAGGTGCATTGAAATATTTAGGCATGAATAAATAGTCAAGGTGATTGCAACTTACTTCAAATGGAGAAAAAGAAATTATGTGTGCATGTGTGTGTGTGAGAGAGAGAGAGACAAAGAGACAGAGACAGAGAAAGAGAGAGAGAGACAGAGAAAGAAAGAGAGAGAGAGATGGTGGGGAGAGAGAGAGAGATGGGACGGGGGGAGAGAGAGAGATAGTGGGGAGGGACAGAGAGAGAGAGAGAGAGAGAGGGCAGGAGAGAGAGAGGAGGCAGGGAAAATGGCATGCTGAGAATTACTAAACCCAGCCAGGCGAGGTGGCTCATGCCTGTAATCCCAGCACTTTGGGAGGCCGAGGTAGGTGGATCACTTGAGGCCAGGAGTTCAAGACCAGCCTGGCCAATACTATGAAACCACGTCTCTACTAAAAATACAAAAAATCAGCTGGGTGTGGCGGCAGGTGCCTGTAATCCCAGCTACTTGGGAGGCTGAGACAGAAGAATCACTTGAACCTGGGAGGCAGAAGGTTTAGTGAGCTGAGATTTCACCACTGCACTCCAGCCTGAGTGACGGTGCAAGATTTTCATTCAGAAAAAGAAAGAAAGGAAAAAAAAATGGAGGCCCAAAGACACCATTAACTTATCCAAGATCAGAGACAGTAAGTTGACTTATCTAGATCAGAGATAGTAAGTTAACTTATCCAGTATCACAGGTAGCAAGTTAACTCATCCAAGATCAGAGACAGCAAGTTAACTTATCCACGATCAGAGATTGTGGGTTAACTTTTCTAAGATCACACAGCTCAAAAGTGATGGTACTGGTTCTTGAGAAGGCTAAAAGAGACCTATTCCTGTGCCTGCCACTGTTCAGTCCCTCCCCATGTCCCCCCAGTGCACTCTGCAGAGGTCAACCCTAAACTACCATCCAGGCCTGGCTCAGGTCATCTTCTCCAGGAAGCCCATCTCACCACAGCACCCACTGCGTGATAGGACGCCCCATAGTAGAGACAGGCTTAGCAGGAGATCAAAGAGAACAATGACAAGTGGTGTCACTGCATTTGATGATTCTGGCCTTTCTCCACTTGTACCCCCTGAAAATGGGATCACAGCCCTCTGCCTAGCAGACCTTTCACCCACAGCTGAGCTTCTCAAAATGGGCCTCAAACAATTATGGGGGGTGAGAGATGAGTGTTAAGTGGAATGATCTTCTTCAGCAACACATTTTTTTTCTTTTGAGACAGAGTCTCACTCCATTGCCCAGGATGGAGTACAGTTGCAAAATCATAGCCTACTGTAGCCTCCAACTACCAGGCTCAAGTGATCTTCCCACCTCAGCCTCCCAAGTAGCTGGGACTACCGGCACACGCTACCATGTCCAGCAATTTTTTTTATTTTTTGTAGAGACGAGATCGCATTATGTTTCTTAGGATGGTTTCAAACTTCTGGATGCAAGCGACCCTCCTGCCTTGGCCTTCCAAAGTGCTAGGATTATAGGTGTGAGCCACTGCACCCAGCTAGCAGCATGTAATTTGATGTATTTCCTTAAATTGAGACAAAAATTGAAAGCTTAGAGAGAAGATGATGTGGGAATGTCCTAGATAAAGCTGGAGCCCGCCAAGAGCTTGGCCCTGGCCAGTGGGACTGTACAGGCTCCTCAGCCATAGGGACATCAGCAGAAGAGCTTGCCAGGGCCAGGCCTGAAGGGTCCAGTCCATGCTGCAAAGCCAGGCCTTGCAGGCCCTCCACACTCCAGGCTGGCAGGCATCTCTGCCCCACCACCTCCCACCCATGACAGCCCATTCTTCTTTCTCACCTGGTCATACACCCAATTTTACAAATAGGGAAACTGAGGCCAAGGTAAGCAAGCCTGACTTGTTGGAGTCACACAGGAAGTTAGCAGCTCTGCTCCATACCTGGGGTCTGAAGCCCCTGACCTGGGGAAGGAGAGGTGGGCCGCTGCCTTCCCAGAATCCCCTCAAGCTGGCAAGGATAGCTATACCACAGGGTCAGAGAATAATTAAAAAGATCAGACCTACTGAGTGCAGTGGTTCCTATCTGTAATCCTAGCACTTTGGGAGGCCAAGGTAGGCAGAGCACGAGATCAAGAGATTGAGACCAGCCTGGCGAACATGGTGAAACCCCATCTCTACTAAAAATACAAAAATTAGCTGGACATGGTAGCATGTGACTGTAGTCCCAGCTATTCGGGAGGCTTAGGCAGGAGAATCACTTGAACTCAGGAGGCGGAGGTTGCAGTGAGCCAAGATCCTGCCACCCACTGCACTCTAGCCTGGCAAAAGAGTGAGATTCCATCAGAAAGAAAGAAAGACAGAGAGAGAGAGAGAAAGAAGGAAGGAAGGAAGGAAGGAAGGAAGGAAGGAAGGAAGGAAGGAAGGAAGGAAGGAAGGAAGGAAGGAAGAAAAGTCTGCACCACAGGATCAGGCACACGTGGACATGCAGCATGGGAGAAGGGGATATCCCAGCTCCTCATCTCTGCAGGGACTGGCCTAATGATTTGCCCACCTTGCCCTCCAAATGTGCTGGGATTACAGGCATGAGCCACTGCACCTGGCCCATACTGTTTCTTCTTTTTTTAAAAAATAGAGATGGGGTCTCACCATGTGGCCCAGGATGATCTCAAACTCCTGAGCTCAAGTGACCTTCCTGCCTTGACATCCCAAAATGCTAGATTACAGGCATGAGCCACTGCACATGGCTCCATTCCCTTTCTAAGCAGAGTGCCACTTTTCTCATTATTCCCCTACCCTCCTTCCTCTCCCATCACTCACCTCCCTCTCTACTGAATCTGCTGAAGATCATGTTGTTGCTGCTCCTATCTCTAAAACCCTCTCTTGGCTGGGTATAGTGGTTCACATCTGTAATCCCAGCACTTTGGGAGTCTAAGACAGGAAGAAGTGGGCAGATCATCTGAGGGCCAACATGGTGAAACCCTGTCTTTACTAAAAACTACAAAAAATAGCTGAGAGTAGTGGCAGGTGCCTGTAATCCCAGCTATTTGGGAGGTTGAGGCAGGAGAATCACTTGAACCTGGGAGGTGGAGATTGCAGTGAGCTGAGACTGTGCCAGTGTACTCCAGCCTGGGTGACAGAGCAAGACTGTACCCCCCACTCAAAAAATAAAAAGTCCTCTCTGCTTCCACTTCATCCTCCACACTTGCTCATTCTCTCCTGACCTCTAAAGGGTGATCTGTCCTTGGCAGATTCTTGGCTCTCTCATTCTCTTCTCAGCCCACTATTCCACTCTGGCCTCCAACACTTCCCCGCCAAACAACTTTGACCCTCCCATTGTAACCTGCTGCTTAGCCCCTTTGTCTGGTCTCAGGCTTTAGGGCTGACCTCCTACAGAGGCTGGTGCAACCCTTCACCTCCTTTAGTAAAAGTTTCTCCCTGGGCTTCAGCTTCCGGCTTTCCACCCCTCTCCTTTTTTTGAGAGAGTTTTCCACTTGTTGTCCAGGGTAGAGTGCAATGGCAGGATCTCAACTCACCACAACCATAGACTCCTGAGTTCAAGTGAATCTCCTGCCTCAGTCTCCCGAGTAGCTGGCGTTACAGGCATGCACCTCCATGCCTGGCTAATTTTGTATTTTTTAAAAGACATGGGGTTTCTCCATGTTGGTCAGGCTAGTCTGGAACTCCTGACCTCAGGGGATCCACTCACTTCAGCCTCCCAAAATATTGGGATTACAGGAGTAAACCACCATGCCTAGCCACCTTTTTTCTGAGACAGAGAGTCTTGCTCTGTCACCCAGGTTGGGGTGCAGTGGCACAATCTTGGCTCACTGCAACCTCCACCTCCCGAGTTCAAGTGATTCTCCTGCCTCAGCCTCCCGAGTAGCTGCGATTCCAAGTATCCACCACC